>NC_089744.1:18965000-19165000 GCF_040412425.1 Macrobrachium rosenbergii
CATATATATATATATATATATATATATATATTTATACATATATATTATACAGTATATTTATATATATACATATACATATATATGAATATCTTTTTTACAGTAATACAACAGTGTTGTAAAACACTATTTGAAGCATTTGCAACCATATATTTTTGCACTTCCTTCTGTGCCCCTGTTCATGGTAAAATATGGGGAGATGAGGTGTTGCAAGAGTATATGTACTGTCACACCTACATATTTTCCAGTGAGCATGGGCACAGAAGGAAGCAAAATATATTTAAAAGCATTTAAAGCCCACACATAGAACTCGAAATAATCTGATTTCAACACTAAATGTTGAGTAAATTTTTTGTTCAAAAACAAACCATATTATCATGTTTGTAGAAAAAGAGTTTCGGCAGCTGTAGTTGGCGTTGTTGGTCGTTGTTATCTTATTTAAAAGCCTTTAAAGAAAAATTATCACATGAATTAATAATACAGATTCATAAACCTATCATTGTATGTCTGTTATCATAATTAAGAAAAATTTCCGAAATTACGTCAGAACTCGGCAGCCTGTGGCACATATAAACAAACCAGAGCACCGCCCTGGTTGTGTATCGCGGTACTAATTACATAAACATGTTTATATCTGCCACAAGCTGCCGAATTCCGATGTAATTTTGGAAATTTTTCTTAATTTTATGATAACAGACATACAGTAATTCGGTTTATAAATACTGTATTATAGCCTACCCCCAAGGAGAAAGGGATAGCGACCAAGGCCTCAACACGCCGACTCCCGCCTATTCATAGCCTAGGTCAGCGCCCGTGCCTAGGTATAACCTAGGCTAACGGGGAGGGACAAGGGAAGGGTGGGGGAGGAAATAACAGGGAGAGAAATTTCCGTGCCGAAATACAACCAGGGCTGAAAGAAAGGGGGGGATAAAGCCATAACAGCCTTGAGGAGACACACCCAACGAACTCTACCCCTTCGTGAAGAAGGGGGAGGACAAAGGGGTCTCACTCTACCACCCAAACAACGGCCCATGGAAGAAACAGCAACAAAAACTCCCTCAACCTGAGGGTCCACCCCACGCCTAACCTACGAGGAGAGCAGGAGGTCAAGGAAGCAAATACGAGCCTATCTGGCATGAAAGGCAAGGGGAGAGTCCCACACAACAAATACCCAATAAATCACCATCACAAAATATACATAATATACATAACCCAAGAATATTGTGCTTGTGCAAGGTGCGTAGCCTAGCCTAGAGGAGCGGCCAGATAATCAAGCTGACGCTACCCCACATGAATTTCAAGGCAACAAAATACGTACAGCACCAGCACAACTCGAAAATGATAATAATGATAAATAAGTTAAATCTATCATGGGAACACATCCCGGAGGAAGAATCCTAAGCGGGAAATGACGGGAACCCTAATAGAGGGAACCCGACATGAGGATCTGTAAGACATAAAAGAAACACCGATAAAAAACCCGCCCAGGAAACACCGCCAGGATGAGATCCAGGGGAATAATGATAAGTAATATAACGACAAGGAGAAAGCCCAAACAGAATAAGCTGGATGGGTAAATCTCATGATCGACATGGTTGGTTAGGGGGCCACGGCGCCATAACAACAATCTCATATAATATGAAAATACGGACTGATCCAGCCACACTCATAAAAATCCCACAATAAGATGGTACTTAACTTGGAGATGTTAAAGCTGCTTGAAGACATGCTTGAAAACGGCAGAAAACACCCAAAAACAAAAGCACAAAATTCTGGGTCACGAAAATCACGTGCTAGAAAATGGAGTGTAGATGGCGCTGGAGTCGCCAGCCTGGCGGGCGGATGAGCGTGGGGGCTGGAATGGCTCACCGCTCTTTCCGAGGGGTTTTGACATGGGGATGTCTTTCGAGTGTGGCTCTGTGGTTGTGATCCTTTCACTCACCCTTGGTTATACTGACGTCTCCATTGTGGAAGACGCTCGATCTGGGGGTAGTAACCCCAGCATTCCTGAAAGCTCTTTTTTCTCTGGTATATCTAGCATTTTATACCTAGAAATTTGTGTTAGTATGGAATTTCACCGGGTGACACGGGGCCTCCCTCAGAAATAGATTTTTCCTTTGTCAAAATCCCTTTATTAATTTCATGTGATAATATGGCTTGTTTTTCAATGTTATCATTATTAACAACAGTTTTCATGTGTACCTGTTACAGTACATTCTGGTAGTGCCTATAAGGCTACTTAGCCTAGCCTATGGCTCTCGGTATATCATCGGTAACACGGCCACATTGGTCATAGGCCAACTTTTTTTATACAGTATGCATTTAAAAATGTAAAAGTGCTTCTGATACGGTAAGTTATTCAACTCTGAACCTATTTAATTGTAATTTGTGTAAAGTTTTGTATAAAAAGGCAAGGTTGGGGTAATGACTGGTGGTCAGGAATGGATTAATCCATTTTCAGTTATTTCTTATGGGAGAAATTAACTCAGAATTCGACAAAATCGAATCTTGAATCTTGACACTTTTGGAAATTGTATATATATATATATATATATATATATATATATATATATATATATATATATATATATATATATATATAATAAATATATAATATATATGTATGTATGTATATATATTATCTATATATAATATATATATATATATATATATATATATATATATATATATATATATATATATATATATATATATATATATATATATATTATATATATATATATATGTATGTATATATATTATATATATTTATATATATATATATATATATATATATAATATATATATATATATATATATATATATATATATATATATATATATATATATATATATATATATATATATATATATATATATATATATATATATATATATATATATATATATATATATATATATATATATATATATATATATATATATATACATACATTATACATACATACATACATACATACATACATACATACATACATACATACATACATACATACATACATACATATATATATATATATATATATATATATATATATATATATATATATATATATATATATATATATATATATATATATATATATATATATATATATATATATATATATATATATATATATATATATATATATATATATATATATATATATATATATATATATATATATATATATATAT
The DNA here is from genome assembly GCF_040412425.1 of Macrobrachium rosenbergii. Classification (NCBI taxonomy): domain Eukaryota; kingdom Metazoa; phylum Arthropoda; class Malacostraca; order Decapoda; family Palaemonidae; genus Macrobrachium; species Macrobrachium rosenbergii. Next base: position 18,968,199 of record NC_089744.1, read on the forward strand.
ATAAGTATACTCTATACTTACACAGTATAGTAATTATTAATATCAGCTAATTCTGGAGGTTCATGCAGAGTGACATGATAATTCAATACAAAGAGAAATTGAATAACAAACGAGAGTTAGCTTAGCCTACACTATGGTACTGTATATCATAAACATATACAGTAGCATAGCCTACATTATACTGTACTGTATATTCACATATTGAATTGTACAAACATCAACATAACGAATATGCATCTTTTCCATGGACCTTTTAAAATGCTATACCTTAATTCACTATATCCAATAATATTGCACATATTCTGATATTGCTTTCGTATTATAAATTGTGATCATAGCGATCAATGTTTTGGTTTGGAAATCAATTACTTGGTAATTTTATTTCACTTTAATTAACTCAGTTCAGAGCGCTTTTCTTGCTTCTAGTTAGTGTAAATGAATCTCTAGATACTTTATTTAAATGGAGCAAGGTTATTTTTCGTTATAAGAAGTGTTTTTAAGTCGAAATATAACTTAAATACGTCTCGTTGTGAAATTAACTTATCTATTTTTTTGTTAATAGATGACGTTGACTGTTTGGGGGTGTTTCTTTTGTGTAAAAAAAATCAAGATTCCATTCGCTATTTTCACTTGATTTCATCATAATACAAACTTTACGTGTTTATTGTTTATCAGCATTAAAATAGCAGTAGTGTGTTCTTTCATGCCCAGTACTGTAGTTTTGATTAAAATACTTTTTCCCCAGTGTTAATTACGGTCAAGTTTCATCAATGTTGCCGATGCATGATAATTTATAGTCAGCAGCAGCTTGAACATTGTTTTCTCATACATTGTTTTCTCAGCTTCAGCTACAGCTTGCAGCTTAAATATAGCAGTATATTTCCTTGCCAATCTTTTATCCATACCGAATAAGGGTATAATGTAAAAATATATCAGTCCTATTCTACTTAACTTCATTTGTACTATAACTACGGTAATTGTGTATTACTGTACGATGGTTGAAGTACAAGCAAAACAGCTGTTGTTATCTGAGTCGGTGATAAGTAAAACAACAGTTTTTCGGTTGGTTGTTTATGGCTGTATGCATATACGCAAGAGTATAACGTTGCTAACAATACTTTTATCATTCTCTTTTATTTTTTTAACTAGAAGATGGGATGAAGAGATGGAGGAAAAGAAGTTGGTGTATTGTAATATGGTCTCTCTCGCTGCCTGATTGTATGCTGCTGCCAGCGCCCTCACGAAATTTAAAAATATTTTATAAATATTGTCGTATCAGTATTAATTGCTTTCCCCATTGCAAAATCGAATTATCGTAAGGCGAATTATCATAACTCGAGCACTACCCGAGTATTTTAATAATTTTATCACAAAAAGTGCATTTAGTCACGAAAATTAGATGAAAATACAGTAATTAGGGAATATTTCACAGTGAAAAATACTGTGAATGGGCAAATTTTCTGCAAATAATGTGTATATATGTTCCATAGAGAAATCCGCAAATAGGTGAGTCTGCGAATTGTGAGACCGCTAGTACAGGGGGTTTTATGTATATATATATATATATATATATATATATATATATATATATATATATATATATATATATATATATATATATACTATATATATATATATATATATATATATATATATATATATATATATATATATATATATATATATATATATATATATATATATATATATATATATATATATATATATATATATATATATATATATATATATATATATATATATATATATATATATATATATATATATATATATATATATATATATATATATATATATATATATATATATATATATATATATATATATATATATATATATATATATATATATATATATATATATATATATATATATACATACATATATATATATATATATATACATATATATATATATATATATATATATATATATATATATATATATATATATATATATATATATATATATATATATATATATATATATATATATATATATATATATATATATATATATATATATATATATATGCACATATACAGTATATATCTTGGTTTTGTTATGGGAAATTCATTTTTGAGTGAAACATTTTTTGCATATTATTTTTGAAAAGTTTTAAAATCGTTTTATCAGATGCAAAAAAACTAACTTAGGGGTCAAATTTCTAAATTTCCCATGTTGACAATTTTCATTATTAGTTGAAAAACAAGTGGTAAAGATCTGAAGCAAATCCCTTCATTCATAAGGAAGCTATAAGAACTTACTTTATAATCGGGCCTTATGGAGTCAGCGCTCCCCTTAATAAAATGTGAAATACAAATGCAAAAAATGGAAGACAAAGTAAAAGCTCTCTAGAAGTCACACACCTGCCTACCCTTCTCCACCTGTCCTGCATGGCCTTCCCATCCCCACCTGGGAAATTATTTCCCTGGGCATTGACCTCCCTTATAACCTTGTACTGTATGCTTATTCACCAAAAGTCTGGTCAACAACAACACTAGCCAAGCGCCGAAACACAGTTAACTGATGCCACTGGTAAGCGGGGACTGCCTGTAATGAGTTTTTATCAAAACATGTTTTTTTACAATTAAAGCTTTACTTTATACAGACTCATTAATCATAAACTCCCACTGCTAGACTTTCTTCTCACTCTTTGAGATGGAGGTTGGCTCAGATGATGCTTCAGCTGGAGGGTCTTTGCAGTGAGAGCTGGTCATGAAGTGTTAGATGTCTATTTTTCAAGATTTTTCAAGTTGGTGTGGCTGGGAGCTATTTGTGTGGCATAAGACTGTATTTCAATGTGCAGCCGCTGTTTGTCCTCACACCGAAGTTACTCTTTTGTTCCCCAGGGCTCCAGAAGACAGACTAAACAGTATCAAAGAATTCTCTCATCATTGATCTTGTCCAGAATAGTGCCTTTGATTTGATACTGACAGTGCATAAAAGGCCTCCAGGTAGTAGGGCTCTTTCCCCTGCCTACAGCATTTACCAGAGCCTCACCATCCACCCTTCCCACACAGATGTGTCAACAGCGTGCAGGTCAGCCAAGATCCCCATTACTCTTTAGTCTGCTGAAGCATTCCCACAGCCCAAAGTGTGCTACAGAATACAGTATTTTGGCATTCATAGTGCCGTATTGATATAAATTTGCAGTTACCTGCTGAGGAAATTCAAGTCCATAGTCTTAAGCCCCTGTAAAAAGTTTTAGTTCATTAAAATTATTCTGTGATCAGTCTTAATTGTTAAATTTTGCTAGCTGGTGCATCCTTCAAGGTGAGGATTTTGGATTAGGCTACTAATCTGTGTCAACTCTGAAATTTTTAAACCTTATTGATTAGCCATTTTGTTGTTGAAATTGTTAATCTTTGGCTTTTTTCATTATAAGTAGATCATTTTTGTTTATGTGGCCTAACTCCGCTTATGAAATACCTGTGACTGGCAGTTTCCCTGTGTGCTAACTTACTGCTTCATTGTAAACTAGATGTTCCTTTTTTCTTTTTATTCAAAATTTAGAAACATTTTGAAAGAATGATTTACTACAGAAATTTCCCAGTTATAAATTAAAAGCCAGGAGCTTTTGTTTTGTAGAGAATGAAAAATGTGTTGAGATGGATCTACTGTACTCGTTATATGTATTAGTACGCCACTGGTTAGTGATATTACAACTTCTTTTTTAATAAGAAATTAAATTTAGCTCCTTCTTAATGGAATGTAGCAAATACTTGCTAGTTCTGGTTATTGATATTAAATTAATAGTCTCAATGATATACTGCACAGCATTAGTTATGAGTGTAGTAATGGGAGCCACGATTGCCAAATCATTGCGGTATTGATAAGTTGAAGTATAGTGCCATACAACATAGCTTTAATGAGTGGCTCTTTAATGTTGAATTATTTGGTAAGTCACTTGCTTAGAAACATTTTGAGTAGTAAGTAAAATCAATAATGACTTAGAAGACAATACCAATTAATACAGGTTCTAGCTGGGTCTCTGACCCACTTCTACCTCACCTACGTATCGGATGCCAGAGGCCACAGATTCCTTTCATATATAATTTTTTATTGTTTTCAAACCGGTTTCTAGCTGGCATCAGAAGATTTACCCTAATGTTAAGACCGAAGGTTTACTAGCTATGAAAAATACAAATTAATTAAAAATTTGTCATTTTTTGGTAGTTTAATTTTGTTAGGCAGCATTCTCTGTAAAATTATATAAATCTACAATGCCAGAAATACTTGTGAAACTCAGATTGAGTTTATAAGGGTGGGCATGCTCTTGTAAAAAAAAAAAAAAAACTGGATCACAGTTTTAAATGTAGTGCTACCCAATATAATTTTATGTATGTGGTATTTTAAATCAAGACCAACTATAAGAGAATTCTTTGATATTGGTTGGTCTGTCTTCTGGAGCCCTTGGGGGGACCATGAGAGTAACACCTTTGAGGACTCAAAACCCGTTTTGTGATTAACAGGTTTGTAGAAAAACATGTATTATTGAAAGAGCAGTTTTGTAAGATTTAGTATAATTATATGAGGTAAAGTTTCATATAATTAATTATCTTAAAAAATTTTCAGATGGTTATAACCTGCAATAAAGGCTGTCACCTTCAAGTGTGGCAGAAGGTGGCTCTGTAGTTATTGGCAACTTGAGGAATGGAGTCTGGGAGATATTTGTGATATGTTTTCAGCAGCACTAGATGAACTGTGTTGGAAATGTAACAAATTGAGTCAGTATTTGTGACCACCTTCATTTTGTCCACTGCCTCATATTGTCTTAGGAGTGAATTTTGTGTGCCAGTTTTACTATTGTGCTATGGCTAGTCATCAGAAATTTAATTTGTGAAATATGATACCAAAAGGAAGTGTCGTTAGTGTTCATAACTGTGTATATATATGTTTGTGAAGTACGTTAGTATTAAATGTCACAATGGTAATGGTATAAAGATTATATATCTTTGGAAATGACTCAAGTTTCAAAGTTTGAAAGAAGATATAGTTTTTATTGTCTAGTCAGGTAAGTTAAATATACACAACACTCAAAGATTAATTTTTTTGTGTTAGGCTTCTTTCTAGTCTAGTTTATATTTGCATAGGAAATGAAGATTTGATGTTGTGAATACTTTATACAAGACAGGGTGCACGCTTGCAAAAATGGCATTTAAAGACTCCTGACAAAGATTCCTTTGTGTACAGTATATAATTGTATAAAAGAAAATCTTAACTCATAGTTGCTTCCATCCCATGTAGCCTTGCCATCTTAAGTAAGAGCATAATCTGCTGGCAGATTTCTTTTGCCTTCATTCTGATTTGATTATCATTCTTGTTCTTTTCTATTCTCTAACATATTGAAAGCTAAACATCAGTTACCATTTCAAGATTTATATTTATACCTCGTGCAAAGCTAAAAGTAGTATTGTATAATTTTTATGAGCCGAAAGGGAAATAAATTTTGGAGTAAATGATGCTTTCATAAACTATAACTTATTAGTTCTCTGCTTTGCAGAGCAACTGTAGAAAGGATTAAATGACATGAATTGATGTGATTGTTCTATATTTGATTTGAAAGGAAACATTATTTTTAATTGGTAAGGGGTAACAGATGAGCATGATGAGAATACTGATGTAAAAGTGTGTAGACATTAAGTTTCGTAGGAGATGTAATCTCCATAGTAATTTATTCATATTACAGTACATTCCTTCTCAAATACCTCGAACATACACGTTCTTGACAGATGGCTTACCTAAAAAGAATTATAGGTTAGTAGAATATTTTATTCATAGTACTATTTTTGCCATGTATGGTCAGTTTAAAAATTGCTCCTCTTGAAAATGTGATTTTATAATTTAAGGACATAATTTTATTTTTAGATTTAAATGGAATATTGAATTTACAAAATGTGTTTTGTAGTAATAACATATGTTATGCTTCCATTATTACTTAAAGTGCATCCTTTGTAAGGATTGTTTAGAAACTTTTATATTTTTCTTGGCATTTTTTTTTTATGTTTCCTTAAGACCTTATCTATTTTTTGAAATAATAGTTCATTTTTAATAAATGTTTTGTTTCCCTTTTATTTTTTTTAATTTCTGTATAGAATTTCTTTTAAATGAGCTTGGAGAGAATCATTTTTCAAGATTATTTACTGTTACAATTTTACTTGAAAACTGGTACCAGTTAATCAGCCATTACTAGTTAATGAGTCTTTGTGGCAGATTTTTTATTGTATCATGGTTGTGTTTGAGCAGTTATTCAACCATATGGGGAAGCTTTACAGTAGGTAAAATTAGATGGAAAACATTCATGAAATTATTGTTTTACCAGTGTAATTTAATGAACCAGGCACCAAAATCTATAAAATGGAGATCTTGAAAATAAGAAATTAGTTGAACAATTTTCATCTTTGGGATCAAATCATTTAGACAGCTTTCCATCTACCCTGCATAGTACAAAAGGAAATACACATAGAAAAACTTGTAGAAATATTGAATATATTAAATCACAGCAGTCAACTGTCAAAGGTTTTGGTTAAAATGCAGCGTGGTGTAAAGCCAAAAGAAAGGAATATACAAAAAGTCAACTATAAAGTTCTTTTCAGCAGTATAAATGTAAACTTAGTTACCCAATAAACCAGAAATTGAAGCCAAAAACTAAGAAGGTGCTTGCAGGAAAACTGACAGTCAAAAGAATATCTAAACCATCATAGAAGTAGAAAGATATGACCTGCAAAAAGAACAAGAAAATTAAAGTACAGTAATATACTTCTCCTTAACTGAACTCGGTAATTATAAATCTACATGGAGCAGGGAAGCTTTACGAAACAGAAGGCAATAACTTAGGATATTGATGGGTTGCTTATAGTTAATGTAATCCATAGTTATACTTGGTATTCACTAATATCACTCGAAGCCCAAGGAGCAAAGATGTTGATCTTGACAGCTCAAGTGGAGCTCGGTACCCAGACTCCTCGAAAACTAGCAATAATACAGGAGGTAAAATTAGCAGAATGCAGAAAAGATTGCCAAAAGTAAGTTAACTGTCATGTGGGCCTGTGAATGCCAGACTTAGAAAAGCCTACTATACTAGCTCATCTTGAATGCCCAAACTTTAGTGAGAAAACAGTCTGTTAGGTCACAGAGGGCTTAAGTGAGTCCATGAATAGACCTGACGTAATTTAAGAAGATTCCTTCATTTTTGTAAAGATACATAAATAGTAGAACTTAAATTCTGATGAATAAAATTTGTTTAAAATTCATCATTTTACTTTCAGGTGAAATATAAAGACTGTATTTGAAATACAAAAACTCACAGGAAAACAAAACTATGTTCTTGAGTGAAAAAATATATCCTTACACCATTTTCATCACCTTACACCCATCTACACTTCCCAAAGTTGTCAGCTTGTTAGTAAGTAAGTAAGTAAGTAAATAATAATAATAATAATAATAATAATAATAATAATAATAATAATAATAATAATAATAATAATAATAATAATAGTTATTATTATTATTATTGTTATTATATTATTATTATTATTATTATTATTATTATTATTATTATTTATTATTATTATTATTATTAACCTGATTACTGATATTAGAAGTGGTAGTACTGCATTTTATCCCATTCTTGTCAAGCGATATCACTGTTATTTCTCTCTTTATCAAGCTCTATGTCATAATTCTTTGTTCACTTTCTTTTTTCTATATCCCAAAAGCTTGCATATCCATTTCCTGATATCAGTATTTTTTTAACCTCAGATTTTGTATCACTTCTGACCCATAGTTTTAGATCTGTTGGCATTTGGATGTCTGGTTTAGGTTTTACTGGTCTACAGATATATTTTATTTTTTTCACAGCCTTCTTTATTCCTATGCTTCATAATTGCTTGCTGCTGAAACCAGTCCACAAAAAATCGAATAAATTATAAGGAAAGTTTCCTAATATTTTTAGGTGTGCAGGATTTAAACAAATTTCTTTTTTCATGTAAAAGAATTTTGGTTTATTGATTGTATTCATGATAACATTTTAAGTACATTATCTTTGTATGCTTTGCTGATAAAGAGTACAGTAAAATTTAACTATAGATTTGAAAACCACAGCCTTTCCTTCAAAGGATTTAAAATTTTTTTTATTGTATGAAATATGTAATATAAGGAAATCTGCACCCTCCAACAGTAATTTTGGTTACCCTGAAAAATGCCTGATAAGTATGCCATCCCTTTAAACCTGGTCTATGAAGGCTGATTTATTTTCAATATTGTTTTTCATCAGTATGCCTGACTGTCCTCTCTAATGATTCATTTCTCCATCTTTTCCAGTAGCTAGTTAAAGGTTTTCATTCCTTTTTTACAGTTGAGTTACAAATGTAGTAATATTAGGTACTTATGTTCATTTTGGACTAATAATTCTTGAATGTGCGCTAGTCACATGTTCTTGCAAGTTACAAACCGAGCATTTTTACTGGTCTTTTGTAAAGTTGATAGACCAAGAGATGAATTTGCTGTGCCCTACATGTAGGGGTCAGCAGTATTCCCCCAAAAATATGTAATGTGTGTGTGAACTGGTCCACTGATTCACATCTATCAATTGAATGGCAGGTTTATGTGTTTGAGTTCAGGGCCCATAGCTTATCTCTCTGTACAGCCCCTGAGGTCTCCACCAGAATTCTAGCCCTGAGGCCATCCAGGCTTTTCATTTGCATTTTGGCTTCTTCAAAAGAAAATTTAGAGAAGCAGTTTCAGCTTCTTTTGAACTGTTTTCGATCCTTTTTCTTGCAGATGAATTTTTAGAAGTCCGACTTGGCCCCTTTCATGCCTGAGTCTACCTAGGTCACAGAGATAGTCCACCTTTTTGGAGATAGAGTTCATTGCCACCTCGAGACCATTTTGGAGTGTTTTTATCACCTTCAACCTATGATCAAGGCTTGGCAGGTGTGGATAGATCACATGGTGTCACTTGAGAAGCTGGTTGCTCATAGTTACTTCTGCATTTGTTCCCTCCAGTGGCAGTTTGCTTCAAGTTGGAAGCAGCCTCACTCTCTATACATTTGAATCCCAACCATGGGGACAATGCTTCTCTATCCTCGTTGGTGGCGGGACTAACAGAATCTTGCTTGCAGGGTACCATTAATTTTACTAGGTTTCAACTCTTGATTTTTTCATGTCTCGAATGCAGAGAGGTGTCCATACTTGTTGGAAGCTCAAGTGAGAGGGGTATGGTACATAGAGAAGAGTCTCAAGCATATAAACTACTTACTACTATTGACTTTCTTCTTGGGCCTCCAGGTACCGTGAAAACATCTTATTGGATTGCTGCGTCTGCCATAGCTTACCAGCAAAACTTAGGAAGATCACGGCCAAACCCCTGTTCTTGTTAGCTGTTGAGATCTTCTCGTGGGTAGAAAGGTATGAGGTCGCCACTGTGCCTCAGTTCATCCCAGGAGTTTGCAATTTCCTGGTTGACACTTATCATGCCTCATCAGATCCTTCCTTCAGTGGCCTCTTCGCTCAGATGCATGTAAGGCCCTATGGCAAGTGTAGGGGAAATGCCCAAGCTGGATCTGTTCAATATGCTGTTGAATGACAGACTACCAGTCTGTTGTTCTCCACAGCTGGACCCTTCAATTTCAGCATTAGATGCCATGTCCAAGCTTTGGGATACTCTAGATGCTTAATTGTTTCTCCTGTTTGGACTGCTGAGACAGGTTGTGGTAGAGTTTCAGATGTGTTAATCACTTGGGATAACTCTCATTGGACCCTTTTGGCCAAAGGAGTAGATGGCATTTCCATGTCTTGGGATAGCCTTGATGCCTAAATGATTCTCCTGTTTGGACTGCTGAGATGGGTTTGGTAGAGTTTCAGATGTGAGGATTGCTTGGAATAACTCGCATTGTCCCCTTTTGGCCACAGTATAAGTGGTTCCTGGACGTTCTGAATTTCATTCAGAACTGTCCCAAGCTTCCTCTAGATGGGAGGCATCTTCTGATGCAGCCTCTTTTTCACTGGTTTCACAGTCATGTAAAGCCATTGCATCTTTATGCTATGGTGAATATCAAGTGTGGTCTTGGAGAGAGTTGCTGCAGAAGCAACTGCCACCTTCTACAGGTCCTCTACCAGTGCCCTTTACCAAGGAAAATGGGCAAGATTAGTGGCTGGGTGTGATAGATGGGGCTGTCATCCAATCGGGCCTTTATACTCAACTTCGTATACTTGAAGAACAACAAGAAGCCCATGCTACTATTGATGGTTATCAGTCCACCCCGCCTCAACCTTCCTCTGTCGGGACTTGACTGGTGCTGCATAGCCTCATTCGGCCTACTTATGAACCCCTGTTGGACACTGCCTTCATGGACTTGACCCTCAAAGCTGTTTTCTTGATTGTCTTCACCTATTTAAGTTCTATGCCTTTTGAGTCAAAGCCTCTCATTATAGCTGTTGGTCCTTAGGCCTCAGAGTTTGTGGCCAAGGCTCATTCTTCACATAAAAGCAATTAATTCTGGACTTTTTGGTAATCCTGCATTGCTCTCTTTTCCTGAGGATAGTCTTCTTTACCCTGTGAGAGGTCACAAGTTGTACCTTCTGCCATTCTTATGTGTTTCCTCACACAAGTTGCCAGAATTGTCCTGTTTATAAGAACTCCGTTTGCTATTGAGTTAAGGAAATTATTTCAGGGGGTTTATTTAGATGTTTCGCTGGAGGACCTCACAATTTAAAATCAAAGCTCATGAAATTCGATCGTGTCCCTTCTCCCCTGAAGTATTTGATTATTATCTGAAGCACTCTTGCTATCCTTATGCAAGATACTTGGCATTGCCAAAATACTGTGACCCACAAATCTCTTGATGTATATGGGACTTATCACTGCAGTGGGTCATTTGCTGTTAGTCAGGTGGTCAGATTTTTCATCATCATCTTCTTCATGATTTTATTTCTCATAATTTTGGCACACATGTAGGCATTTGTTTCCTTGAGCACCCTTATTTATGCTCCTTGTGCTTGGATAGTGTACTGTCTTGCATTAAGTCTTCCATTGCAGTCCATTACTTATGAAAGTTCCCTTAATTTCTGAGGCTATTACTCATTTCACAGTCCATTTTCTAAAAGATAACTTTTGCAGTTGGGTGTAATCTTCTCCTCAGATCCACATGTTTTTGTACAAATCCAGTGATCATAATCTTGAGTGTCCTTCTCGCTCCTCATTACTGTCCGAGATAGAGTTTAGCATAGAAGAATGGAACAGTACTTTTCAGGACAGTGGAGTATGAATCGGGTTTGTACAGTAGGTGTTTTTGTTTTAAATCAAAAAGTTGTTGTGACTGATTCTATTTCATAGGTAGTAAGGCTATTTATGAATAATATATTTTGATAAAAACCTACTTTGTTGTAAAATTTCATATTTTATAAAAAATAATATTTATTAAGATTTCTTTGTTTCTTGTAAGGTACACACAAGGGCTGGTCCCATATTGATTTCTTTCATGTGAAGTAATTAGTGTAGAAGGAATAGGCATTCAGTTTTTTTTTTATTGAAAGGAACAAAATGTGAAAGGTTTTCAGAATGCATGTTTGTGATAAAATGAATATATAGGAGGTCTTTTGCATGGCAAGAATGCTATAACCACATTCCAGTGAATGAAAATGTTTTCATTAAACCAGATATCCCCTTTAAGACCATTAATTTATTTGAAAGTATCATGAGAAGTTTTTCCTGTTATGCATTGTGTTTGTACATCTTGTGAGAGCTTGTAATAAGGTAAATAGAAGAGTAGTCATCATGATAACGGAATACTTAGTAGGCCACCTAAACTTTTCAATACTGGCACTGAAAAATCATCCTTCAAGGGTTTGAAGTTCAGAGTACCAAATGATGGAGAAATCAATTGACTTTATTGTGAATTATGACATTAAGCAGATATGTGCTAGTACCAACATTGTTCAACATATATTTTCCCTACTTGTTATATTGTGCATTTGAAGGTAGTGACGATAATTATGTATGTATTGTGGATTGATTATGGGATTGTTTGATATCAGAAGGTTGCAGGCTAAGACAAACAAATATGGTTTGTGCTGGTGGTGCTGCTATTGTTGCACATATGCATTTCCTGACAAGGCTTTTTAACAAATTATTAGAGACCTAAAAAATCTTTGGTCTTGCCATGAGTTCCACAAAAACTTTTAATGTTGTCCTGCACAGAGTGGATCAGAAAAATAGTTTTACCTTGGTGGCACACTGATTAGAAATATTGGTATGTTTGCCATACTGTATTTGTTCCATTCTTTCCTAATACCTTAATTTGGAGGAAGAAATGTCAACCAGAATTGGTACGTTGGCAAGGGTTTTTGGCTCTTGGCAAAGAGTCTGGGTATTCTTAATGTTTTTATGTTATCCTTCTTGCTGTATGATAAGGGATGGCTCACCCATGCATACCAGCTCAAGGCACGTGATACTGTAGTTATAACTGCCCTTACATGAGAAAGATTTTTGGAATACCACAGATAATAGTGTGAAAGTCCTGAACAGATCATGTTCTGGCTGTACCTACACAATTATGAAAGACTGCATTGAATATGGAAAGTACTTCAAGCAATACAGTGTACTAGTTAGACCCCAGTTAAGGGAAGGACAGAGAAAATTAATGGTACAGACATTTTGGATATCAAGGAGGCTAGAACACCTCAAGTTGCATTATCCAGTAAATCATCAGGCAAAGGCCAGTTGATAAAATATGTTTAAGGTACTCAAATGTACAGTATAAGTAATTTAGACTAAGAAATCTTTTACTCATAATAAGCAGTAACCAAACTAGACTCTACAGGTGGAAATGAACTGAAAAGGTTCAGTCTCAATTTGGAACAGACTACCAGTTGAGGTGTGAACAGAACCACTAACAGCCAGTTCATCAACACATGATTTTTTTTTATTCATGAATTTTTTGATAGTTGTGTTGGGTTGTGGATGGACTTACATGTCTTTAAGGCACACACTAATGAAATCTAGGTAAGAAGGCACTCCATATTTAATGTTGCACAAGGTTTTGTGCAGACTTTTAACCCTTAGCTGAATTCTGATTAGATTATTAGTGAAACTTAAATTTAATGAAGTAAAAAAGTATCTCCTGAGAGGCCAACAGCCTTTTCCTTTGTTATCCAAGTTTTTTAATTTTCCACCACCCTTTGGGCCCAAAGAATTTATCTAACAGGGACCAGTGTATATGGCATTGAGCATATTGTCATATTGAGTTATATTGTCATACAAACATGGAAATAACATCACTACTCAGGAACACAGACACATGAAAGCTGACAGTGAGTAATTTCGTCAAAGGGAGTCAATCCAAAATCCATTACCTCTCAGATCCTTAGCTCCTGATGTCTAGGTCAGTGTTCTTTTCAGATAGTGAACCTGACATCAGAGAAACCAGAAATCTGAAGGTCCTCAGTCCTGTAGGAAGAAATTGTGGGTATTATCAGGTGGTTGCCTCTGAAGCTTCACTGAATTTCTATATATTTTTTTTATTTTGAGTCAAATTATCATTCTTGCAACCCCTATGATTATTAAAGCTCCCAGGGCTTCAGACACAGAAATAAGTGAATTTTGCTGCTCTTCAGTAAATGCTTCATTCTGTGCCACAAAATTTTTATTTTGGTCAGCTTCATTTGACTGGTAATAATATCAGTAAAAGTGCAGTAATATTCTTGTATCCATTAAGCATGATGTCTAGATTTTTTTTATATTTGAATTATGAGTGAAACTCTGTCATAACTGACTTTTGCAACTTGGTATTTGTCTCCATCAGTTAGAATTAATTTGAAGTTTATATGTCTGTAGTGACAAAATCCATGTTCTATTTTCTTATACAGTAATATTTTTGTAGATGTTAAAACAATTCTAATATTACAACTTCATTATTATTAGCATGTCAGTAGGCAGTGTAAACATTTAAGTATGTAAAATTCTCAAGGGTACAGTGTTTCTATTTGGATTATTTGTCTAGTGTAGAGTATCAAATATTTTTGTAGTCCTTTTTATGTGCATAAAAACTTGTTTTTAGTGTTGTTTGGATCCCAGGTAACTGATCAAATCAGACTGTAAAAGGAGAACCATGCCAAGAACATTGTCACAATACCCATACTAATGATCCATAATTAGTTATCATTGATATTATATTAGAAGTTGTATTAGTAGGAGTAGTAGTAGTAGTGGTTTGACGAGAATATTGATTCACATTTCTAGATTCTAATTTGGCCTGTTCAAAGTGAATGTTCTTCAATGAAAAAGTATATTTTAGTTTAACCAGACCACTGAGCTGATTAACAGCTCTCTTAGGGCTGGCCCGAAGGATTAGATTTATTTTACGTGGCTAAGAACCAATTGGTTACCTAGCAACGGGACCTACAGCTTATTATGGAATCCAAACCACATTATAGTGAGAAATGAATTTCTGTCACCAGAAATAAATTCCTCTTATTCTTCACTGGCCGGTCGGAGATTCGAACTTGCGGCCAGCAAGGTGCTAGCTGAGAACGGAACCCACTCACCCACTGAAGAACTATGTTCTTCAATGGAAGGTGAAAATTTGAGCAAAGTAAGTTTGAGAAAGTACGACAACTAAGTAGGTTCAAGCATCACCAGACAAGCATCAATGAATTATATACAAAGTACTGTAAAGTATTAAACAGTATTCAATAAAGTGCCAGTAACTGAAAAACAAACACCATGGTAAGCATGGGAGAAACATCAATGAAATGCATTTGTAGGCTCCTGGGGCACCTTTGGTCAACTCCTGTTAAGGCTTATCTACTAGGAACCTTTTTTATTTTCTATCAGACTATGTCATGCAAGATTGAGTTAGAATCAGCATGAATTTTTCAATCCCCAACACAACAGGAATCACTTAGACAATCAGTTTGCATCATTCAACTTCACACTTATGTTCACCCCCCTTAGGACATTGATTAGCAGTTAGAGCACTCTTACCTGAGAATCTTTGCCTCTTTTCAGCTAATACTTGGGCATTATTTGAAGAGTACATTTCAATCTGAAACAAAGTACAGTATATAGTATAGCTTGCAAGGGCATATCGTTAAGGTTTTGGTGTACGACCCTTGGTTTTCTGCTCTATTTTTTATTGGCTTTTGGGAACTGTAATGAAAGATGACTCACTTAGTGGTAACACTTTCTCCTACTGCACCACCTGCTCTGGTGAATGCTCATAGGTATTAATTTAGTTTTAAGCAACCTGATTTGACTTTCATTGATATTACTAGAATTTTTGTCTATAGAGAACAATGGTATTGCTTTTAATTAAATATTTTAGATATTACTAAAGAAATAATTTTCATTTGTTAGTCTCAAGGCTAGATTTTGTCATAGTTGTTTTGTTTTATGTTCCTTTGAACTATTTTTTATTTGCTTAACAAAAAAAAATTAGTATTTACTATGATATGAATAATTTTTTCAAAAAATACAAAGTGAAACTATTTTTTCAATGTAAAGCCATAACTTCTACTGCCCTTCCATTTGTCCACAACAGTCTTTTGAAACAATAATAGGAAGAAGAAGAGTGCTGGTCTCCACTTGGCAGGTAGTAAACATGTGGAGTGGCACCAGTAGTAGTGCCTGACAAGCTTCAATAATGCTATCCCAACTGGCCCTAGATATCAGCCAGACTGTTTTTCCAATGATGGCATTAGGAAAAACCTGATTGACTGATATGTCCTCAATGGCTCAATGATCAGAAGTGCTTATATATTCACAGACCTTGGACTTGACAATAGCTGGAACATCTGTGAATATGAGGTCTAATCTATTAAGAGAAATATGTGTGTGTCCCTCAGTTAGCTGGACAAAATCGGAGGACACACAGAACTCAAGAGCAGACCGGCCATGTTGATCTGTGGAATTTGAATTTAGCCACTCGATGTGCTTTACATTAGTCTCCACAAATAATGAATGAAGCTTTTGAATCCTGTGACTGAGCCGTGCTAATCCTTTCAAAAAGACAGTCATGTATAGAATCGTCGATATTTAGATTGTGGTAAACAGCAAATACGTAAACTTAGAACTTCCTGAAAATTTTAAAAGAAAGTACTGTAACCATATCCATTGAATGGGGTGCCCTTGAGGAATTGGTATAGGGCCATAGACTTATTATGGCATACCACTCTCTGGTTGACTTTTGAACAATAAAAATGTGGCTGTGAAGGCCTGGGGAGCTGTCTGTTATTTCGTTGCACCTTCTCCCATCATCAGTCTCACCTGTTAATTCTTTGAGTTTTCCAACATCATCTTATAGTGACAAAAGTCAAAGGGTTTTGAATGTGGGGCTATGGGGGAGGCCATATATCTAGAAATAGGAGTTAATAACCATCACAGACTCCCTTTACTTTCTGCTCCCGAACTTTCCCCACATTCTTTGACATTGCTGGAGACAACTCTTCAAGCAGGAGATTGAGGCCATAAAACAGTGGCCTCACCTCTCTTTGCCTCTGAAGAGATCAAGGTGCATTTACTATACCATGCCTTTTCCAAAAGGCCAGTTGCTATAGAAATTGACTGGTTGTCATTGGGATGGAAGGTCTGTGAGGAGTCATCAGTGGTTATAACTGGCTGCCTGAATTTCTTTTAGAAAAGCAGCTTGGTTCTTTCATAAGTGAGTGGCACTGATCCATTGATAGGGAGGAGCTCAAATCTTGAATCTTGTTATAGAGGACCTGCTTAGTGTTCTGAGAGAGAGCACTTAAAGCCCTCAGGTGAAGAGTGTCTCATATTGTATGCAAAGCAGTGTCTCTAGTCTTTGGAATAAAGGCATTTTGAGCGAGATAATAAGGAGCAGCTTGGATGTGTTCAAATAGACCAGTTTTCCTTGTTAACAAGAAACAACTCAACAATCAAGGAGATCAACTCAGGAATGCAGATCAACCTGAAGAAGAATCTTAAAAGAATGAGTCTGCTCCTCAAAGACACCACTTTAAAGGTTCTACTCAGTGCCAAGTACTCAATTCAGCATGTTCTTTTATACGTACGACTATACTGTACGCACTAGCTGGTCTGAGGGAAGAAGACCTTCTCTCTATGCAGGATATGATGCTGCATCATATCCTCCATAGAGGAGGAAATACATCTCTTTAATTCATCTGTCAAGGAGAGTACGATAATTCTCTTCCTTGTAGTCAAACAACTATGAGCAGTACATGGTGCTTGACACTGAAGGTCCAACACAGCTTGGGTTCACACAGGAGCCGCT
This sequence comes from Macrobrachium rosenbergii, assembly GCF_040412425.1. Lineage (NCBI taxonomy): Eukaryota > Metazoa > Arthropoda > Malacostraca > Decapoda > Palaemonidae > Macrobrachium > Macrobrachium rosenbergii. The sequence continues at coordinate 18,985,475 of NC_089744.1, forward strand.
CACAGCAGGTGCATCATCAGATGTAAGACACTATTGTACAGTATTGACAGTGAGGTAAAAACTCCAACTTGGCTTGGGGAGCGAGAACTGAATTGGCTTGGATTTCCTTAAGCAACAGGAATTGCTGATGAATCCAAGACTGAGGAGAAAAATATCATGTGAAGAGATTTCCTTTTACAGTATATGAGTCTTCTTATTGTATTCCTTCCATTGACCTTCTGCTTAGTCTACATTGGAAGAGCAAGGTAAGTTTTGCTGACATCTCTCTCCTTGACAGGTGGAATGCAGTAAATTAGGGTTTCTAGTTGAGGTAGCCATAAATGTGTTACAGGGGATATCTGGCAAACCTGGACATCTCTGGCCCTTGTCTTTATTCATTACTCAATGTAAACTCATAAAATTAATGCAAAATTAATGAAGGACTGCCTCTAGTGAAAAACATGCACATTATGCAGCTCTGCATAGAAGCAGACTGCCTATGACAGCATGAAGAGCTATAAGAATATATTATATACTGTAGTATGTGCTTTAATTCAACACTATATACTTTACAACTATGTGAGAACAAAGTTCAGAATCACATTGCCAATTCTTGCATAAATACCTAGGTGGATATAACCAGTAGTTAGCAAGAAATAATTGAATTCTAACCAAAAAATAAATAGCTAAAACTCCTCATAGCTTTAATTACCTATACAGTAATGCCAAATACCTATACACCCAGGACCACAAGATAAACTAAATGAAGATCAAAACAAAAATGAGCTAATGATAATATCCCAGAAGTAACTTCTTGTACTGTACTTTCATTTCCTGGCACCACTACCTAAAGAAAATGACACTGTCACTGGGCAATAATGCGCTCTAATTGCATGAAAATATTAAACTAACTTTACAATTTGAATGTGACATATTTTTGCTCTTAAGCAGACAAACAAAATAAGAACTGATCTTTTAACTGGAACCTACAAAGCACCTGTGCACTTCAAAACTGTAAGAGATTGATGCTCATTCTTCTCTTGTCACTCTTCCTTTGAAGAAAGTTTGTTGTGGACAAATGAAATGGCACTGTGAGCTATGAGCTTGTAATTAAACAAAAATATTTTTCCTATCCCTAGCATACCAAAAGGAGTAAGTAATCTATATATACGGTTTATATATATATATATATATATATATATATATATATATATATATATATATATATATATATATATATATATATATATATATATATATATATATATATATATATACAGTATATATATATATATATATATTTTATATATATATATATATATATATATATATATATATATATATATATATATATATATATATATATATATATATATATATATATATATATATATATATATATATATATATATATATATATATATATACATACATATATACAGTATATATTATATATATATATATATATATATATATATATATATTATATATATATATATATATATATATATATATATATATATATATATATATATATATATATATATATATATATATATATATATATATATATGTATATATATGTATGGCATGCTGGCTGGTTGTTGTCTAGTTTATTACTGCTTGATGTACAGAATCTTCACAGAGGTTATCGGCTGGTGAGAGCCGCAACATAGTTACTACTCTCTGACAAATTGAAACAGGGATTAAGTTTAGGCATCTGTGTTTGTTCACAGACAGAAACATACATAGAATTTGATACAGAAGATTCAGTTGAACATTACGAGTACATGATCGGAGCGCTTGCATAGCAATGCATATAGTGGTGATCATAAATGAAATGTGACAATAATGGTTACAGAGAAATATGTATAAAAGTCGTATGGGAGAAGTTGTGTTTCTTCAACCATGTGCTTGTCTCGTCAGATGACTCATGGAAGAGAAAGTTCATCTCGATTGTTGGTCTCCTGGCGGGCCACAAATGTGGTCAGTACAAATACTCCCCAGAAAGACCCAACAGCTGAAAATTGTCTTGCTGACAATGTGAAGGCTGGGTCATTTGTACTTTCTCACGCCTTGGTATTGGTGGTGAGTAATGGGTGTGACGGGTCGTCCTTGTTGTCTTCGTTGCTGGTACGTCTGCTTGGCTTTTGAGTGAGAGTACCTTCCTCACGATGTTCAAGGATGACTAGGGTTGGCCACCTGCGGCGGGTGGTGTAATGAACCGCCTCAGCTGCCTGTAAAGGTGTGGTGGTCGCTCGTCTCCTCCAGGAGCCCCACCTGGTTGAGGAATTTCTAGGCTCTCAGGGCGGGCAGCAGGCTGAAGGATGACGTCGGCTGATCCTTCGGTAGCCAGCTTGAGGATGCCGTCCAGCAGGAACTCGAGGACGGTAGCAGGCTGAAGGATGACGTTGGCTGATCCCTCGGTAGCCAGCTCGAGGATTACGTCCAACAGGAACTCGAGGATGGCAGCAGGCTGAAGGATGACATCAGCTGATCCTTCAGTAGCCCGCTCGAGGATGCCATCCAGCAGGAACTCGAGCATCCGGGAAGGTCATTCCTGCCCTAAAGAACCATGCCTCTGGGTCGCAGGACATAAATGGCAGTAGGTGTGTGGAGGAGGCGGCACAGGCTTCGTTGGCGGGTGGGTCATCTCCTTGGGTCGGACATCTCTCATCGGCCTCTTCGGGTCACCCCGGGGTCACCAATGTAAGGAAGGTACTGACTGACATGCTGGCTGGTTATTGTCTAGTTTATTACTGCTTGATGTACAGAATCTTCACAGAGGTTATCAGCTGGTGAGAGCAGCAACATAGTTACTACTCTCTGACATGTCGAAACAGGGATTAAGTTTAGGTGTCTGTGTTCACAGACAGAAACATACATACAATTTGATACAGAAGATTCAGTTGAACATTACGAGTACATGATCAGAGTGCTTGCATAGCAATGCATATAGTGGTGATCATAAATGAAATGTGACAAAAATGGTTACAGAGAAATACGTATAAAAGTAGCATGGGAGAAGTTGTTTCTTCGACCATTTGCTCTTCTCGTCAGATGACTCATGGAAGAGAAAGTTCATCTCGGTTGTTGGTCTCTGGTGGGCCACAAATGTGGTGGTACAATATATATATATATATATATATATATATATATATATATATATATATATATATATATATATATATATATATATATATATATATATATATATATATATATATATATATATATATATATATATATATATATATATATATATATATATATATATATATATATATATATATAGATATATATTTTATATATATATATTTATATATATATATATATATATATATATATATATATATATATATAGATATATATTTTATATATATATATATATATATATATATATATATATATATATATATATATATATATATATATATATATATATAGATATATATTTTATATATATATATATATAATATAATATATACATATATATACTGTATGTCTTTATAGCAATTATTACATACTTTTTGAAGGAACAAAGATCTGAGTGAGAATCTTATATGAGGTTAAAATGTCACATTTGCAGCTCTATTTACCATCATCAGTGTGACACTGAAAATGTATGACTGCAGCTGCATTTGGTAATTCCAGCAGAGAACTTTGGACCTGGGTGTGATTACAGATGCTTAGATATCCCATATAGTAGGCTGTCAATAGTTTTGTTACCTTAATGATGCATAAAAGTTTTTTGTGAAATTTTAATTTTTTTTCGGACAGTTGTATTGGGCAAAAATCCTGACGATGATTATACCAACACGTACATTACACAGTAGAGTGCTGCTTTTGTATTAGTACTTAGTCTGGAAAAAAAAACTATTGGTTCCACATTGCATTACATAATGTATGTTTAAATATACTTAGACTGCACTTGTTCATTTATATAAGTAAAAGTCAACTCTGCAGTATTGAAACTGTATAGTTGAGAAATGTACCAAGTAAATGTGCCACAATTTTAACTTTTCAATTTGATCTCACTTTTCAGGGATCTACTGTATTGTTATATTTGAAACAAGGCTACCTATTTTAAAAATTTGTATATGTATATATATGAGCTATATTTTACAGGTTTAGACATTTATAAAAGTCTCAGATGCTCACTTAAGAAATGATAATTATATTATTTTGTAATAACCCCTTGACTCTGAAATAGAATAAATATAATACTGTACTGTTAAATAAGTGAGAGTGAAGAAGTCAGTTTTCAATGCAGGGGAAATTACTTGCTTGGAGGGAATTTATTTTGAAATTGTGTAAAAGAAATGATTTTATGTATATATTAGAGGATGACCTTTGTATGTAGTGTCATCTTAGTGTTTCTAGAACATTCCACACAAAATAAACAAAAATATACTTTAGATTTTTATCTCAAGAATTTAATTTCGTACCTTTCAGAGAAACACTGTTGATTTACTTGTTTATTTTATACATGCTTAGTCCTTAGTGCAGTGAGCTGTAGGCAGTTTAAATGTTTAATTATTAAGGAAAGCAGCTACAATCTGATTGCCATTTAGAAATCTTAGCATTTAAGTTATAAGAATGGAATTAATTGATGTTGTTCATGTTGTCATTATAGGTCAGTTGATGTTCATAGCAATCACAAAATAGGGACCAGTGTGCACATAAGTAGAGTGTATACCCAAGTACAGTATGTGTGTGTAAGTACTGTATGAGTATGTGTGCAAGTATGTGTGTATATATACATATACTACCTGTATTTGTGTTCAGTGTACAATGTACTGGAATGAATTACTTTAAAATGATTTTGACATAGACTGTATTTGCATATAGCTAGTCTTTAGTATTAGGTGCTTTGGTAATTTTTGGGTCTGAATGTAGTACTATAGTAATTTTGTTGTTTTATGTAAGTTTACTAATGAGCTGTTAATATGCAGAGTATGAGAAACTTCAGTTTTCTGAAGGATACTGGATATAATGGTGTCTTACATACATAACTATTATAATAAGAATATGTCTGTGTTTTTACTGTTTTATATTTTTATATTTATATCTTATATATATTTTCTCAGTCAGTACAGTAATTCATAGAAATTTGGGATTAAGTTGTTTAATTGAATATGAACACATTAATCAGTGAAACTGCCAGAATTTCACAAATATAGTTTAAAATAAATTTGACCACATTGTCAAATTTTGACGTGTGGTAGTTAATTAGGTGAAAGTGTTGTCCATGGAAAGCAAAAGTTTAATTTACAATTCCTGCTTAGGATAGACAGGAAGATTGATGCTTATATGCTGAATTGGGAGCATTCAGCTTCAATTTTAAGATTTTAAGCATAGTAATTATAAGAAATTTCAAACCTCAGAGACTGGAAATATCTGAGGGAGAGTTGAAATTGGAAAATGCATAACGGTCGGTGGCCTGTATTAGTTACCATTTTCATCAGTCCATGAAACCCAGTATAAGGAATTTTATATATTCAAAGCTATCACTGGAGCAGAGTGATTAGTACTGCAGGTGGAAATTGTTAATTATAAAGTTTTATAACATAATATTAATGATTTCATACAAACCCTCTGCCATAATTAGCCTTATGTGTAGTGCCAAATTCTTCCAAACACATATCTTTTGATGTCTTGAAGGCAGAAGAGAAGGGGTACAAATAACTTCATGCATGCGTGCTTCTGACCTATCACTAGGTAATAACTTCCCTCGTCATTCCTTTGCATAAAATGATCATGACTTGAGAGAGAAGGGACTTGGAGGTTGGTATATTTTAGGATTGATGAGTTTGTATGAAAAGATTAGATTTATGTTATAAAAACTCTGTGTGGCCTGACAAAGCCATCAATCATAGTAATACTAACTCATTGTTTAGATGAGAGGTTCAGAAGTTTTGAGTCCCAACTTCTATGATGGTTTTTTTAAATGGACTTAGCAAAACACTTGGGGGCAAAATAAGGCCAGAAATGAGTGACAAAAAAAAATCATTGGCTACTGTGACTAACAAAACCTTGAGAATGAGGTAATAGAATGTTGTACTTCAGATAGGAACAGAGATCAACCAACCATTCAGACGGGATATAGAACTCAAATCCTGGAAGACAACACCAATGAATTTATGGGGTGAAAATCATTCTAATCACTTTGTACCTTATGTTTCACAAGTAAGATTAGGAACAGCAGAATGACATCTCATACCGACATTATGGCTTGGAACCCAAAGTATCTTTTGAAGGCAGTGGAAGTTGATAGGGTATTATCTCATAAAGTTAAACTTGTTCTGATAAGACTTGCTATTTTGCTGATTTTGGACAGAGAATCTAGAGTCATGTTAATTTAGGGTCTTACCTCTTCTGAAAGGGATGAAATGCTCTCCCTTGAAAATGAGGTGGTCAACTTCATAAGCTTGCACTACGACTGGCATGGTAAATTGGGTTGTGGCTTGTAGGAGGCCATGATGAAACTCAAAGAACTGTGAAAATGCCCTTTGGGTGAATAACTGGTTTTTGAGAAAGCCCTTTCATCAAGAGCTGGAAGAGTTATCTGAATTCCTGAGACACAGTACTTCTGTGTAGCTGAGATCACGTACTTGAGGTAGGGTCACTGTGTATCTCTTGAAAGTATGCACAGACAGCTGCTTTTGAATGCTGAGATTACTGGAAAAGTCTACATCCACAGGAAGAGTTGATGGGTTGATTGACAACCTTATCTTCAGGAAAACAGCTGCTTCAAGCATTTCTTTGTGGTTGGGATGTTCTTGGGATTGTCTGCCAGCAGTTGCTGGAGGCCTGCCTCCCATTCCTACTGAGATCACTGTGAAGTGGTTGAAGGCTCTGAACTTCATTAGCATCTGCCTGAGTCTACTGAACTAAAGAAAGGCATACACATCAAGATTGTTCCAACTTGAAAGCAAGGAGCCCAGCTTCTTGACTGCTGAAGTTAAGTGCAATGATAAACTTCCCAGCACAAACCTTAGAACAATCTGGACTCTGCCTCTGCCCAGTTGAAGATCACCACTTTTATCTGACAGATGTTCAAATTATCATCCATTAATTCAGTCATTCAAGAGTGAGCAAACTAAAGGCTGTAAGTTATCAGAATTTATGTAAATACAGCCGTGATATGAAATAAATAATTAAATTACAGTATGCCTGTATACCAGGAGAAAGAAATAAATAATTAAATCATGCCCTATACCAGAAGAAGAAAAATACTGTATAATGTCAGTATTATCTATTAATTTGGATTACTTACTGGAAGACAGTAAGACAGCTTTTAGTGACTGGTGAGCTTTAGTACAATTTCCAGGAGAAATATCTGAAAAGTAGGGTTTGATTAGACAATAACAACAGGAAACCGAAAAAAATAGCTAAAAAATTAATGAAAATTAGTTGGGTTATCCAGATTGTCAAAGCAAACTTGGGAGAATTATCACGTTGTGTTAATATGGCTCCAGTACATAAAAGAATGAGGAATGCATGAATAAAGTTGATGATACCTATTCTGCTTCTGTCTTAAAGACATTAGATGATACATGTTTGGGGGAAATATGACAGAATGAATACAACTATGGTAATTTATCTTGAAACAAAATGTGTTTGCGTATGGGGTAGTCTGCACTGATAAGACTTTGTTTGGATTTTGCACAAGTCAGTAGCTAGTGAACTAAATACTAAACATGAGCTTTGTGTACATACTGTATTACATGGTGTTCTTATTTACATTGTACAGTCCTTTGGTGAGAAGAGCCAGTAAAAGAGATTACTAAATGAATTCAAGCATGTATTCTGACTGAACAGCTTAAGACCCTTTCATAGAGGCAAAGTTGATTTTTTGTTGGAAACAAGGGTTGTCCTCTGCTGAAACCAGCTACAGTACAGTATAGAAATTGAGTGTGCATGGCAAGTAGAACAAGCTCTGATAATGGGTTCATAACTGAGGATTATTTACAGCCCTTTTTATTAAACTTTTACACTAGATTAATGGGAATGTGTTACTACACTAAAATGCATGTACATTATTAATACAGTAGTTGCTTTGTACAGACTGTATTCCCAGTTTGGCTTGTAATGCTCTTTATTTATGGGAGAATATTAGATGTTTTCACAGTGAATTGGGAAGAATGGCTGATTATAGTGATTATGGAACCAAGATATGCCATTTATATAAAATTTGATGCGCTTAGAAAGAAAAACTAGGTGTTTAAGTAGTTTAGTGTCCCATTTTAGTATGCATGTTTCCTACAAACGGATAAAAAACCCACTCGCTCATACTCTTTAAGTTGGTTTTTGCGGCCTTATTGTATAGTCTGTAGTTTTTCTAAGCAGTCATTTTTGGGGCATGATTGTTAACCCCTTGCCCATAATGGGTGCCTGGCATTCATTAATGGTCATCCATTCAAGTATTTATCAAACCCAACCTTATATAACATCACTGAAAGAATAATGTTGCAATCACTGCCATCTTCACAGCATGTCCCCCATATTCAGTTGTCCTAAAGTATATCTGCAAAGAGCTGAAAAAATTCCTGCATGCTATGAATCAATGCTTTGATATAGCAGCCCTTCCCTTTAGAATTTTTTCAGCTGCATGTCGACAGATCTTTGAAATTTTACCTGTAAATTGGGCTGAGTGTTATCTTTCTGGTTTTAATCCAAGTTGGGTAGTAATGTGAGCATATCTAATTTGTAACATTCGCTGGAAAGCTTCAAATTCATGCCAAGTTCTCAAACATGTAAGCAATTTGGCTTAGTAATTTGTATCCTCTGCCATATGAAGGATGTACAGTGGTTTACCATTTCTAAGATTAATATCCATTCAAGTTCTTAAGGACACTGGCTAGTAAAAGAATGATGGCAATTATAAGCATTTAAAAATTAGGATATAAAATATTTCTTCAAAACTTGGTGTATTATCACAGTGGTCAGGCTGCGTCAGCTTAAGCTTGTATTTAAAATGTAAATATAACTCTCAAAGCATATTCAGTAAGATTTCCTTTTCTGGGTGTGAAGCATGTTATAAGGGCCTTGTATTCATTGTGATTTCATTTATGAATAGCATTTAGCATAGGAGTAACCAGTTCAGTTTTTTAATTGAGAGGAACCAAAAATGAGAAGACATACGATTAACACATATAATGTCATTTATCCTAGGTGTAAATATTAAAGTCAGACCTCTCCACATCTGGTTAATAACAAAAGCATCTTGAAGTTTCTTTCCATACGTCAATGAAAACTCCCAAACAAAAACTTGTTCATATTTCGTTTGTCAAGTCTCTAGGAGCTCATTGTTCTAGGACTTTTGATTACTTATATTGATTCCCTTCCCATCATGTTATCCAGCCTCTTTTCTTATCTAATTTTTGTATGCACATTGTTTGATTTCAAATTATTATATGTGATATTTTAATGTATTTCAGTGGATTTTCATCTCTGTTGTTAATGCCATGGTCTTTCATTTGATAGCACTAAAGATTGCAAATACAGTACAGGTGTTCACTGTTTTACATGGTGGTGTGTTTTTTGTAGGTTAATTGATTATTTTACATTAATTTGTTTTGTCTTTGATGATATACAAGCATTTTGTATTTCTTGTTCAGCATAAAGGTTATGAATTCTTTCTAAGTTTTCCATAAGTTTAGCAATTAGTTTTATGATTTTTCTCATTTGCAGTACAGGCAGTCCCCGGTTAATGGCGGGCTCGGTTAATGGTGATCCGATTCTACAGGGCTTGTCTTGTGACGAAAATCAGCAATTTTTGGCGCTGAAAATCGCCGATTTCCGCTTATCGGCGCCGATAATTGAGTATTGGCGCCGATACATACCTAACAGAGGCACCGATAACCAAAAATCGGCGCTTTTCGGCACCAATAAGCCATGAAAATCGCTGAAAAAGCGCCGCAAATCGCCGATTTTCGGTTAGTGGTGATTTTTGGTTATCATCATACCCCCAGAACAGAACCCCTGCCAATAACCGATGACTGCCTGTATAGAACACTTTGTTTTGTGTTATTTAGTTTTTCGTTAAACGTAAGAATTTTAAAATTTGTAAACAGTTGTATTTCATGAGCTTATCTGTTCAAGTGATTTTCATTTTATTTTCAAGTGTTCATCTTGAGACGTTGTGTAAGTCTCAGCACTGGTGCCTGTGGTTACCTAATAAAAGATATTATGCTTATGTGGCAAGTACAGTAGTGACAGGGGCCCTCATGATTTAATTACTTCTTGTTGGAGACACATGTACTGTATTCACTTGACCTTACCTGTTGTACCTGTAAGGATCAGTCCAAGGACTGATGATCCAAGTTTCATAAGGTGGTGCAGGATAAGAGTAGGGCTTGTTTAACGTGTTTCAGCTTTTGATTCCTTGATCCCACACCTACCTGCACAGGAAAGGAGATCTCTGAGTTATTCCTTCTCGCCACTATATGCTAAGGTACGTGTTTCCTCTGATGGTGTACCATCCCTTCACTCTGAGCCCAATCTGCGTTGGTGCCCTCGTGCCAAACCATGTTGGGCCGAGCATCAAAGCCTTTCCAGTCCGAGTTCTACTGCCACTTTAGCTCCTCGTTTGGAACTTTTTTTTTTTCACAGGCCAGGAGCAATTTAAACAATTCCTCTTTGCATCCTTGCTAGATTTCATGATATAACAGCAACAGTTTTCTTCTGAGGCTTCACTTTCTGCTCCTTCTAGAGTTGTTCTGCCCAAGCTGAGATGGACAAGCTCATTTTCACTTGGCAAGTCTGTACAGTTCACTGTAGAAGCAGACCTTCATGCTGAACTGTGACTAAGCCATGCTGTTTTTATGCAGCATTTTTAAAGACCACTGTCTTTCCCTAGTTATGTCTGCCTCTGAAGAGGACTACAAAACCTCTTACATGGAATATAGTTCCAGGAAGAATGAAAGAGATGGGTCTTATTCTGAACCAAGCCAGTTACCTTCTAAGAACCATAGCCTTTCAGACCTATGCCAGCCAGACTCGAGCCTAGTAATCCTGAGCTGCTCAAACCTGAATTGCTCTATGTATTGCCATGTACCTGGGCTCTTAAACTTCAGATAACCAGAGCTCCACTATTTCCAAGGATGTAAGCTGCTCAATTTCAAAGGATTTGAGCCATCATATTAAAAATAATGTGAATGACTGAGACCAGAGCCACTCCAGTGCTTCTGAACCAAGTCATTCCACCTCAAGGGAGTGTAGTGTCTCCACTGTTACATTCCTGAATCACTCCTCTTCCCTAGAATTAGAGCCATGGTGATTCTATGGAAATTAGCCTTCTTCTTTGAAGGACCAAGCCACTCTACCAGTAAGCACCTAGATAGCTCCACTGATAAGGACATGAAAAGTGCCAGTTATGAGGATCCCAAATGATCCACACTTAAGGATCTAAGTCATTCTACTATCAAAGAAGAAACGCTTTAGCGCTTCTTCTAAAAAGGATACTAACCACCCTGCTTCCAAGGAAATGGATCACTAAGAGCCAGCTAAACCATAGTTTTTTCTAGATTCAAGTCACTCTGCAGTGTAGATTTAAGATGTTCTCCAGTTATGGACTCAAACCTCTGTATCTAGATCTAAGGTGCACAGGGTCAAAGGACCAGAGTTTCTAATTTAAGTCCAAAACAGGTCATTCCTTAGCTAAGGAGACAAACTGTTTTCTTTTCCAAGAGGAACCAAATTCCAACATTGAATCATGTAGCGCTTACTGTAAGATCTGTAATGATTTTCACCCCTCTGGTAACAATGTTCAGGAAATTTTTTAGGAAGTCAAGGAAATCTGATCTCATTCCTTCTTCATTACCTTTACCTAGGCCATTAAACAGAATTTCTTCAAAGCAAACTTCTCACAAAAGGGGCCATTCTCTATCACCTGAGGTCAATGAGGTTTCTGCAGCCTTGGAATAATAGATTCCTGTGACCCAAGTAAAAAAGCTCAGTTCCAATCGGACTTTGATGAGATTTGTTTAGCAGACATCCTTGATTCCTCATAAAGTCCAATGACCAAGCAGGACAATGACACTAGAGTTGTGGCATCTTCAACCTTGAGAGGCATACAAATCAAAGGTGTTCTCAACAGTAGCTCATACTCCAGTTACTATGGAGGAAATTCCTTTAACCTTTGACTTTCCCTCTGCTAAAGTAACTTTGGACTCTCTGGGATAGTCAGAGAAAGGATGCTAGGCAAAGGTACTGAAAGAGTCTATGGCATCTCCAGAAATATTGTTCTTTGGAAGATTTACAAGTGGATCCCTGGGTTAAGTAATGAAAGGAGGTTCGTGTCTTCCCTATCAACAGGCAAGCCCTCCACTGTTTTCAAGAAGTGCATCTTTGTTCTAAAGGCAACAAGAAGCTGGTGGCTCATCAGTTTTGGCACCGAGAACCAATATCAGATGATGGAGATGATAGTTTTTGTGCATTAGACCAGTTGGTGTAGATAGCTTTTTAGTTTCTCAGATCAGTTGGTCAGGGAAAGTATAACAGTTCAAGGTACCCTGCTTCAGAATGTGTTACCAACATACAATCATTTACGAGGGTGCTAACTGTAGTAGCAGTCTGAGTGCACAGGAATGGGGTGTGCCAATGCAGACACCTAGACAAATGACCTGTGATGGCATCAAGTCCAGAGACTCTTTTCCTATACTTGTATTGATTTCTCCATCACTGTCAAATTCTGAAACTTCAGGTAGACTGGGCTAAATTCATACCGTTGATTCAACAATTGGATACTGGTTGCCTAGATGCCTGTCCAGCAACCCAAGAGACTTCTGGTGAAATTTACCTCAGGTGTCATAAGGCTGCATCCCAATCTGTGAAGTCTGGCACCCCTGTAGAGGACCTTGTAGGTCGATGACAGGTCATTTGCTGTGGATGAAGACTTGATCCCATGCACCTGGAGAGAATCCTTAGGCAAAGATGTTCAGAATATCAGTCAGGGTAAACATGACTTTTTTAAAATAATTATAAGAATTAGTTTTCCCATACAGTAGAATCAAAGGTTTCCCCCTGTGACTCTCCTGAAAGGAACAAAGAAAAGGAGTTGACATTATTAAAATTACAGTATAAATTATAAAATTTTTTCATAATTTTTATATTTAAAGCTTCGCAAGGGTTATTCAGTAAAGGTGTTCAAGGTAGTGTGATGTACATGCTATTAAAATTTCAAAGATAACATGACAAATAAGTTAGTTCAACATTCAAGGTTTACTGTAATAAGAACTTAGCACAAGACAGTGAATATACTGATCAATAAGGAAGTCAGTGTATACATAATAAATACATTCTCATGATTAATGAGCAGTCAGTGCAAGCAAGTGTTCTGTGTTAACGACTCAATAATACCATGGGGAATGTAAGCAGAAAGAGGTTAGGAAGGGACTGAGTTACTCTGTTTTTTAAGACTACTGAGAAAAATGTGAAACGTAATCATTTTGATATGTCATAGTACAGTATTAAAAATACTGGCCCTAACATTAGTTGGGTCTGCTATTAGGCAGGAAGTATTTTCTTAATACAAGCCTATTCAGGTGCTATTCTAAGCTCATGATCGTAGACGGTGACCACTTACATTATTTTCATTACATGAACTTAGAGGACCTTACTAATGTTCAGGGTAGATTTCTCCTAGTTTTCAACGTTTCTATTTAAGTCTTTAATAGCATAAGAATGATGTTTATTTTTCTGTTACTATTTCACCGGGTGACACGGGACCCCGATCCAGAAAAAGGATTTTGACAAAGGAAAAATCTATTTCTGGAGAGGGGCCCGTGTCACCCGGTGACCCACCCCTGTTTTTCATTCTCTCCCTCCCTTGATAAACTTCATTCTAGTGAGGTGGGTGCTAACATGGAATGCGGCTAGTGTTGCCTTGTATACAGTCCGCGAGTAGTGCATGGGCTTGTATCGGCACCTCTCTCGTTGGGACTTTTGACATTGGGAATCTCTATAGGATAAGGTTCTGTGTTTTCGTAGTTCACCCTTTTCCATACACGATTCCATCTAGTGGAGCTCGCTCTGGGGGTAGTAACTCCAGCATTTCATTTAGCTTTCTCTGGTATCTAGCAACGGAATTACCTAGAAATAAGTGCTGAATGGACTATTTCACCGGGTGACACGGGCCCCTCTCCAGAAATAGATTTTTCCTTTGTCAAAATCCTTTTATGCAGCATAAGGTGACATAAATACATATATGAAATTAGCTAATTTAATTTTACCATTTACTGGAAAACTTCACCAATACTGTGCATGGAGCTGCGCTTGAGAGCCTGACTCGCTTTACAAAATGCTAAGTGAGAGCTGCACTGAAAACAGGGCGCCATTGAAACTGATTGCCCCCGTAGTGGGGTAGTGCCATCAGTGCACCTCATGTGGTGTACTGTAGGTATTACTTAAGGTTCTTTGCAGCAGGCCTTCGGCCTCTAGCTGCAAGCCTTTTTGTTCCTTTTACTGTACCTCCTTTCATATGCTCTTTCTTCCATCGCACTTTCCACCCTCTCTTAACAATTAATTCTTAGTGCAACTGTGAGGTTTTCTTCCTGTTACACCTTTCAAACCTTTTACTGCCAATTTCCGTTACAGTGCTGAATGACCTCGTAGGTCCCAATGCTTGGCCTTTGGCCTAAGTTTTATACAGTATTCAATTAAATTCAATTCACAACTGATTGTGCTTATTGAGCTCGTTAATTTCCGATAGACAATGATAGTTATGAATAATATAAAGCACTTACACAAAGCAGAGTTTATGTCTAGCTAGATAAATTTCCCTCAATTTTGTACTTAATTAAATGATGCCTAACGAGCCAGTGAAAGGTAGCTAATCACCACTCAACAACAAAGTAATATTTTCTGCCAATGAAGCATAATAAACTGGCAAAAATTTTCGTAATCACTTGGTTTCATTAAAAGTTACAAAATCTCCAAGCACATGAGGAAAAGAGATATTGACACCAATAAGGGGAGATAACTGTTGTAAATTAATAGGAAAGGAAATACTGTACTGTAAAATTAAAATCACATCAAGTCCAGGTTACAACTTACTGACACCAAGATACACACAAGAGAAGAGAGGATTTAGCTTAACTGGAATGCGAGGTTCCTAGGTATGCCCATGTAGAGTGTAAGTGGGTCCCCACACAATCTTCCTCAGAACTGGGAATGGAGTATCTAGGATGAGCAAATACCCACGAAACAGGCTAATGTAAATGGTGGTTTTGTAAATGAAACAAACCATTAATATTATTGCATCCTCACTGTAGGATACTGGAATTATTCAAGAACTATTCCAGTTAGACTTGAAGGAGTACTACTGCAGTATGTAGCAGACTCATTTAAAAAATGTAAGACTCCAGTTCACTGTATTACTTCAGGAAATAAATAGTTTATAAGGACTGGTAAAACTGGAAGCCATGTTAGTTGTTCTCACATTGAAGAAGGGTGTAAACTAAGTCATTTGAAGGCTTCCCTACTTGCAGATTTGATCTTCCCAAAGTCATATGCATTATATTTTTTCTTAACATTTTTTCATGTCCTACATTGTGGTATTTGCATATCTTTTGAACATCGTCGTAATCATTAATGTTTTCATTTCAGTTTTCCCTTGACAAGGTTAGACCTTCTGAACATCCATATATATTTCTAATTATGTAAAAAATAGCATGTTGTGTGTACAGATAGTGCATTTCCATACGAGTATGCAATTGCAGTATATAACATGTAAGTCCAGCCTTGTAAAAGGGAAAGTCTGACAAAATTTGATGATGGTGATGATGAGTATATGGTACACTGAATGCACAGTGCAGTATGTGCCTGCATTTATTAACATACAAAATACAGTACATACATACATAAATATTTTGCTGAAGATGTGTAGTTGGGTAGATGCACTTCAGAAAAGACATTGCATGACTGTGTCTCCTGGTCTCGTTGAAGATATAGATATTTATTGTGATGTATTGTGAACAATTTATTTTAGTGATTTTCTTGTGATTTATATTTGTATGAAGATCCATTTTTATAGTATTAAGTCCTCTCAGATATAAAAGGCATATGGCCTGTAAATTTCATTTGTAATAGAGATAAGTTTTCTATATATACATATGTAATTGAAGAGATATATTATTTTAGGTAATAATTGTGTACAGTACAGCACTTAGGGCACACACACATATATATGTGCTATACAGGCGGTCCCCGGTTTACGACGGGGGTTCCGTTCTTGCGCCGTGTCGTAACCCGAAAATCGTCATAAGCCGGAAAATCGTCGAAAATCGTCAAAAATCATAAGAAAACCTTACTTTTAATGCTCTGGGTGCATTGAAAACGATGTAAACTGCATTATTATTGAGTTTTACATAAAAAAACTTCAAATTATGATTATTCTGCCGTTTTGGGGCCATATTTCTTCCGTCGGATCGGCGTGACGACGTGTCGTAACCCGAACATGCGTCGTAAGTCGGAAATAATTTCTGATGAATATATTTGAAAAGCGTCGTAACCTCTCGAACGTCGTAAGTCGGAACCGTCGTAAACTGGGGACTGCCTGTATATATATATATATATATATATATATATATATATATATATATATATATATATATATATATATATATATATATATATATATATATATATATATATAGTATAGTATACATGTGTGTGTGCATGCACGTGTGCATGCTTCTTGGGCATAGCATTTCTTTCTGGCAGTTTTAATTGAATGCTGCTGCACTTGTGGTGTCTTATTTTAAGACAACAATTCCCTTCTTGGTAAAGGAAATTTAACCACAGACCTTCAGGACTCTTATGACCAGAACTGAAAAAGTGTGTGTTATGGTGATCTGTCCTGACCAATCACATTACTGTAGTTTTTTTTTTTTTTTATTTTCACTATTTTTAAGTTTTGCTCATATAGCTGCACTTTAAAAATGCATTTTAAAGTAGTGTTAGCCGATGTTATAACAATGAAATGACTCAAACAGCTGTCATTAGAAAACGTTAAATGGAGTAGCATTGAAAAAATTTGCCTTTTCATCATACTTTTGAGATTAAAGAATAATTATAGAAAATTGGAGGAATGTTATCTTAAAATAATGGATGTCATAATTACATCAGTAATCAGTAAAAGTATGAAAAATAGTGTCATGGATGGAATGTGGAATGGTTAAAGATGATACAGTACTGATTGGAGATAGTAGAGAGAAAAACTGCAGGATCTTTTGAGTGTTTGCAATAGGAGAAAGTTGAGAGTGAATGTAAATGTATGGTGTCAGTGTCAATGGAAACCAGGAAAATGGAGCATTTAACGTCAATAAGGATGGGAGAAGAATTAAGCAGCTGTTGACTGGTTTGAGAATAAATATAATGATGATAGACAGTAAAATGCGAGAAGAGACTCAAAGTAAAATGAGAGGGGGGAAAAAGAATCAAAGAATTAATGAGGTTAGAAAGGTATCTAGGTGTGGGGGGAAAGACTTGTAGTGTCTATGGAAGCCAAGGTTATACTTTATAAAGGGATTGTTGAGCTACCCCTCCTTTATGGAAGTAAAGTGTTGAAGTTGAATGTAAAACAAAGAAGAAACTTTGAAGGCGTTGAGAATGTTGTATTTATAGTATACTGTATGTGGCATAAGAATTGAAATTGTGAGATATGCTGTGATGGGCAGAAGTAATAAACAGGTTAGCATCGGTGAAAGGATGGTTCACATTGTTTTGAGATAGTCCAGTCATGTGGAAAGAATGGATGATGACAGGTTGCTTAGGGGTTGGGAGAAAGGAGAAAAATACATAGAAAGTGCTGGATGGATGAATGGATGAGAAAATAGAAAGGAAAAGTCTTTATATCTCAAGAAGTGCAGAAGTGTGTGTAAGAGAGAAATGAGAGGCCCAGTGTGTATTTGAGTTGATTCACTGCAAACGAGCCTTCTGTGTAGGTGAATGGAACAGGTAATGTTGTGGAAGTTCCTGCACAGGGACTCCTCCATGATTCAACAATTGAAGTATAAATGTGGTAGTGACTGTTGTGTTGGATTTTCTTTCTCGAGTCATCTCCTTTTAGGGGAAACGTCTAATATTGAAAAAATGTACTTACATACATATTTATATAAGAGCAATGAATGTGATTGGTCTCGTGTGATATGACAAATATGTGAATGTATTCTACCACAGCAGCTACGGATCTTTAGCATTAGTTTCATTGCTGTAACGATATTTTTCTTGTACATAATAGATAGCATCTATTTTATATAGCGCATACCATATATGTATGTATACATGAAGATATGCTTATGTGCAAAATTATGGAAGGTGGATACTGACAGCATTGTGTAAATGTGCAATGTACTGCATTTGTAATTAAAATGTTTCCTTTTTTGCTGTATTTCCCTGATACCCAGTAAAAATGTACCAGAAGATAAATGTATGACCATATAATAGAAATTTATTAAGGGCAGTGAACGTCACAATAGGGTGACTAGACTTACTACTACAGAAATCAAGTTATATACGTTGAACCTATATATTCCACCTATCAAACATGCAAACCATAATTTTATGTTAACAGGCAGGTGTTTCCTGTCAAAGGCCGATGACAAACAGTCACTTATGGACGAGTGGCTAATAAAGGACCCCATTCAGCCAGAGCTTGAAATGTCTCCTCTTCATGAGTGGGTATGCGGCGTTCTAGGGTCTTGCACTCTGATAAGGTTTTCTAACTTACTATTCACTGTAATAACATTAACCACGAGGAACATAGCTGTTGTGATAATTTCTGGAACTTATTAGTTTCTGCTGTATAATGGTAAAATCTAAAATCTGTAAAATCCTCTTTCTAACTGTTAAATCACCGTAAAAACTTATGCAGGTGTGCCAGTTCTGAAATGTAATATTACACAATTTTTATAATCGATAACTTAGAGTTAACCAAGTTAATAGTTAAAAAATGTTCAATAATAAATCTGTATAACTGATAGAAATATGTAAATTTAAACACCAAGATTTGAAGGCATAAAGTATTTTTGTGAGAGGTCTGTCCCACTGTGCATTGCATTTATATCTTACAAAAGCCTTTGGCAAGATAGTAGAGCCAACGGCCATATCACGTTAAAAGCATCGCTTCTCATCCAACAAGATTGTAGAAAATGACATTGGAGAACTTGCTTTTTTTTTTTACCTAAATTTAGTGAAGGTATGGAGACCCGCACATGTGATGGAGTGTAGCCGTAAGAGTTTTTTTATAACCTACGTCATGAAACAGGGAAATGTACTTGCACGAACCTTGTTTAACATATCTTCCCACTAAATGAAGATGTTGTCTGTTTGAATTTTAGAATGGTTTAAGATTGTTTAATAACAGATTGTTTCAAGTCAAAAGAAAAATAACTTATTTCACAGTACAGTATCATGTTTTCTTTGCTAATGATGCTGCCTCTGTTGCATATGATGACCTATAAAGACTGCTCAGTAAATAATTTGGGACGAACAGAATCTCTGTTCTTGCCATAAGCTCTGCAAAAGCTGCTGTAATTCTCAAAGGATGGGATCGGAAGGGGATTCTCATGTGGATGGTGAGTTGGCTGAAAATGTAGTTTTTGCCATCTAGGATTCACTTTCCCTTCATTATTGGTCCAAGGTTGGCATTACAATAGTTATTACATATAAGGTCAGTTTTGACTGGTAGCCATAAAGATGGTATGAATGGCTTTTGCAGTTTTGCAGAAAGGAGATCTGGTTAGAACCATAAATTTCTTGCCTTTACTTAATTTTGTATTAGAATATATGGAACAATTCTGAATAAAATTAAACTGTATTTTATTGAGTGTAATATAAAGAACGGATGAATAAGTGAGTTGATATGTTAAAAATGAAATTGATAACAATGGATGCGGTGCAGGCTTTTGAACATGAACTAGTTCTCAGGAATGTTACACCACACGCCACCCATCCTGTGACATTTTACACAAGGTTGAGGTATTTTATATAATACCAGTGTTGAGAATAATTTAATTTTAGGATTAGTCATTATTGAGTTAGCATCTGAAAAGGGTTGAGAGCAGTTCACATTTCATTTTAATTTTATTCCAAATTATTGGTGCACAGTTGAATTGTAGGTGGAATAAACAATATCAGTTATCCAAGACCTGCCACTGAGATTCTTTTCTGGGTGCAATTATTAATACCAAAATACCCTAAATTTCAGTAGCCACAAGTGCCATCAGTGTGGAATTAAATGAACCTAGCACCTGAAGCTGGTTGGCTTATGTTAATAATCTACTGCAGACAATTAACTATTCTTCCATTAAACCTCCCTCCATCCAGATCAGACTGCTATTATAGTATCACAGGTGGTACAAGCAGTATTGAATATGTTGATCTTCTTGGAAGTGGCTTGGCATACAGTTGGACGAATCTTCATTTGTAAACGAACCACATCGTAGGGTTTATCAGAATAGCAACTCAGCTTCAAGCGGTCAGTGTATACGCCTGTTGGAGGGAAATTTGTTCTGCAGTCATAGTACCAGAAACCACCACCACCAGCCACAGTAGCACAGTTAACAGCTGAAAAGAACCAATTGATACATGGGTTAATATCTTGTATGCTGGGCTGTTTTGTTTTTACTTTCTACAGACTTGGATCAATATTGTAGCACTACGGACAGATACCTCATTTGAGATAAAAGAAGCTTTTATTGAGGCCTTACTCTTGTTGCTGTCAAAGTCCTTGTCGTAAGTGGTGAAGTCACGCTTTCTGTTATGGTACAAGCAGTCAAACCCATTTGTACTATCTTGTGATCTGACATCGAGGTTGAGCCTATACCTGTCAATAGTAGAGAAACTTTTGTTTTTCAGGGACAGATGGATTTATTGAAGTACTGTATAAACAGCTGTAGTAATTATTACAGAGTATCCTCAATTTCTGAAAACAAACGCAGGTCCCTGAAAAAGATCAGGCTGTCTGAAGAATCGGAATTTAAATAAGCTTTGAACAGCGTGATGACAAATTTATTTGCTTATTATAAGGATTGGAAAAACACAGATATCATCACAGTACCTGTTTTCTTCACCTTCCACTTGAAAAGTTGGGTAAACAAGGAACTTAGAGTCTCCGTCCATTGTATCAATGTCCATGCGGAGGGAATAAGTTCGACTATATGTCATCTTGTGCATGTTTTCGAGACCTGTGAAACATTAAACATGAATATATCAATATACATTTCTAAGGTTTGTAATGTATATTTGATTTTTGTTTCTTTTTATTTGTGTGAGTCCTTTGGTAACTCAAGTTCACTGAATTTTTTTTATTTAAATAGATTGTTGCATAAATCGTAGATACTGTGCTTTTCTTCTCTGCTTAAGCGCTTTAATTTTTAACGGCTGTTCTGTATAAAGTACTAACTGAACAACCCAGCACTGCCCAGGAAAACTCTGAATGATAACTAATAAACTCTCTCTCTCTCTCTCTCTCTCTCTCTCTCTCTCTCTCTCTCTCTCTCTCTCTCTCTCTCTCTCTCTCTCCTGTTAAGTTGCTTCAGTTACATTGCCCCTCATTTTTGACATTTTATATTTCACTCCCTCTCACCCCCATTCCTATCGTGGCTGAACTTGGACTTAAAAGGCATTGGGAGCATCACTATTCATCTCAGCAACTTTGGGAACTAAGGATTAGACACTAATATCTGTCATTTTTTACATTTTATTTTTCACCCCTTCTCAACGCGCCCCCCTTCCTATTGGGGTTGGACTTAAAGGGCATCGGGAGTCTCACTATTCATCTCGGTGACCCTTTGAGAAGGGGTGGGAAGCGGGTGACATGTAAAAATAACCGAAATCGACAGACATTAGTGTCTAATCCATAGTTTCCGAGGTTACTGAGATAAATACTGACACTTCCAATGAAAGGGCATCGGAAGTGTCAGTATTTATCTCAGTGACCTAGAAAACTATGGATTAGACATTAATATCTGTTGTTTTTGGTTATTTTTACATCATCACCTTCCCACCCCTTCTCACCCCTGCTTCCTATCGGGGCTGAACTTGGACCTAAAGGGCATCGGGAGCGTCAGTATTTATCTCAGTAACCTCGGAAACTGTGGGTTAGACACTAATGTCTGTCGATTTCGGTTATTTTTATGTCACCAGCTTCCCGCCCCTTCTCACCCCCTATTCCTATCGGGGCTGAACTTGGATTTAAAGGTCACTGGGAGTGTCACTGTTCATCTGAGTGACCTCGAAAACTATGGATTGTAAACTAATATCTGTCGTTTTCGGTTATTTTTACATCATGACCTTCCCACCCCACCCTCCTATCAGGGCTGAACTTGGACTTGAAGGGCATCAGGAGTGCCATTATTCATCACAGTGACCTCAAAACTATGGATTAGACACTAATATCTGTCATTTTCGGTTATTTTTACATGTCACCATCTTCCCACCTGTTCTCACGCCCCCTTCCTGTCAATGTCCATGCGGAGGGAATAGGTTCGACTGTATGTCATCTTGTGCATGTTTTTGAGACCTGTGAAACATTAGACATGAATATATCAATGTACATTTCTAAGGTTTGTAATGTATATTTGAATTTTGTTTCTTTTTATTTTTGTGGTAAACTTTTAACTGTATGTCTTATTGAATTTTTGTTAACTATTTTTGTGTGTCCTTTACTAACTCAGGTTCACTGAATTTATATTTAAGCAGATTGTTGCATAAATTCTCTGCTTAAGTACTTTAATTTTTAACTGCTGTTCTGTATAAAGTACTAGTCGACCAACCCAGCACTGCCCAGGAAAACTGAATGACAACTGATAAACTCTCTCTCTCTCCCCCAACATCCCTTCTACTCTCTCTCTCTCTCTCTCTCTCTCTCTCTCTCTCTCTCTCTCTCTCTCTCTCTCTCTCTCTCTCCTTCCTGATAAGTTGCTTCAGTTACATTGCCCCTCATTTTTGACATTTTATATTTCACCCCTTCTCAACCCCATTCCTAGCGTGGCTGAACTTGGACTTAAAGGTTTATCGGGAGCATCACTATTCATCTCAGCAACCTTGGGAAGTAAGGATTAGGCACTAATATCTGTCATTTTTTACATTTTATTTTTCACCCCTTCTCACCCCCCCTCTTCCTATCGGGGTTGAACTTGGACTTAAAGGGCATCGGGAGTCTCACCATTCATCTCAGTGACCCTTTGAGAAGGGGTGGGAAGTGGGTGACGTGTAAAAATCGACAGACATTAGTGTCTTATCCATAGTTTCCGAGGTTACTGAGATAAATACTGACACTTCTGATGGAAGGGCATTGGAAATGTCAGTATTTATCTCAGTGACCTAGAAAACTATGGATTAGACATTAATATCTGTTGTTTTCGGTTATTTTTACATGTCATCACCTTCCCACCCCTTCTCATCCCTGCTTCCTATCGGGGCTGAACTTGGACTTGAAGGGCATTGGGAGTGTCAGTATTTATCTCAGTAACTCGGAAACTGTGGATTAGACACTAATGTCTGTCGATTTCTGTTATTTTTACATCACCAGCTTTCCACCCCTTCTCACCCCCTATTCATATCAGGGCTGAACTTGAATTTAAAGGTCATCAGGAGTGTCACTGTTCATCTCAGCGACCTAGAAAACTGTGGATTAGAAACTAATATCTGTCGTTTTCGGTTATTTTTACGTCATGACCTTCCCAACCCACCCTCCTATCAGGGCTGAACTTGGACTTGAAGGGCATCAGGAGTGTCATTATTCATCTCAGTGACCTCAAAACTATGGATTAGACACTAATATTTGTTGTTTTCGGTTATTTTTACATGTCACCATCTTCCCACCCATTCTCACGCCCCCTTCCTATCGGGACCGAACTTGGATTTAAAGATTATCGGGAGTGTCACTATTCATCTCAGTGACCTCAAAAACTATGGATTAGACACTAATATCTGTTGTTTTCGGCTATTTTTACATGTCACCCCCTTCCCACCCAACCCCCCTATCCTATTGGGGCTGAACTTGGATTTAAAGGGCATCGGGAGTGTCACTATTTGTCTCAGCAACCTCGAAAACTATGGATTAGATACTAATATCTATCGTTTTCAGTTATCTTTACATGTCACCCCCTTCTCATTCCCCCTTCCAATGGGGCTCAACTTGGACTTAAAGGGCATCAGGAGTGTCACTGTCATCTCAGCGACCTCAAAAACTATGGATTAGACACTAATATCTGTCGTTTTAGGTTATTTTTACATGTCACCCCCCTCCCACAAACCCCTTTTGTTGCCAGTGATGTCATATCCTTACAGTATTCTTTTCCAGATAGTAAGTCATATGTATACCAAGTTTGGTTAAAATTGCTCAATACATTTCAGTGTTTTTCTGGCACATAGACATACATACATGCACACACATACAGATATTATATATAGACATACATACATGCACACACACAAAGATATATATATATATATATATATATATATATATATATATATATATATATATATATATATATATATATATTTATTATCTCCCTTTTCTAGATCTTTCTAGACTTCTTTTCTGTTCCTAAGAGTCCACTGTAACTAAAAGACAAAATGATTCCTGCTTGCTTGAAATAAAATGTAATTATATTGCAATAAATGACAGATACCTCGGTAACCTTACGCAGACAATTTATTATTGTTTTGCCTTTAGTTGTAATGAGAAAATAAAATCTCAGAATCTCATAGATCAGATTACAGTAAAACAAAAATGAATTTAGATATGAGCCAGTGTTCAGTATCTTGGGACAAGGACAGAGGAGCCATTATAACCTCTAGGAGCTGTCAGGAAAACAGTGAAAGCCCCCAACAAAAGGGAGGGGTGTCGGAATGAAGGTTTACATACAATATGCTGAGGTAGATGTTAAAAGCAAAATTTCAATGTTTTGGTGATGCTGTATGGAAGACGGAGACTGGTCAGATTTAAAAGGGTAAGATTTGTGAAAGAGGAAATTCCCCAATGACAGTGGGTTAGGGGAAGGATATGTAAAGAGAGATGCTAGGGAGCTTTGACTGAGAGAGGAGAGTTCATTACGAAGCATCCTTTATACATTATGCATAAGGGAAGAGAGAGGACTAATACTTCGAGCATCCTACCAAGCCATTGTTCTGAAACCCCTCCAAAGCCAGCCTTGTAATCCTCCCAAGTTCGGTTGAAGTCAAGTTGGGTCTTCTGTTTCCTTCTGGTCATGATCACCGTCCATCCTCCACCATCGGACACCATGTCGCAGTACACTCTGATGGGAGGCTCGCATCCGCAGCTGTTACATTGGACCACACTTTCGGATTACGGTACTGAAACTGTTCTAAGTGAATAAAGTGTAATAGGCACCCACACTTATGTTTCTGAATGACTCATATAGGGTTTTGATAGTGTAAATTTTTTCAGTAGCAGTTGATGCACAGTGCTAAGTTGTTGTTGCTGTATTTGCCATTCCAAGCGTATTTTAGTTTTATATCATAAAATTATCATATATATGGTACAAAAGCACTTAGAACTATGACCTCCAGTATTTTGATAGAGTGCTAGTCCTTAATTCAAATAGAGTAATAAATCTAGCGATAAATGTCTTTCCAAAGGGCGTAGTAATGTCTCGATACAGTATTTATAAGAATGGTGAAAAAGACGTAAGTCTCAGCATTTCTGAACAGGAACGAATTGTTTTCTGCATAGCGGAAATTCTGAAAAGGTATAGGGCTCAGTCTTCTAAGAACAGAGAATGATGTAAAGACTCGATCCCTAAACCGGATATATGTAAGTTAGCAGCCATAGATATCTAAACCGGACGTAGGAATGGAATTGGAAATAATTGTTAGGATTGTCTGTGGACAGCAAGAAAGAAGAGGATATGAATGAAGGTTAGGTTAGTTTAGGTTAGGTTGTACAGTAATAGGAATGAAAGGGGTTGCAGCTAGGGGCCGAAGGGACAATGCAAAGAACCTTAAGTAATGCCTACAGTGCACCCCTTGAGGTGCACTGACGGCACTACCCCCTTACGAGGCGAAACCGGACATAATTATGTAAGTTAGCAAGCCTAGGTCACGTTTTTCTGTGTATTTACTTTTTCTTTAAAAGAAATTATTAAAAGAGATATAAAACAGCGTATTCAGTCGAATGTTAGTATTGTAGTCTTAATTTCCTTATATTCAGGCAATTATATCAAGGACCATACTAACGAAAATGGGTAGATGTTGTATTCCCCGCTCTGCTTCACTCCTAGCATCAGTAAGTCGGCGCAGTCAGCTGGCCTGGGTAGTAAAATAAAATGTTTTTGCTGAGCAATTGACTCTCTCTCAGTACAATATATATATATATATATATATATATATATATATATATATATATATATATATATATATATATATATATAGATATAGATAGATACATATACAATATATATATATATATATAT
Organism: Macrobrachium rosenbergii; assembly: GCF_040412425.1. Lineage (NCBI taxonomy): Eukaryota > Metazoa > Arthropoda > Malacostraca > Decapoda > Palaemonidae > Macrobrachium > Macrobrachium rosenbergii. The sequence continues at coordinate 19,011,907 of NC_089744.1, forward strand.
ATATATATATATACATATATATATATATATATATATATATATATATATATATATATATATATATATATATATATATATATATATATATATCATGTATTTAAAATTATTATCACTCATGTTACTACTAGAAAATGAGTTACTAAGAACAACCTGGTAAAACTTAGATCATATTTCTATGATAATATAATTTCTAATTCACATCTTGGTGTTCCCTATCTTTTATTTATTGATGAATGAGTTATTTTCGGTTCCTATACGTTTTATTGATGGTAATTATTAGTTTTTTTTTTTGGTTAGGAACAGAAATCTTCATCATTTTTGGCTTTTTTTATTCATTCTAATGCACCATATTGGTACTATATAACTTTTCCCTGATTTCATACCAAATTCAGATTTACATTTGCATTCATTCTTATAATTTGAGATGTTCGTTTCCTATTCATTTTCCGACATCCGCATTCAGCCATCTCATTTGTTTTAGTCCAGTAAGTTTTCATCCAACATTTTTTCCTCTAAAGTTCAATAAATTCAACTGATATTCTCAACGCTTGCTTACCTGGCGTCGCTCAAATTCATCTTCCTGACTGCTCTCTCAACGACAGCTGTCCTGTAAAGGAGGCAAGTCGATGGGATTGGAAAGAATTATTCTTATTTGTATAATGAAGTATTGTTTAATTTTTTTTATACAAATACCCACTAATATTGAATTCACTTTTCCTTAGGAATAACTTATTGCCAGAGGAAATAATAACTGATAAGTGCACGGATTCGAGTCCTTGCCGGGGCAGATGCTCTTATCAGTTATCATCTTCTTCTGGTGTTAATTTTTCTCTAGGAACTTGATGTGAAGGTTATTTGTGGCTTGATATTTTTTTTTTAGATAAAATGCACTTGTGGATTAGTGACAGTGCGATAACACACTGACACATATATACATATATATATATTATTAGCGTTCGTTAGGGAACATTCCCTTCTTCCGGAAGTTGATACAAGAATTTCCATTGTTTCAAGTTTTGGTTGACTTCTTTTTTTGTAATAAAAATCACGGGGCAGTGTGTTAATCGTTTTTATATATATATATATATATATATATATATATATATATATATATATATATATATATATATATATATATATATATATATATATATTATATACTTTTAGGGCACAGTTTTTCACCGATACAGCATTCACTAAATAGAATGGCTTTCTCATTGTTAACCAGCTTTTTTGTTATTGCCTCATATTTTCTTACTATTTTCTTCATTTCATTGTTTAGGTTACTGATAGAGGCGTTCAGGTAATGGGGTTCTCTAATTCACTTCAGTAATTATACACGCGACAGTTGTTTCGTCAACCTATACGTATTGACATTTTCGAGCGTACTAATACAAAAGTTGTTGTTTCAGATTTAGCTGGCCTTGTGCCAGCACGGGCTCTTGCTCCAAGAGCAGCCCGTAACTCTATGTTGGTGATGAGTCTGCGAGATGGGTAGGTTAGATAAAAACTTTATTATGGTGCATGAAAGTGGTTTTGGTGGGGGTTATACAAAAGTTGTTGTTGTTTTAGATTTAGCTGGCCTTGTGCCAGCACGGGCTCTTGCTCCTAGAGCAGCCCGTAACTCTATGTTGATGATGATGATGAGATCTGTGAGATGCATGGTGGGTTGGATACAAAAGTGTTGTTGTTTTAGATTTAGCTTATTATGATGCTCCTAGAGCAGCCCGTAACATACAAAAGTGGAAACGCATGCGTTTTGTGCCGTCGTGAGGACGGAAAGGTAGTGCAGGTATCTAAAGACTTAGATTTAAGTATTTACGTGAGATTATGGAGAAATATTGACAAAAATTAAGTGTTTGTGGCGAAATATTGACAAAAATTGTTTTACAATGAAAATAATGTACAGATTATGCATGAATATATACTAATTACACATTTGTCCAATTTCTATATATTTTTTATTATGTGTTCCTATCCACGTGTTCGCGGTCTTGTCCCACGTGGTCGAAGGGCTGTCTGTCTCCTACATGAGGGCAAGGATCTTCTGCCTCGCGTTAGATGTTAAGGCTGGGGCATTGTATGGTGATGCTGACTGCTTCTGCGATCAATAAACGGTTGTGCTTGTATTCCCTGTGTACGATTTTGGTGTTCAGGAGTAGTTCTTACAGGGATGGTTTCTTGTTGTGGGTGTCTACAAAGTGCTGATGAATAGCGCCTTGATTTCTGTGGGCCTGCATATACGTCGTTTCAGTGTAGCAGTTGTGTGTCCGTCATAGCATTCTGGGGGGACTGACATTACTGTCAGTACAGACAAACTTGTATACTATATGAGATTAAACCTCTTTTTCGGTTGACGGGGCCGTACTGTTTTTCATTAATAATGAGGCCATGAGGTTCGGTTTACTGTAAATTCTTGCTATTTTACTATATGGCGCTGCGGAGGTTGTTCCTCTTCGCATATACCAAGGATGGCTTTCTTTTCATCTCCGTGGTGTTTGTTGTATGTTGTCTGGTGGTATATTATTATTTCCTTGTCTTTTTCTTGTGTGTCGTCCCTCTGGGCTGGGTTATGGAACAAGTTTGTCTGTACTGACGAGCAATGTCAGTCCCCCCACCCAAAATGCTATATCGGACACACAACCACTACACTGATGACTGAAACGACGTATGCAGGCCCACAGAAATCAAGGCGCTATTCATCAGCATTTTGTAGTTACCCACGACAAGAAACCATCCCTGTAAGAACTACTCCCGAACACCAAAATCGTACACAGGGAATACAACTACAACCGTTTATTGATCGCAGAAGCAGTCAGCATCGTCATACAACGCCCCAGCCGTAACATCCAACGCGAGGCGGAAAGATCCTTGCCCTCATGGCTCATGTAGGAGACAGCCCTTCAACCACGTGGGACAAGACCGCGAACACGGATAGATAGGAACACATAATAAAAAATATTGAACATATGTGTAATTAGTAAACATTCATGTATAATCTGTACATTATTTTCATTGTACATCACTTAATTTTTATCAATATTTCACCATAATCTCATGTAAATACTTAAATCCAAGTCTTTAGATACCTGCACTACCTTTCCGTCCTCATGACGGCACAAAACGCATGCGTTTCCACTTGTAACCCCCACCAAAATCACTTTCATGTATCATAATAAAGTTTTCATTAACCTACCCATCTCACAGACTCATCATCAACATATAGTTACGGGCTGCTCTAGAAGCAAGAGCCCGTGCTGGCACAAGGCCAGCTAAATCTAAAACAACAACTTTTGTAACTACGGGCTGCTCTAGGAGCAAGAGCCCGTGCTGGCACAAGGCCAGCTAAATCTAAAACAACAACAACAACTTTTGTAACTTACGGGCTGCTCTAGGAGCAAGAGCCCGTGCTAGCACAAGGCCAGTTAAATCTAAAACAACAACAACACTTTTGTTTACGGGCTGCTCTAGGAGCAAGAGCCCGTGCTGGCACACGGCCAGCTAAATCTAAAACAACAACAACACTTTTGTCGTTACAGGCTGCTCTAGGAGCAAGAGCTCGTGCTGGCACAAGGCCAGCTAAATCTTAAACAACAACACCACTTGTATTATCACGGGCTGCTCTAGGAGCAAGAGCCCGTGCTGGCACAAGACCAGCTAAATCTGAAACAGCAACTTTTGTATTAGTATGCTTGAAAATGCCAATACGTATAGGTTGATGAAACAGCTGTCGCGTGTATAATTACTGAAGTAAATGGAAGAACCCCATTACCTGAACGTCTCTATCAGTAACCTTAATAATGAAGTGAAGCAAATAGTAAGAAAATATGAAACCATAACAAAAAAACTGGTTAACAATGAGAAAGCCATTCTATTTAGTGTATATAATTTTTTTCCTGATTCTCATTTTCTTATTTTTTTACCATCTGGTACTTTTGTATGGGTGCATTACTTACTATACATGTAAAAAAGTGCGAGTATACCGTGATCTTGAGGCATCCTTTTATCTAGAGGAAAAACTAATTTCGAGCAACACTGAGCTCCTATTCTGGCGAATTTTGTACGGGGAGGCACCGAAGAAAGTCAACGAGGGTGGAAAGAAAAAACAAGTAACTGTCAACGACCTGAAGATAACGTAAGTCGCACCAAACTGGACATTTAGTCTTCCAACAACATTAATTATACTTGTTCTGTATATTACTGTTCCTAACAATTTTCTTTGTACAACATTTCCAATTCTTTCCAGTCATGGTGTGGTGTTTTCGGACACATGCATGAATGAAACATTTCTATCGTCATTTTTAATTGGCCACTTGCGTTCAATCTGACGAAAATTACTGAGCGGCCTGGTCAGTTTGATGTCATTTAGGTGATCTACATGTCGATGTCACTCATATTCGTTTTATACTTTCTAATTTGGCGGACTTTCTAAGCTGCATTCCTGTATGTACTTCGCCTGAAAAAGAGCCTAGCGTGGCTCGAAACTGTAGTGATTCCTCTAGATCAGAGAATACCTGAAGATTTATGTATTTTTGAACTCACTGTTCTTTCTGAAACGACTTCAGAGCCGTGTTGTCTGCCACGAGATTCCTGTTTTCTTTCTTCAGCTGTTTGATCTCCTCTAGGAGGTTTGTCTGCGCCATGCGAAGGACTTCGGTGGCACTAGCTTCATCCTGAGAAATTGCGAATGGACACAGGTTAAAAAAATGGCCATTCCTCTGATGTGTTTGTTTCCAAGCCATGGAATTTTCTCCCATGATCTGTTTTTCCTTGATTCCCATAACCTGTTCATTTCATAAGTGGAGGGATATCTGCTTCCTTCGAGGCCTGAGGTCGTAATGCTACCATTTTTCTCTCTTGCATGGATTCCACAATACCAGTTATTTTACCATTCCTTTTCATATTTGATAGTCCGAAGTGTCTCATATTTTCCCCGTAAATTTTTCATTCACAAGTTAAAAATATATCTCGCTCTCGTCAGAGAGAGAGAAAACAATATAGCCGTTGGTAACATTAGGATGCCAATTTTTAATTACATACTAGTCAGTTTTCAGTCTAACCGATGAAAAAATACTTTTAGACCAATGAGCGAAGAATCCTTCTGTACTGGAAATCCAGGCGCTCATATTTTTAGGTTAAAGTATTGACCGGTTTAATCTGGCAGTTCTGACATCATTTTCACATAAATTTCTGTTTAAATTCCGGAGGCTAAGATTAAACTATAAGGTCCAGTCAACCACTTTGCAGTGGTGGCCGGTAATAAAGTCACAGGAAAAAAAGTCACAGTTTAGGCTGGGAAAAAAAGTCACATTAGCTTATGGTGGCAATTAAAGCAATTAAAGTAATAAAACAGAAAATATTTTGGATCTTTCCTAGGTAGGACTATTCGGGGGTCGTTATCTAGGACTAATATTTCTTGGGGGTCATTATCTTTATGATATTTATAGTTTTTTTTTTTTTTACCGCAATCCCCAACGGGCTTGAACTAAACACGCTGCAAAGGTGCATACAAACCGGGTTCAAACCCTTATTGGTCACTATCTAGGAAGGTTAATGTGACTTTTTCCTGTGACTTTTTTTTTAAATGGATTCCGTTACAGTGTAGGAACTCGGATGACATCTGCTGCAATTCTGTTGGCAACTACTGCAGTTAGTGATTGTTGTGGCTATTATTGCTGAGGAAAAAGTTACGTATACCTTAGTTTTACCAGACCACTGAGCTGATTAACAGCTCTCCTGGGGCTGGCCCGAAGGATTAGACTTATTTTACGAGAGTACAAAAGGAAACATATAACGTATTCAAGATATATTGCTTACTTCGTAAAGTGGTTGCTTCTCTACAGCATTTGCAGAACACACCATCACCGACGCAAAAGTCAGTATCAGCACAAGATGCAACGGCCTCATGATTGATTCTCTTTCTGCAAATGAAAAATAGGTCGATTTTTATTTTAGATTCCGGCTTCCATATTTCTGTATGAATCTCATAGATCTTGAACGACGAAAACGTTTAATAAATTATGTAACTTTCATGGGAATTATTCTATAAAACAATGTAGCAGCTAGGCCATATTATTAAATCAGTCAGTTCCTCTTATATGAATGACGAATAAGCAAGTTAAAGAATATTATTATTGAGCTGTAGAAACATAAATACTCTAGGATAATTTAGATTTTTTATGAGGCCTGGCTTAACCAAGGTCTTTAGACCTTGGGTAACAAGTCACGTTAAGACTTGTAACCCATATTTAACAAACGAGATTTTCAAAACAAATTATGGAGATTTACAAAAATTGGGAGACTGATAACTGAGACCAATAATTTCTCAGTTATCTGTGAATTTATGACATCAATATCACCACTGGAGAAACAAGTATGGGTACATATATATTTTAAAATAAATCTCTACAGAGCTTTCTGTAATCTGTTCGATCCCCCTTTTCAATCTCTTGAAAAGGGGAATTCGAGCAGATTCCCGAAAGCTCTCTGGATATACGTACCCATACATAGCTGTGGATTTGTTTCTCCATTTAGACTCATGCTACTGAGTATTTTTTAATTATCACCATTATCAAATGTGCGTTAAAGAAGAGAACGGTCATTGTTTTCATAACCATTTCGTTCTTTCCCTCGAACGTTGTTTCCTTTCCCGCTTCTTTTTATCCCTTTATTTCTGTTATTTTCTTGAAGCAGAACACAATTGCTTCTAAAGCCTAGGCTTAGACTTTCCTTTGTTTGCCTTCTCCCTGCTTTGTTTTTCTTCAGATTTGGGTCAGATGATATTTAGTTTCTTGTCAAGTCATTTTCTCGCAAATAATATTTAGCAACCTGGAGAATGGTTTAGTGGTCCTCCAAAAAGTTTGGTGCGTACTGTCATTTAGCAGCTTGTTATGTAAGAAAAAATATTGAGTAAATTGTTACAGAGTGAAATCAGAAAGGTGAAGGATGACGTTTACAAAATATTTTATTACGGTAGAATACTTATTAATTCGCTGTTGAATTCCATAGTTTTGTGAAAAAGGGTAAATAGTAAATTTTTATTTAATTAGGAGCAACTCATTTAATTCGATTTTTGAGATGTCAATAAATTTGTATTTCGAAAATGAAAACCATTAAAATTAAATGTTTCTTGGTTACATATACGCTGTTGCAACGATTTTCAAATGCGCATAACAGAAAAAACGCAGCAAGATGGAAACAAAACAAAGATAGAACCAAATCGTTAAAGACACTGTTATATCAAGATTAACGCCTAAAGCTTTTAATGTACCAATGATATTCTGCAAATAGATATTTTGTTGCATATTATAAGTTTTTAGTAGCACAAATCTTTGCTAGCAGAAGGGAAGCACTGGAGGTAAAGAGTAGCCTGACTGGCGTTACCGGCGGATTGCCCAGTGCCTTAAGTAGGAGTTGTTGACCGCTTGACAATCCACATGTTACGAGATACCTCGTTTCTCACTCCTCAAAGGGTTTTCGTTCCATTTACTATGCAATGCTGGAAAGGCTTTCTGTCAGTGTTGATAAGATCGGTGCTCTTAAGCTTGGGAGAAGCCAGATTTATTTGTTATCTACTTGCCATTTTCTTCTCAGTTTTGTCTTCTTTCACATATGGGCAATCTGTTCTGAGGAAGCTTGTTTCACAAGTTGATAATCTCTTTAACTTGTTCCGTGTGAATAAAGAAGATGATATGACGAAAACCTGCTCTGAGAAAGAGTGTCTAAATCATCAGATAAAACACACACGTGAGAGTTAAGGGAAAGAGTTGGTTGTAGTGTGAGTAACCACAGAGAAAGCCTATAGCAGAAATGATGGAGATTCCTCGATGTATGTGCGTAGAAGGTGATTCGAAGAGAGCGATTAGAAAGTTTCAAAGTGAGAGGGAATCCTGTGCAACAGTAGAGAAGAGCGACTGATTTGTTGTAAAAATTAATAAGCTTTTTAGGCTGTGGAGAGTATTTGCCGTTGTCTGTAAAATGATTAGTTGAAAGAGAATACCAGCAAGTACGGGTCTATGCGGGTAAATGGGTACTATGAAAAGAGGAAGTGGATGATATTATCGTTGGAGAAGTGGAAGTGGCTGATTTGTAAAGGTGTTAGGGAATAGGTAGGCTATAACGGATAAGGTAGAATGGTGAAAGAAGTGAATCACGGAATACAGGAAAAAAAGTTAGCATAATCACCGTAATAAATTTGAAAGAGAAAAAAAATGTCCAAGGAAGTGAAAGCTGCAATATATTATGGGACTGTAGGGTCAATTATTCCGTATGAATTATAAAGTTTGAAAGTGGATTGTGAGTGGAATATGAGAATGGAATGTGAGTGGAGTATGAGAGTGGAATTTGAGTGAAGTCTGAGAGTAGAATTTGAGTGAAGCATGAGACTTGGAATGGAATGAAGTTTGAGACTGGAATGTGAGTGAAGTATGAAAGTGGCATGTGGGTGAAGTATGAAAGTGGAATTTGAGTGAAGTATGAGACTGGAATGTGAGTGAAGTATGAAAGTGGAATGTGAGTGAAGTTTGAGACGGGAATGAGTGAAGTATGAGACTGGAATGTGAGTGAAGTATGAAAGTGGAATTTGAGTGAAGTATGAGACTGGAATATGAGTGAAGTATGAAAGTGGAATTTGAGTGAAGTATGAGACTGGAATGTGAGTGAAGTATGAGACTGGAATGTGAGTGAAGTATGAGACTGGAATGTGAGTGAAGTATGAGACTGGAATATGAGTGAAGTATGAAAGTGGAATTTGAGTGAAGTATGAGACTGGAATGTGAGTGAAGTATGAGACTGGAATGTGAGTGAAGTATGAGACTGGAATGTGAGTGAAGTATGAGACTGGAATGTGAGTGAAGTATGAAAGTGAATTTGAAGTATGAGACTGGAATGTGAGTGAAGTATGAGACTGGAATGTGAGTGAAGTATGAGACTGGAATGTGAGTGAAGTATGAGACTGGAATATGAGTGAAGTATGAAAGTGGAATTTGAGTGAAGTATGAGACTGGAAAGTGAAGTAGAGACTGGAATGTGAGTGAAGTATGAGACTGGAATGTGAGTGAAGTATGAGACTGGAAATGAGTGAAGTATGAAAGTGGAATTTGAGTGAAGTATGAGACTGGAATGAGACTGGAAGTGAAGTATGAGACTGGAAAGTGAAGTATGAGACTGGAATGTGAGTGAAGTATGAGACTGGAATGTGAGTGAAGTATGAGACTGGAATGTGAGTGAAGTATGAAAGTGGAATTTGAGTGAAGTATGAGACTGGAATGTGAGTGAAGTATGAGACTGGAATGTGAGTGAAGTATGAGACTGGAATGTGAGTGAAGTATGAGACTGGAATGTGAGTGAAGTATGAGACTGGAATGTGAGTGAAGTATGAGACTGGAATGTGAGTGAAGTATGAGACTGGAATGAGTGAGTGAGAGAATGTGAGTGAAGTATGAGAATTTGAGTGAAGTATGAGACTGGAAAGTGAAGTATGAGACTGGAATATGAGTGAAGTATGAAAGTGGAATTTGAGTGAAGCATGAGACTGAATGTGAGTGAAGTATGAGACTGGAATGTGAAGTATGAGACTGGAATGTGAGTGAAGTATGAGACTGGAATGTGAGTGAAGTATGAGACTGGAATGTGAGTGAAGTATGAGACTGGAATGTGAGTGAAGTATGAGACTGGAATGTGAGTGAAGTATGAGACTGGAATGTGAGTGAAGTATGAGACTGGAATGTGAGTGAAGTATGAGACTGGAATGTGAGTGAAGTATGAGACTGGAAAGTGAAGTGAGACTGGAATGTGAGTGAAGTATGAGACTGGAATATGAGTGAAGTATGAAAGTGGAATTTGAGTGAAGTATGAGACTGGAATGTGAGTGAAGTATGAGACTGGAATGTGAGTGAAGTATGAGACTGGAATGTGAGTGAAGTATGAGACTGGAATGTGAGTGAAGTATGAGACTGGAATGTAGTGAAGAGTGAAGTATGAGACTGGAATGTGAGTGAAGTATGAGACTGGAAAGTGAAGTATGAGACTGGACAAGTGAAGTATGAGACTGGAAATGGAATTTGAGTGAAGTATGAGACTGGAATGTGAGTGAAGTATGAGACTGGAATGTGAGTGAAGTATGAGACTGGAATGTGAGTAAAAAACAGACGGCGAAAGATACTGGGAAGAATTTTGCATGGTATGCGGAGTGAAAATCTAGCAAAAACGTTACTATGGGTGAAAGGCAGATCTGTGTTTTCTGGGGTGATTTGGTCCCAAAGGGAGAATGCAAGAGGAAAGAGTGTCAGAAGGACTTGTAATTGGGAAGTGTAAGGAGAAATAAGAAGACTAAAGATAACAAAAGCAGAAGGGAACGCATGCTTGAGAATATCTACGAAAGTACTTGTTCAAAGTCCCGGTTTTCACTCGCTTTCCGACGTGTACTTAGTGATATATATACATATATATGTATACATAAAGGTTAAAACCAGTACTTGTACATAAAACACCCTTCATTCAGTGCTGACTACCGGTTTCGGAGTAACTGTCTCCATCATCAGGGCTGACAACAAAAACACGGAAAGAAAAATTGAAAAATCACTAAATCATAAACGATCACATAATTTACACAAACGCTTATAAAAAAACTGGTAATGTACAAGCATAAAACACGAAAGAAAGCAATACTAAAACAAATAAATACCTTCGACATGAAGGCATACACATAAATTAACTAAAATTAAAAAACAGCATCACCGTGGACCTCTCGTTGTTACTGAAGGAAGGTTTCAATTACAGTATAGAGTGTAAAGGCATTCCGCACCATGGGAGCCACTCGACAAGACATAGTAGAAAATGAGTTTAGCAGAAAATGAGTCTAGCATAAACGGTGATCACTATTTTCTGGATGATCCCTTGTGACGCTAAATGGCGGCTTGGCTAAAAGCCTGTTTGTTCTCACAGATTTTCCCAGATATTCAAACCATCGTACACATGCTTGGCGCTTTTTTTTCCCCCGTAAATTGCATCACATCAATTACACTCGTATTTATAAAATCAAAAGATTGTAGATCTGCGGGTACGATGTCTTTGTACTTAAACAAGCTACCAGTGGTGTACTTAGGTTTAAATACTACCCTGGCGTTAATTTGGGGATAAAATTTTCTTATAATAGAAAAACCCTTATTACCATAAAAAAAAAACATAGTAAAATATAGCACCGCTTTATTGGCTTTTGAAAAGAAACTTTCTGGAACAATAACATTTCTAGCTGTTTGCCAACAGTATGTATGTATGAAAGCAGTATTAAAACCGTTTTTATGAAGCATTTCTTTCATAAACTGAAAATATGAATGAAGACTAAAATAACTAAGACAAATGTTAAAGGCACTGGTTACGAGCGCAGAGACTAAATTACGTTTATACACTATAGGAATGAATGAGGAAAATTTAGATGCGAGTCCTGTAAGTGTTGGTTTCCTGTATATTGATGACTAAAAAGTGCTATCACTTTGTTTACTTACAAGCACGTCGAGGAATACTAAACTGTTATTGGTTTCCACTTCCGAAGTAAATTCAGTATTTTGGTGTTTTGAGTTGTGTGTGTGTTGATTATATCAAATGAGGTGAAACGACTGAAGACCTCACAATCTTACCTGTGCTGTTGAAATGAGAAATCTAAAGGCGACTCCTCAGTACCCAACTATTTATATTCCAGTAAACATTTGTGAGTGGGTGTGGTGAATCGACGCAAGCTCATGCGCAAACAGAACCAGGCAAACACATATGAATTTTTCATTATAGGGGTAATCATACGTCGGCATTTTAGTCATCTAGTTAGGAACGAAAACCGAAATTTATTACAGACCCAATATCTCCCGGTGCCTCGTAAGCTGATCGGAGTTTCAAAATGAATAATGTTAACCAGATCAATTGGAAAAAATCCCCCATTTTACTTTAGACTGACTAAATTAAAGTGGTTATTAAAACTATACATATCACGTTATACGTAATAGTATGAGATTTGGAGTTGGCTAAACTGGTCGAAATGAGAGAGAGAGAGAGAAAGAGAATGGATCTTTCAATTTTTTCTTTTAGTTAAGAAGTCTGTCGCGATGTTAAGGAACATTTTATCAAGTCAGTCTAAAGTTATCAACTTTCAAATCTGGTAGTGGAAATGAATAACAGATTAGGAGAGAGAGAGAGAGAGGTGTACTTGTGTATCACTTTTCTTTTAGTTGAGAATTCTGTCGTGATGTTAAGGAACATTTTATCAAGTCAGTCCCAAGGGGAGACAGAGAGAGAGAGAGAGAGAGTGGTGTACTTGTGTGTCACTTGTCATTTTGACCTAATATTCAAGCCAACTGTTATTTTTTCCAGGATAAGACAACATACTTGGTAGATATTATTCATCAAAACCCGATGTGTGATTTGAGTCCTTCATCACAAAGTACAGTAACAACTTGTTTTCAAAGCAACACCGTTCCTTACTTTTCTTTTTCAAGTTATGTTGTTGCTTGATGGTGCTGGTAGGATCCTTAGTTCAATATAGAATATTTTTAACTTGAAAAATGAACACGACCTTAACTAAGTTAAATCCTATCATAGAATAAGAATAACTGACAACAACACTCAATGGAGAGTTAGGTTACCGACCTAAATGAAACGAAGAGGGTCAAGATATTGTATTTAACGACTGGTCTCCCGCTATCGTAAGTTTGAGAAGGGCTGTGACGCAACGACGCTCAATTGTCTACGTATGTGTATGTTCATATCTTTTGTTACTATGTGTTTCCAAATCTAATTAGAAATATTCATTTTTCACTGCACGTTTGCCGTCACTCATGATGGCAATCCTTTTTGGGTTCCCAGTTGGTTCCTTCAGCGCTCACTCAACACGGTTGGTTCCTATCCCTAAGCGCTCACTCCACATGGTTGGTTCCTTAAGCGCTCACTCAACACGGTTGGTTCCTATCCCTAAGCGCTCACTCCACACGGTTGGTTCCTTAAGCGCTCACTCAACACGGTTGGTTCCTATCCCTAAGCGCTCACTCCACACGGTTGGTTCCTTAAGCGCTCACTCAACACGGTTGGTTCCTATCCCTAAGCGCTCACTCCACACGGTTGGTTCCTTAAGCGCTCACTCCACAAGCGCAGTTGCGGCACACTACTCTCTTCGCGTGAGGTGCAGAGCTTTGTTCCCTAGTTTTTTACAGTTTTAATCGTCTTTAGATTTACTTTATTTTTTATAGTACTTCAAATGTTTATTTTGGAATTATGCTCAGCAAGTTTAGAGTCTTCCTCTCAGCTTCATCCGTAGTCGAGGTCTGTGACTACGGTCTGTTGTTAATGAGCATCTTCCCGCTTCTTGCCAGAAGATTTACGGACGGATGCCCTTCATGCCTCCAACCCCTTCTATTTACCCGGGGTTGGGACCGACAATGAGTTGGGTCGGCTTCTCCCCCTAAAGGGGAAAGTTCAGAGTAATAGATATAATTGTAAAATAATTGACGCAAATGTGTAAGAGACCCACCCACCGATCGCGGTCTCTTTCGAGCACACGTGTGTGTTCGTCATCCATCGGAGGGGACAAGACGAAAACAAGAGCATCCCGTTTTCTCTCTCTCAAGGAATGCAACTTCTACCATACAATATTTCCGTCTGTTTCTCCCTAACCATTGTTGTCTCGATTTATGTACAATCACCACTACTTGCATTGCCATGCAAGCTTTCTAATCATGTACTCATAATGTTCCACCGAATCTTCTGTATCAAACTGTATGTATGTTTCTATTTGAACTGTATGTATGTTTCTATTTGTGATGACGCCAAACGTCTCACCATTTCACATATATTATGCTACTGCATTGTATTCATTAATCTGTCTCGAATCTCATGCAAATTGCCATATGTGGAATTTCTGGCCTTTCCATTGATATATGTTTTATCACTGTACGTTTATTATGTCTCTCACAATCGCCATCTGTTTGTCTGTCGACAAACACAGATATCCGAAACATTACCTTTGTTTTGCTCTGTCTGTGTGTAGATGCTACTTTGCGGCTCGCATCAGCTAATAACAACTTCGAAGATTCTGTACATTCACTTACGGGCTGCTCTAGGAGCAAGAGCCCGTGCTGGCACAAGGCCAGCTAAATCTGAAACAACATGTACATTCATTCAATAAGGAACCACCAATAAACCAGTCAACACCCAGCCAGTACGTCACTCAGTCCCGTCCTTACAAATGTATTGTTATCAGCGCGCTGAAATCTTTGTATATAGTATTTACATTATATGCATGGTAGTATTCACTTGTGGATTCTATACGATTGTTTATTCGCTTTTCTTTGGAAGAAATGTACATGCACATTATTTACATATATTCCATAGAATGATAAAGTTTGTGGCATCGTTTAATCTGTCGAATTACTATTTTTGTACTTACAGGTCGTAGAAAACTAATGGTTCACTTCTTTTTATGCAAATGAAATAGTGAATTTCTGTGGCATCTTTCAGCTGAAAATATTTACCATATTGCTGTTTTATAGGTCTATTTGTTTAGGAATTGGCATATAGTTGGAATTGTGGATCAGTGACTTGAAACATTTGTATTATTTGATGCATGTAGGCAAATTCGGTTGAAGATAGCTATATTTATGTTCATTATTTAATTACATTGAATATGTGAAAGCGAGGCAGACAACGAAAATGTCCAAATTTGGTCTTGAAATGTTTATGGGACGTCCGCACCGTCATGCCAAGTACAACGATAAGGGAGACTTCGTCAATGGCGCCACTAATCAGCCTAGCGAAATATATTCGCTCCCTCTGCATTCAGAATTTTTAGTCTCAAAGTCATTCCGTGCTTTCTCTTGGAGCACCAGCAATGAAGTCTTTATGCAGTGAAACTTTTAAACTTCCACATATCTGGTTTCTCTTCATACGCTTCTTTGACTGTGGTTTTATTTCAGGTAACTTATTTTTCCGCTTGTCTCTTCATTTCATAGTTTTAGTCAAGAATCAAGAGCACTGACGCATTTCGAATCGTACGAGGTTTTGTTCTTGCAAGTAGAGAAGAACATTATTCCAATGACAAATTGTTTAATTAGTTATAGATTTTACATAGTGGTTACAGCATTCTATTATGTGCATATTAGCATAGTGCCAGTATTATAGTTGGTAGATTGATTTAAGATATGGAGTGTGATACAACAACAAATATCACTTACACCAACAAAACACTAGAAATAGGGCATTCAGTTGCCAGAACTAATTTCCTTACCTGTTGCAAATCCTTATTGGATGGACCACGACGTCAACCATGTTCCATCTGACGAAGGCGATTGAAAGAAAAATAGATAGATAGACTGACAGACAAACAAACAGAAATAACTGTCTTCATCCAGGTGCAAAATGTCACTCACTAACGTTAGAGAATATTTATGACTCACTATGCCAATATTAACCAGTCAAATTGTGTATCAATTTCCAAGGGAGATTTGCTCTGAGATCATTTTATAATTAGCATAGTTGGCTATTCATCTCCAGAAGACGGACCATTTGCGTCTGCAGATTGTAAATAATGAACGTGCGATTAATAGAGAAGTCTTTTCATGGTTATGGTCGATTATACATAATTTACACTGCTGATGGACTGAAATGGAAGCAGTCCAATTGGTCTTCAGGAGTAACGGATGAGGACGAGTGCCAGTTGCGTTCATTTTTATTGCGAATCAGATTGATGCGAAAACTAGTTTAGTAGGTTGTAAATTTTCCACCTGGTTCATCAGTATCGTGCCATCTATGAATCATTTCATAAAGTTTGGCTGAAGATATTACTTTAGAAACTTCACTCCTATCGCATTGTCAAAACTAAACTGTAAACCAGCCTAACTTTATTTTCGTGAAAACTTAGGTAGGTCTTCAGTTAAGGCACAAGTTACAGATAAGGACAAGGAAATAAAAGACGAGCATTTGCATTTTTCTTGTAAAATAAAGGTGAAGAAAAGTTATACAAGCAGAAGAATTCCAGTTAATCCCGAAGTAAACATTTGGTTAAGAGGATAAACTGGATATTTTAACACAAGATATCAGCTACTCGTACCGAAACTATAAAAATTGAAAGAAACGAGCCTCGGATATTCTGATAGTTCCTCTTGCTGACGAAGCTTACATTAGATTGCAAGGTAGAAAGTTAAAGAAAAAGCCAAAAGCGAATCAACGATGAATTACACTATTCGTGGATTTTGCAAAGAAGTATTTTGATAAAAGGCACTTCAATGCCTGAACCTTATTTTTCGCTATAGCAATGATTTTCTTCATGTTTACGAGCCTATTGTAAAGGAAAAAAATGTGTACTTATGCTCAGTAATCCTACCATACCCGACTCTGATGTCCGTGTATTAGGTTACGTTCAAATAATCTAATACATGTATAAAATCATTCTGCATAAGAATGATTCTATTCTTATGAAACAAGCCCACAGGGTCCATTGACTTAAAATTCAAGCTTCCAAAGAGTATGGTTTTCATTAGGAAGAAGTAACACACGGTAATGGGAAATACAGAAATAAGAGGCCAGTTGTTAGAAAAGAAAAAATAAATTAATAAATAAATGGATAAAACTGTAAGTAAATTATTGAAGTACGAGGAGAATTGTTTTAGGGTAGTAATGCTCTGTATCTTCGCTTGAACTTTTAAGGTTCCAATTGTAAGACATCCTCAGGGAGACTTCCACAGCCCAACGGTGTGAGGAATAAAGGACCTCTGGAACTGAGAAGTTCTACAGCGAGGCACATTTACTGCATATTGGTGCTACTATTCAGCAAATCTGGTTGCTCTTTACAGAAAGGGGGATCAGGGATCAATGGTGAATGTGAAAGATCCCTGCTAAAATACAACTTGAGAAAAAGTGACAAATAAGAGACCATCTTTCGATGGTCCAAGTCATAACTGCTAAAATTAGGAAACAGAAACCTACCACAACGAACTACTTCAAGATTTCCTTACACGTGGGCAGCATCGAGTTGCTGTCGATGGGATCTTTAACGAACCAAGACCTATTGTGCCTGGCGTTCCACGTGGCAGCGTTCATGGTCCGCTGTTATTTTTGATGTAAACAAGTGGTATGCTTTTTGACTTGGAAAACAAGATTGTTCAGTAAACCGATGATGCAACACTTGTGGGTGTAGTAAAGTCTCCACTTATGGGAAATGATGCTGCCCCTAATCTCAACCGTGGCATGAAGCAGATTAACGAATGGTGTTGTCGGTAGGGTATGAGGCTGAACTCCACAGTAAAACGAAGACATAAGTGATTAATAGATCTTGAACAGATTATCCACACTATTTCCCCCCCCCCCTTTTCAAGCGGATGAGTCTGAAGCTTTGACCATACTTGGTGTAACTTCTGACTCACATCTTACTTTTGAGAAACTTCTAATGAAAGTGTCAGCAAATGCTGCGTGGAAGTTAGGTATTATACATAAGGCCTCATTATCTATAATAATGATAAAACCACCTCGACCTATTTTAGGTCATTTGTCCTTCCTTTACTAAAATACTGTTCTCCGGTGTGGATGTCTGCATTTACCAGAGATTTTTCTCTTTAGACAGTGGTTCGTGGTGGTAGGTTTCTATTTCCTAACATCAGCAATTATGACTTGGACCATCAGCGGATGGTTTCTTGTTTCTCAATTTTTCATAAGTTGTATATTAACAAAGAACTTTCGCTATCACAATTGATTCCAGATCCTCTTTTACTGCCGAGAGTGACTAGATTTGCTGAGCAGGATATTGTGCAATTAGAACCTCAAAAGCTCATTTGAGGTTCTAATTGTATTTTACCTTTTGTATTTTACCTTCTTCCTTATTTCCCATCATCTTCTGCAGTTTCTTTCAGATGAACAGTATATTCTTTGGAGGCTGTAAATTCAAATCAGTGGCCACTGTCGGCTTGTTCTATGTGAATGGGGTGGATCTTGTGAATAATGTTGATAATAATATCCACATGATATGGCAAATAGGATGGATACTGACATACAAACCAAGGTTAATGTGGGAGAAGTGAACAGAGTTTTTTAAGTATCTGGGCTCGAACATAGATGCAGTGAGTGATGTGGATAAGGAAGTTAACCACCGAATTCAAGCCAGTTGGAATAGTTGGAGGGGGTTATCAGGCGTGCTCTGCGACAGAAAATGTTCTTTTTAGGTTGAAAGGCAAGGTACATAAGGGAGTGGTAAGACCTACTAAGTTGTTTGGGCTTCAAGCGGCACCGTCGAAGAAATTAGAACTAAACAAGTGAGCTGTGGCAGAAATGAGGATACTCAGATTTGGTGGAGTAACTAAGGCTGGGGGCGGTCTGTCCCGGGAGGCACTGTCCGGGGCAGGGCGACACTCTAGCATCTTTTGAGCTGGTCTGGTCTGGTGTAATTCTAGATTTTCTAGCATATTTCATCTGATCAGAACACTGAACAGCGATTTATCGACTCTGCGGTTGGACAGTAAGCGATTTTTGACAACGGCAACCCTGGCCTCTTTCTCCTCCTGGGTCGCGCGAGCTCGTCTCGTCTCTTCCGGCCGTGTCGACCGTTAGAACTATGAAATAAACTGACTGACTGAGATGTTAAGACTTAAAATGTGCTTTTAATTTTCACCACTTGAGTACTTTTTAGCATGGGAATGGGGCGGCACTTTCAGAGTCCGCCTCGGGCGCCACTAGCGCTAGATACGCCACTGCTCGGATGGGTGTGCGGAATGACGAGAGGTGACAGGGTAAGAAATGAGTATACCAGAGGCTCAGCAAAAGGAATTGTCAAAGGAAGCCTAAGAGTCAAGACTGAGATGGTCTGGGTACCTGATGTTGCAGGAGAGATCATTGGTGAGTAGGTGCTAGGGTAACAAGATATATATGCCTGGGAAAGGCTCGTGAAAAACAGCTACCCCGACCAGTGATTAAACCGATAAGAAGGAGAGGGAGGATGGTCAGGTTTTATTTTTCAAGTAGTTTTGTCAATGTTCAATACACTTTTTGAATGATATCCGGTCTTCGTTTCTTAACCATTTACAGCATTTACTGCTTGGTTATCTGGTAATACAGAGGCTTTTTAATACGAGAGTTTTACTATTCTTCGTTGACCTTATCACTGTCTTTTGTCTTTTGTTATGGGGTATCATGGCATTGTCCATTTCTTGTTATGATACCTGAGCTTCAGTACAACAAGATTTAATTCCCATTGACTATTCTCTGGTCGTTTTCGAGAATTACAGCAGTGTCCAGACTTTGCCCTACCGGTGGTTTTTATTCCTTGTTTTAAATGGACTCCAGTGACAGGCAGTTGTGACGGCAGATGATGCTTAACCATTTAATTCTGGGAAATATATATTCAATGATGAATTTCTCCTCCCCAGGAGGTGGTGCAGTCACCACCCAAATACAGAGGAACCTTAGTATTGCTTAGCACAAAAAGCCATGGTCGTAGCGAACTAATTACTACTGTAGACAGGATCCAGAGAACTTCTCTGGATCCTGACTGTAGACTAGACTAGGCTTATCGCACCGATCAGCCAGGGGTAGATTGTCCGTCTGGGACACAGCAAAAGTTTTGCCCGATGGGCTGGTCATTCAAAGGGCCGGTTGGCTAATACTAACATAAAAGCTGACCCTAGAAGGAAGAATTTCCTGAGTAGAGCCTATTGCTCAATAGCTAACGCAGCCAATGAACCATCCCGAAGAAATCTGAAATAAAATTATTTTCGAGAATGGTACAATGCCGGCACATTAAAAGTAAGCTATTTCATCCGAAACTTGAACTGAAAGTCAAGTATCCAACAATATTACGCAACGATAACTTCTAAAAATTTTTGGTGCAGCCATTGCTTAAATCAGTTTTTCACTACAACAGTGTCAAAACAAAAATCTCTGTCAGAACCTTTTCTGCAGACGTTTTCCACTAAAACATTGTTTTTCAGGATATTTTTTAATGGAGAATTTCTCCTATAAAACGTATTACTTTGTTAATATTGCTAAAAAAAATTATCAGAATTTTTGTAGTTTCTCTCGGCACGTGATGTAAGATGAGCTGATAATACTGAAAAGTAAATCTCTTATTACATTTATCTGATCAGCTGTTTGATTATCCTTTTTTATCACATATATATATTCATATATATATATATATATAATAATATATATATATATATATATATATATATATATATATATTATATATGAATTTTATCACATCATTTTGATTGATAACAAGCATTAAGCAACAAACGTCGAACTTTAATATCAATTTAAAACTACCTTCGGAAATAATATATTTTCGTATAATATATTTTTTAGTTGATAATAAGTTCGAGCCCACGGGACGACGAACTTATTATCAACTAAAACTTCCCTTCGGTATATATATATGAAAAATATATTATTTAGGTAGATGAATATATATGTTAAATACGTTTATATATATATATATATATATATATATATATATATATATATATATATATATATATATATATATATATATATATATATATATATATATATATATATATATTTATATATATATATATATACGATTCAATCAAGTCTTAAAATGATCTCTACCAAATATAGCCAATGTTTATTCACCTAGTGAGGCTTTACAAAGTAAATCTCTCCATTGATCATCTAAATTTGCAGCTGTTTGCAGTGTATTTATTTGTATTTAAGAAAACGGGATGTTAATATTAATGGGCAAAAAGCTCATTTCTGTCTTGCGCATAAGTTCATGACGAGGTCTACTAAAGCACCGTAGGTTGATGTGAGAAAGGGCATTCGGGTCGTTTCGGCCGTAAGCACTTTTACGTGCAAAATGGGCGCCGTGTATAGTACCAGCCCCTTGGGGATGTTCCTAAAACATGAAATAATAATGGTAAATACCATAAACATAACGGTAAATACCATAAACATAACGTCTTACAGTGTTTTGGATGTTACGGCCTAACTGACTTACGGCCGAAACGACCAGGACCGGAGAAAGCACCACAGATAGAATCTAACTATGAACTTGTACAGTAACAAATATTGTTGCAAAATATCCTGATAATCGGATGGATAGAATTTGTTTTTGAAGTACAAAAAAGTATAAGATCTATAATAGAAATTAAGGGAAGGTCTGAAAAACATAAAATCATCGTGCACCTTACGATGTAAATGCATAGGACTCCATTTTGGATTGTAGACAATGGTGCCTCATAGCGGACAGAGGCTATAGTTAGCGTTCACATATGCTTTCCTGCCGAGAATGCACGTATTCAAATTGACAATTACATAGTGGGATATATGAATCACTTTTGTTGAAATGAAGTGCAATTCAAGCGCCACAAAAAGCTATGTAATAACGTCATATTTACCTGTACCTGTTTGTGTTGAAATAGGACTGAACACAAGGTTTATGAATATGCTCTATGATGTGATTATTACAGCACCACAATATTCCCAATTAAAACAAATTTCTGTGCTATTAAGATTTTAATTATTTGCTTGTTGTAAATGAGTAAATTTCCTAATTTCACAAGCTCATTTATTTGTCTTATACATCACCTTAATCTTCATAAGCAGAGTAACTTGATATACTGATTTTGTTTAAAAAAACAACACTATAGTTCTATGGTAATTCTGTAACAAATATTCAAAACTGGCAAATTATAATTTATTTATTATTTCAAACCATCAAAATTTTTGCTTTTCAATTAACAATTCTATAATATGACAATAAGATATTGTTGTCAATCATCATTAACCAGAAGTGTAACGAACGAGAAAAAGCAATATCTGGCAAAAGAAGTATGGCATTATTGGTTTAGCTTACTAGACCTAAGTGGTCATGCATACAAGTTTAATTTATTGTCCTGGATTAACGTGAATAGGAAGATGATCCGATGAAGAGCCGCAGGCACTGCCGCTGCCCCTGGCGCAGTTGTTGGCCACGACGATCTTCTTGTAGGTGGTGTCGCAGAGCGATGGCCGAATCTTAATTTGGAGGTTCGACAGCCTATAACTCTCAGTGGTGTAGTAACACGTGTTATTCATGTGGCCTTCATATGGTCCTGTAGGAGGGTAATAAAGCCGGCAGTCGTGGTACCAGTATCCCCCTCCACGTTCTGAGGCACAGTTTATGCTGGCTGTA
Organism: Macrobrachium rosenbergii; assembly: GCF_040412425.1. Classification (NCBI taxonomy): domain Eukaryota; kingdom Metazoa; phylum Arthropoda; class Malacostraca; order Decapoda; family Palaemonidae; genus Macrobrachium; species Macrobrachium rosenbergii. Next base: position 19,034,066 of record NC_089744.1, read on the forward strand.
AGTGAGATGAACACATTTTAATCCATGTTTGAGCCTAAGATAAGAGTTAGCATTTTCGTAGGCTAGTAAGGTGCACAAATTGCCGCATCCATGTTTGAGCCTAAGATAAGAGTTAGCATTTTCGTAGGCTAGTAAGGTGCACAAATTGCCGCTCGTTGCTGACTTATAGAAATTGTCACGTGCTCATCCAAGTGTGAAGAAGGCTTCTGGGAGATATAACAACATCAGTTTCTCTCTAAGAGTACGTAAGTTTATCTTTATTAATTATCATACCATAAGGTATTAATTATCATACCACAAGGTGCCAAACAACTGCATTAACACAAAATAAGTTTTCCCTCTTTGGTTAGTCTCTAAAAAAGTAAGTTAAAACTGTGGAGATGCAAAAATTATATCACTTTATTCCTGTGAGATATTTGGCAGTTTTTAGTTTGGTAAAATTACGGTACTACGGTTCATGGAATAAATGGAATGAATATGGATATAAGTACACTAAAAATATGAAAATGGAAAGTTGTATTTGAAAGTATATCAATCATTAATACCTCAGCCACAGATGATAATGAAATTCAAACAAGCACCAACAAAACTAATCAATGAAAACTACATGATTATTTTAGATGTGAATAATCACGAGTAATGAGGAAAGTGAAGTGATTGAAGAGATCAGGTATAGCTTTGGAGAGGGTTGAAAAGCGCAAGAAAATTATATGGAAAGTTATGTGATGAAAAATTGTCTCGTGCAGTCTTTAGGAACTATCAGAACAGAAATCATTGTGTGAGGTTTTTGTAATGGACAAGGTAAACAAAGTTGACTATAGAAATTTTAGGATAATTCCAGCTGTGAATCATTTGTGTAGTTTACTGGGTACAGACACACACAAGTTAAGAGATAGTGCTCTAGTATTATGTAATTATCAAAGGCACAAGAACATTCATTCCCTGTGGATAAGCCTAATGTTGCCAAGATGATACTTTAGTTACATTAGATAGAAACTTGATTTAAGTGTTAGTAATGTTCCTATGTTTGAAGTACTTCTACGATTTCCAGATCAACCATTTTGTTGTCATGTCACCTCTTCCCAGTACCCTCTGAACCACCAGAGATAAGTAAGCATACCAAGACTACAGCGACAATTGTTGTCATTCAAGCCAAATGAGAGAAGAGTCAGTCCTATCTATGAGAAAGACACTACTTTGAGAACAAATGATTTTACATCCAGTCCCGCGATCATTCACACTAAAACAGTTTTTTCTCTAACTTTTAGTTGCTGAGTACAGAACAGAACTGTTTACGGGATGAATCCCCTCTAAAAATCACAGAACAAATATTGAGCCAACAGAGGAAGAAAGCAAGAAAAACAATGTGCAGCAAATTGGCTATGAACAGTGGAGCAAGAAAGTCATTACAGAAGATGAACACTATTATTTCAGCGTGATTATAACTGCCAGTCAGTTAAAACCAACCTCAACTGCTTGTACAGCACCAACTAGTAATTTTCAGCAACAGCGGGATGAATGCGGGAAGAAAGGAAAGCAGAACAGACTTAACAGAGGAAGTGCCACAATATGAGCAATTTAAGTAAGTTCAAGAAAGTCATCTACCAAGAACACCATATTCATTGACTGACTGCCATGTCAGTTAACCCACCAACCTCAACTGCATTGCAGCATAAATGTCAACATTCTAACACGTTATCAAAACAGACTTGTTTTCCTGACAGAACAGTTTAAAATCCCAAAAAAGCATATTCTTGACCCATGTGGCCAAGAATGCCTGGTCAAAATGAATCTGAAACATTTCAAGGACTAGCTGAACAAATTCACAAAGATTCAGGTGTGTGTGAGTGCACTCCAGACAAGGATCCCAAAGACAGAGTCATGCGCACATGATTCATTTGTTCACTCAATAATGGAGCAATAGTCAAAAGGTTATTCACAGTACAAAAGAGCAATCTAACTTTCAGCAGTCCAATTTAAATAGCTTAAGAAGTTGGAGACACAGCCGGTTTTGCCAAGGAAACGGTCAAGACAAAGCTGACATTGCACAAAATTACCCACTTAGATGAAAACTGAATTGCCCCTAGAAGTTGCTGTCTCTGACCTGAACAGCTTCTGTACAAAGCAGATGAAAGACAAAGATAATAGGACTTGTTTCAAATGTTTTGAATGAAATAATCATGCCACCAGGGACTATAAAATCAAGTTTGCCACCTGCAACTATTGCTACAAAACAAGTCACATACAGAAGGAGCAATACAAAAATAAAAGAATTTTGTAATCCTGGGAACCACTTGTAAGGAGCCACAACAAGACTGCAGGCATCACAGACAGCATTATGTTTCGGAATTTAATTTCGAGGTTGACACAGAAGCCATTTTTTTTTTTTTGACAGAAGTATTGAAGAGCTTGTAAGTCACTGTTAAAGGATGCCTTTCAACAACTCTATTTAGAACCAGAGATCAGTTGCCTTTTTGGGACAATAATTAATGGATATGGTCTTAGGGAACCCTGTTGTTCTGGCAAAATTATCATTGTATCAAAAATCAAAATTAAGTCTCCTTGAATGATGTGCAACTAAGTTTTGAATGTCAGTACCACCAGCGTTTTAAATGGAAGTCTGAAGAAAAATTAAATAATGTGCACTGCACATCAATGACAACAACCAACATAAAGGAGCTAAATTCAAAATGAAAGACTTTGTTATAAGAAATATCAATATTAGTGACAAAACTGAATTCATTTAACTTTGCCATCTTCAAGGGTTGTTGTTTTTGGATACTCTCCCAGAGAATACTAAAATGGCTCAGAAGTTTTCCTTAAAATCAGCTCACTTTTTCCAAAAAAAAAAAAAAAAAAAAAAAAAAGGTATCACACTTACTTTATCCAATCCTGTGGACCACAACTGGAGACTGTCTTGCTGGATTTCTACAACTGTCACTAAAGTAATGGTTCTGGCAGTATGAACACCCATATATTTCCAAGAGGGCCAACCTGGCATTGTAGAAAGCTCATAGATAACGACACAACACAATGAAGAACACCCAAGATATATAAGCTTTGATAAATCTTCATAGCAGGGGAGGTGTTATGGTGTGATGCAAGTAAAGTCACAAGACTGTTTGAACCTAGTTAGTGCCCATACAGTAACCAGGGTTATATAAGAGTGGAAATCCTCTGAAGTACTAGTGATACCTCCATGCAAAGATACGTCTAATGATGTCTTGCTGTCGCTTCATCTGATCTAGTATCGTCCAGATACCCCAAACAGATATGAGCTACAGGTCTCGGGTGTCAGTTATCAGCTTTTAAGTTGAGAGACTGGAGTTGTTGTTACCTACGACAAAGCTCCACCTTCAATTACAACTGATTCAGCATCCATTTGCATTGTCATTCACATCGTGTAATTTACATCATATGTCTGGTTTTATAAACTGCACACTCCTGTAGATATTCACTAATTTCTCGCTGCATATCTGAGTTTTTCTGCATCAATAAGAAATACTGATGTTTACATCCTTGTACTTCTGTCCTCCATTAGAAAATTCAAGGACAAACTTGGGAAATCGGTAATGATACAAAGGATAATAATCATAAATGTGGGCAAATGAAAAACCATATACACTAGTTAAATGTTACTCTTCTTTGACTATAATTATCAAAACTTTCTGGCATTTCTGCATATTTAAAGGTAAAAATGGGAATCAGAAACTTCTCTTTCCACTCTAAATAAAAAGTTAATTGACCTGGTTATGCATAATGTTTCAGTCTGTTTCAAAAGAGGTGGTGATTTCCATTTGAAACGATGTAAGGTTACTAGGTAGGCTATATAAAACCGTGGGTAGTTGAACATTGTGTACGTAGAACGTACCTGGCAGTGATGAATGTGACATTTGTGGCCTGGCAGAATGATCAGTTGTCAAGAAATACTCTTCGTAATATAGCATACAAAGAAGAGAATGTTCCAAAATGATTGAGAGACAGAGAGACAGAGATTTACTTACAGTGATCGTGGTCCCTGTCATAAGTAGAGAAATACTTATTCTTGCTGTAGTAGTAACAATCATAACTGGTTGAGCTTTCAGCCATCTTGTTACCTAGTATAAGCTTGTACCTGAAGGAATATGGAAATTTGATTTTAGTGCGTGACAACCTCAGAACATGAAACCATTTATGTTAATCTTTACAGATTTCCAGTAATTCGTTCAGTCATATTTCTGGACATTCGGAAATGTTCTTTCTGACCAAATGAACCGAACACCTGTTAGAAACAATAGGAGAACTGTGCATTAAGAACTCCCAGATTTAATGTTGCTGCTGTCCTTTGTAGAGATTTAAAATGGATCAGTGGTACAGTCACCTGGGAATGAGGCCAAACTCAAGCAAAGTTTAATTCATATTGATCACCCAGTCTTGCACTGTGGTCATACCTTATGATTCACTATGTTTAAGTAATACTGAAGTTGATTCTGAAGATTTTTCAATGCTCAAAATCTTCTTTCCACTGGGCTTAAGAAACTTAATATTCAATACATTATTACTAGAAAGCTTGGTATTGTTTGTTAGTCTCCTTACATTTACAGAGATGATGACGTTAATGTGACTTGCTTCAAATTTTTTATCTCATTATTGCCTGAATATGTTTTCGTGTTTGTCTACAGGCTCCCAGGATCTTTAGGTTCTAAGCAAAATTACTCAGTATGGTGATTGCATTTTTTTTCTATTCTAGCAATGGGAATTAGCATTTAGGACATAATAGGAAGCATTCTGTTTGGTCCTCTTCCAGAAGTTATATTTCAGTAGAGCACTTTCAATAGCCACGGTAGCGCCTGCACCTCAAGAATTAGTAAGGTGCTACTTGTTTAGCTTACTATAAAACTTACCAATCCATTCTAAGTCTCCATAAAGGATAGTACTGTAGCCACTTTATTTTCTACATTACTACAGAGTGAAGAACTACAACAAGAGTTGCATTGTCTGAAGACATATCTTCAGGGCCAACAATTGCGTCGCAAACTACTAACCCAAAACACTACCCGTTCGCTTATGGTGGTCCTGCAAGTGGAAGCCTTGGGGAGTGCTGGCAACATGGATGTCCAAAAAAGGGAATGGTACCATCTACACTTATTTCACGCTTGAAGCAAAGAACTGGTTATTCCTCAAATGTGAGCTGAAGTGTCTACAGCTCATTCTTGTCAGCAATATTGGCAAAGGTATCATTGACATACTGAACATGTACAGCTGGTCTGGGGATCCCGCTGAAGACATGTTCGCCAACTTTTACATGGCAGCATGACTTCAGCAGGATCCCCAGACCAATTGTATGTGTTTGGTATGTCGATGACACCTTCGTTAATGTCGCTGGCGAGAATGAGCTGGAGACACCTACAAGCACTGTTGAGGAAGAATCAGTTCTCCACTTCCTGCGTAAGAAAAGTGTAGATGGCACCATTCCTTTTTTGGGTATTTGTGTCGCTAGCACTCCCCCAAGGCTTTCACACGCAGGCCCACCATAAGCCAACCAGCATTGGGCTCTGCCTCGACGGCGTTGGTGAATGTTCAGAAAAATTCCAATCCTCAGTCTTAAATGCCTGCTTTTTTGTGCCCTCTCACATTATTCTTTCTGTATACAACTTCCGACAAGCTCAAACGTGTCACCCAAACCATGGCGAAGAATGGATACTCTTACTGTTGGTTTACCAGGGTGGTAAGAAGTGTCATCGACAGGTGGTACCATCAAGAGGACCATACCCCTTGCGAGAATGAGAGGACCATTAGACTCTTCTACAGGACTACATGAACACTAAATATAAGAAAGATGAGGCAGCACTGAAGAATATTATCAAATCCCGTATAAAACCCTCCATGGCTTACATAAAAGTTGACCTTATGATCTACTACAAGGATTGGAAGACCGCCCAATACCTCATGAGAAACAATCCCATTGATAGCAATGATCTCATGATGAGGAGAGGAGTGGCGTATTGAGTATTGTGCCCTGAGAATAGATTTTGCCATTCCTACACCATCCACCTACGTAGAGCATGAAAATGCAGTCTACCAGCACTACATTAGAGAACAGGGCAGTGGCCCCCTGTACTAGCAGATTGTAAGGAACACAAAAATACTGGTCGGCGACATCAACCATTGCCAATTCTGATATATGGAGGTCCTTGCATTCTTCCAATGGAAACTGTCACCGAACGTGAGCCAGGAGACCCTTCTGCCTACCACCATCAGGAGCACAGTAAGACATGCCCCTGAGATATCCCTTCAGCCACCTGCTACTTCAGGCAGCGTGCCCTATCAGCAGAACTCCCAGGATCTGGCCCCATCCAATCAGCGCTCGGCCAGACTCTCCTGGATGAATCGTTTTGCTGATAAATTTGTGAAAAATACCTGAAACTTATACCTTTACTTGGATGACTTGCTTCATTGTCACATGATGAGGACAGCACAATGGGAAAAAGTAGTTTATGTCACTTGCAATCACTGGTTTACTTATAATGAGTACTGCGCATGATATTGCTTGTCAGGCTGGTGAGCACAAGCCGACTGTTGAATTCGAATAACTACAATTAAGTCAAGTGTGAAGTGGAAATGGAACATGCTTACGCATTCGGTGAATAGGATTTGGTCCTTAGACATGATTCAGCATAAGTTAAAAATTTAGTCAGAGTTATGGGTAATATTTCTAATGGCTTCGTAATATAAATAAGAAAAGACAGAAGAGATATAGAGATAAGAGGTTAAAGGGAGAAACAAATATAATTTTGTTATATAATTGTAAATCCACATCTCATTCTACATAATGGATAGGGTATTGCCATAATAGAGTTAATATGCAAGGTCGGCGATCATTTATGCGCTCAAGTGGTATCTAATTGTTAATTTATTTAACAAAATGTCTTAAAGTCATAATTTAAAAAAATCTTTAACCTTGATATGTTTAAACGTGACTAGTGACAGTATCTTTATTTTTACAGTCGAAAATCCTATGACATTTACTTTGGCGATGAGACAACGATCAGGCACGTACGGTCATTGGGAAATAAAACCACACATCACAACACTACTAGAAACAGTCTCGATACCTGTTTTATTTTTCGTATCAACTATATGCACTGTTTTATAATGCCAGAATTAACCAAAACACCGTACAAAGTAAAGGTAAGGACTGTGTTAAAGATCAGGTTCGCTGAGGTAATATTTTTAGTTATGCCCACCACTTAAATTTGTGCTCAGGTGGGTCAGTTATAATTCTTACACAAGGCTTATTATCTTACCTTGACTCCTCATTTTCTACTCGGAAGTTGTCATACACGAGGGTTTTGAATTCACCATTAGCAACAAACATATCCATTCGAAATGTGTAAGCCCTACTGTTCGTCACACGGTGAATAAATTCATTTCCTGCAAAGGACATAAACAATATGATTATATCGTTGTTGGTTTTTCTTTTGTCTCTTACGAAAATACAGACTGGAGAGTTTGTGCCTATATTACCTTGAAGAATAATCAGGATATTGATCATGTTTTAGTTTAATAGGTATAACAGCCTCTTCAAGGGTTTCAATACAAGAACGCCCCAACTTTTATAATTTGCAGACAGCACCCAAATTTACCACCCTCTCCAGCACTGGCAATAAGATAAGTTTGAGTGTCTGGAGACAGGTATTGAAACTGTTACAGTTATAGTAAACAAAAGTGTTCTAACATTCATAAGGATGACAAGTCTATTAGTAACAGATATTACGATGATTGTCTGACCTTGCTTGGTTATTATTAGCAATAAACGATTATAGGAAGATAGTCCCACAAACAAAAACACAGTAGGCTAATGTTTCCAAAAATCCAGATATTGCTGGACTGCCTTGTTGCTATTACATCAAAAGTTTAAAAGTGTTCTAAATCTGCGGTAAGCACATTATGTGAAAATTTTTACATTCAGCATTTTACAAGAAACTAGACTCTTAAATGGCAAAATTTTATGATCTTCAGTTAAACAGCAATAGAATAGCAATTTTCATATAATTTTTAGTGTAATGCTAATTTAATGACAAAAATTTCATATCCCTTCGAATAAATACTATTAAAGCTTACAATGTACAGACAGTCATGGGAAAGTTATGATACAGTTTCCTTACCTAGATAATGTTCTGCGCTTATGGAACCAAAGCCATATTTGTATTCTTCCCAAGATCGATTAAAATTCAGTTGGCCGGAGTCCAGGCGTAAGTCTTGTGACTGTCTGTTTAAAATTACTGTCCATCCACCTCCGTCTGTCTCCATGTCACAATAGACGTAGATGGGTGATGAGCAGGAGCATCTGAAGAGACAGCCATTATTTAGTTTACCTGTTGTTTCTGGATGGATATTAACCTCTGCATGCCAGGTGAGTTACATGGAATCCATTTCCAGAAGCCAGTTGTTTCTGGGGTCCCAAAACTTGTTGAAAGACTTTATTTTCTTTTATTAACACTTCTTTACTTCATACAACATAGAATGAAGCTTTATAGACAAAATACATTTCAATTTATACTGTTTGCACTCCGGTGTTGTTTTATTTCTTTTCAGGTTGAACATCAGAATAAACTGCATTCGGTTGCAAAGTTTCAGCTAAAGTTTAGGAAGTTACCTATTTGTATTGCAGCTACTTTTGGGTCATCCTAGGGCCCGGTTTTCAAGCTGTAAGCTTCCCTAGAAAGAGTGCAGCTCTACTATTTTACTGAATGCTGTTTTAGACAAAGGCTAAGGGACTTCTCCCGCCCCCAGTCCCCATCCAAATCCGAAACAATGGCACGGTTGTGGATACTTCGGGAAAACAATAGAGGGCCTCAAATCCGTCAGAGTGGAAGTCACAATGAGCCTGTTCTTTAGTTCTCCAGATTTCCCTGTTTCTGAAGAAGGTAGTTCCACTTAAAGGTCAGACTGGATAGCTTATAGCAACTTCCAGTCTCCATAGCCCGTACAAAGGCTTTCAGTTTGATGATCATTGGTTTGGGAGAGTGACAACAACCTTTAGTCCTGTTGAAGTGGCCAAGCAGCCCCATCTAGGGATGACTTGCTTTTTGCACAGGTGGACGGCCACAGAAAATGAGGATTGAAAAAGCTTAGTCCCTCGAAATTATTCTTGATCTTGTGATGATTAAGCTTTGGAATTGAAAGGTCTGGACTTCTTTTATCAATTCGCAGAATAATGAAAGACTTAGGTAAAAGATTGACGTTAGAGCACTTTCTGGCTAAAGAAAACATTATATTGAGAACTAAAAACAGGGAAGAGAAAAGCTGAAAGCCCTCCTTTCATTACTCAGATTCTTAGGAGCCTATTGTATATCATTGCAAATAAATAATTGAGAAGAAAGTGACTAGAGGCTTTGGAGACAATGTCGGAGAGGGTGTTGAGGTGTTGAGGAAGCAAGGTGTGGTGAGTAGCAATGCTTGATGGAACCTTTCAATCAAAAGGTTTTAATAGTTTAACAATCTACCAAAAATATAAGGGCAATTGAATCAATTTCAAATGACAAATTAACGAGGTTTGTGCATTTTGCACATATAAAAAAATCAAGTGTTAATAAACTTTGTAAACCCATTTACATTTTGTGACGAAAAATTCCAACAAAAAAGAATTTAGCAAAAGGCTTGAATAAAGGAACGCGAAAATTTTAGTGGCCCACAAATTATCATAAGTATGCCATTCAAAGCGTATTAAGAGACATGGAGGTACTAGCGAAACATATAATTGTGTAAAGAGTTAGTTAACCAATGAAATTACTCTACGTGTATAAGAAGGAAGGCAGGTAGAGAGAGGTAATGGGCAAACAGAAATAAAAATGCCAATCGGGAGAGCCAAAACTTCACTGTGAGTTTATTTTAAATACAGTCTTTGCGGGAGGCTAAGCTATGTCCAGACTACATGCTCATGATATGAAGAATTGCCATCTGTCATATTGGAAGTGAAGGGTTAAGGAATAAATAGAAAGAGTAAGATTTAAAGGCAAAATCATAATAACACAAAGCATCGTGCAATGACCTCTTAAGCTTTCCCACTGTAGAAAATGACAAAGGAAAGTGAAAGAGTAGAGTAACATAGCTGGAAAACTTATTTTACTTACACAAATGGATAGATCTGATAAATACCGCTCTCTGTTACGCCAGCTATCAGAAGGTCTGTGCAGTCAGTAGGTCTGAAAATAGAAAATAATTGAATAGATGTATATACAGTATATGTAATAGGCAGTCCCTGGTTTACGACGGTTCCGGCTTACGACGTTCTGAGTTTACGATGGTTTTTCAAATATATTCATAAAAAAATCCAGGCCAGTTTATGATGCTTGTTCCGAATTTACGACGCGGCCAGCTTACGACGTTCAGAGTTTGCAATGTTTTTCGAATACGTATATTTATAAAAAAATCAGTTTCTGGTTTAACAGTATTCATCAAAAATCAGTTTCTGGTTACAATATAAAACACATTCCAAGGTTACGACGTTTTTTCGACGCTTTTTACGCCGCGTCGTAAGAGGAACTAGTTTTCTTAGCGTAGCTGCACTCTGTATTTAACCGCATTGGTAGTTGACTGGACAATGACCTTCCTGGGTCGATGACGCAGGCGCATGTAACAATACCAAACAACCACTCACTCCGTGTTTGCCTTCGCGGCGCTAGGTTCTCTACTTTGTTGTTGCATTTCATTGCTGCAGTTTTTCGTTATTGTACCTTCACTATGGCTCCAAAATGGCAGAATACTTCGTCTGATGCTAGTGCATCAAAGAAGAGGAAGAGCATCGCCATGGAAGTTAAGTACGACGTAATTAAACGCTCGGAGGAGGAAGAGAGTAACACCGAGATAGGTCGTGTTTTGGGGCTTAGCAGGACGACGGTTGTGACCATAGTGAAGGACAAGCAGCGTGTTCTGAAGCATGTGCAAGATGCTGCACCAATGAAGGCGGCGGTAGTTAACGTGAAGCAACGTGGTCAGAACGTGGTGGAGATGGAGAAGTTATTGTTGATCTGGCTGGAAGACCAGAACCAACGACTTGTTCCAGTGAGCCTAAGTGTGATTCAGGAAAAGGCTAGGGAGCAGTAGTGAAGAAGAGTGGGGAAGGTGGTGCTAGTGAAGAATTTTCCGCCAGTAGAGGTTGGTTTAACAACTTTAAGTCACGTGCAAATTTGCACAATGTGAAGTTGCAAGGTGAAGCTACTAGTGCTGATAGCATAGCAGTAGAAAGTTTCCCCAGTGGTTTGGCTGAAATAATTAGGGAAGGTGGCTACACTGCTGACCAGGTATTTAATGTAAATGAGACAGGGTTATTTTGGAAAAGAATGCCAAATTGTACATACCTTTCCAAGGAGGAGAAGTCAGCACCAGGCCATAAAGTTGGTAAGGAGAGACTGCCTTTACTCATTGGGGCCAATGCTAGTGGTGATTTGAAGCTTAAGCCCTTTGAGGGCATTTTCAAGAGTCAACTCCCTGTCATTTGGAAGTCCAACAAGAAAGCTTGGGTTACCTTGTTGGTCTTCGAGGACTGGTTTAATGACCACTTTGTGCCAGCAGCGGAAAGGTTTTGTGCCTCGAAGGGTCTACCTTTTAAGGTCCTGCTTGTCTTAGACAATTCCCCTGGTCACCCGGCAAACCTTAGATTAATACACCCTAATGTGAAGGTGGTGTATCTACCACCAAACACTACATCAGTGATACAGCCTATGGACCAGGTAGTCATTGCTAACTTCAAGGTACACTACCTGAGGAGGACAATACGCTCTGCTTTAAGGGCCGTTGAAGGTAAAAAGGAGTGACTCTAAAGCAATTTTGGAATGGCTACAATATTGCAGATGCTGTGAGGAATATTGCACGTGCTTGGAACGAAGTAAAAGTGATGACTTTGAATGGGGCATGGAAGAAACTGTGTCCGCAGTTTGTGAACAGTTTTGAGTGGTTTGAATAGGCAGAAGATGTAGAGGCTGTGACAAGGAAAATTTTTGGGCTGAGCAAGAGGCTGAAATTGGACTTGGAATCTGAGGATGCCACCGAGCTGCTGGCATCCCACACAGGGGAATTGTCATCGGAGGACCTCATTGAGCTGGAGAAGCAGATGATCGAGGAGGGCTAAGAGGCCCCACAACCAAACATCAGAGCATTAACAGCCAAGGGCTTGGCAGAGGGTTTTGCTCACCTGGAGAAATGTTTGGCAGCTTTTGAGGCCGAGGACCCTAACATTGCCAGGTTTGAGAAGATCCGGAAAGGGATGATGGATCTTGCAACGTTCTACAAGAAGACGTTGAAGGAGAAGCAGTTGAAGAGAAGTGTGCAGTCTAGGCTAGACACTTTCTTCCAGAAGAAGTCTCCAACACCACCTGCCACTCCTAGTCTAGGTAAGAAATTCTCAACTTTATTTTTGTTTACTGCTGTAATATAAAATGTCATAAATTGTAATAAATTTTATAAAATTGTTAGTGTACACTTTACTGCAATTTATATTTACTGTACATACACAGCATGACCCAATAAATTTTATCATTTGTATCACTGAAGAAGTGACGCCCAATCCTCATTCCCCTGAACCTCAACCTGACTCTGAATCTGAACCTGAACCTGAACCTGAACCTGTACCCTCCCCAGCAGCATTTCCAGCTCCATCAGGTAAGGAATTCCTAAGTGTTTCATTTTTATCATTTTTATGCATGAAATTGTTTGTACATACTGTACAGAACTGCTTTAGTATGTTCATTCCAGACTCCCAAGCACCTGCAGATTCCACACCATAGCCCACCTGTTCTCATCTACCATATGCCCACCCCAGTAAGCAAGCCAACCACTAGAACTTGGTAAGAACACTTTCTATTTTATGAATTGTTATACATTTTATAAAATAATGTAATATTTATACTGTACAGAAGTACTTTATTCTAACCTTTATCATGTACATAATCATTCCAGACTGACATGCACCTTTAACCTGACCTCTGCTGTAACTGTGCATACCATTCCTTGTGTAGCTTACGTCTTTCAAATCACTAAAGGTATGGAATTCTCAACTGTTTTTAATGTTATAAATTGTTATATGTACAGTACATTTGATAAAATGTAAAGTAATTTACTGTACAGCTTTATTCTAATATTCCAGACTGCCCAGCACCTTTACTAGAGTTCCCTCATCCTAGCCTACATCTTTTAAAAATCACTGACATTAGGTAAGGAATTCATTTTTTTTTTTATTTTTATAGGATATTTTTGTACCGTTGAACATAGGTTTGTGAAATACCTGAACTAATGCTGAACAGTGTACTTGTACACATACTCTGCAGCACTGTAATTTTATCCTTATCATTGCAGGCTCCCTACACATGCACACCTCCATCTCCCACAACCTAGCCTGCGGATGTAACAGCTTTGAAAATCACTGAAATTAGGTAAGGAATTCCTAACTTTTTATAATTTTTATACATTGTATTCTACTGTAAAATAGTATTTATACTCTATTGCATGCAGGACTATGTGTACACTAATAGAAAATTTTTACATTCCAGAATCCCCTGAATCATGTGGCCACACCAACATTTTTCCAGGGTTAAGCAGCATGGAGTTTCAAAAATAAAAGTAAGGAATTCACTTTTTTTTATCTTTTGTATAAATTACAGTACTGTACACCTGTGTTACTGTATAACAAAATGTATTTTACTCTTGTACAGTATATGTACAGTACTGCATACTTTATTGCATACAGGACTTTACAATTACTAGTGTACAGTGCACTACTGTAACATACTTTGTACTAAATTGTAAATTTTTACGTTTGTGAACCACCAGTTTTTGGATACACACTACATCAGAATGTAAGTAAAACATTAAGAAACAACATGCAGTATACCCAAAGAATTCACAGTAAGGCTTTCATAACTTTTGTTTAAATTTTTATACATTTTTCTGGCTTCGTATGCCGTCGTTCTGGTTTACGACGATTTTCAGTTTACAATGTGGAGCAAGAATGGAACCACTGTTGTAAACTGGGGACTTCCTGTATATATATATATATATATATATATTATATATATATATATATATATATATATATATATATTTACACATACACATACACACACACACACACACACACACATATATATATATATATATATATATATATATATATATATATATATATATATATATATATATATATACATATATATATATATATATATATATATATATATATATATATATATATATATATATATATATATGCTGGTGAATCTGGGAATTATGTTAGGTTAGTTTATTTCATAACTGCATGTGCTGGCATGTGGAAATTTCATAACCAGCATGTCAGATTTCACGGATCAAATTCACTTAGAAAAAATATGACGTATGAAAAAATATATGACATATGAAAAAACAGTATTACAAAAAATATACCTGTTTTATAAAAGTCTTACAAAAAATGTCATTCTTAAGAACTTGCAGCATTAACTCCGTAAAGTCACAAATGCTACGATGTGCAAAGTGTGGGCTGAGTATGTAAGGCATGATAAGATATCTGTTATCACGATAAATACGTACATATATACTGTATATATGTATGTGTGTATATGTTACAGGGAATATGTGAAATCAGGGATTTCACGAAATCCCTAGGGAATTTGTGAAATGACCAATTCGCTTAGGAACTTTCGAACTCCGAGGGTTAGTAGTAAACACGGCGAAACAGTGATTCATCCACACTGTTTCGCTGTGTTTAGTTCTATCCCCTGGGAGTCAAATGTGTTTCGCCATGTTTAGTGGTAGCTCCTAGGAGATCAAATGCGCGTAGGGACATTTGATCCCCCAGGGCTTAGTACTAAACATGGCGAAATACATTTTCCCCCCAGGGGCTAATACTAAACACGGCGAAACTGTAGATGAATCACTGTTTCGCCGTGTTTAGTACTAGCTCTCAGGAATCAAATGTTCCTAAGCGAGTTTCGTGAAATCCATGTATTTCACATATTCCCTATAGCATATATACTACATATATATATATGTGTGTGAGTGTGTTTGTATGTATGTATAAAATGTGTGTGTGTACATGACACTGTAAACCCGTTATTTCAAGGAATAAGTAATGATGTTAATGTAATTGACAATTTAATGAGCGAAAACTAAAGTTAATTTCTCTCCTAGTGTCTTTGCCCGTGTGTGTATGTGTGTGTTTATGTGGTGTGTGTGTGTTTGTGTGTGTGTGTGTGTGTGTGTAAAGATAAAGTGAGGAACTGATCTTTTTTTAAGGAAAATCCTTTTTTTTTTTTTGTTTCCTTGCTATTTTTCTCATATAGAGAGTAGCAACTTGCCTTAATGAGGTTCCATTTCTCGTTTTCCATTCATCAACAGCAAGTATCCTGTGGACAAAAATGGGTAAAAATTAGTTTCATTAATATAGTACTAAATTATAAAGGGCAAACGTTTTTCTTGTATTCTGATTATCTATAGATATCTGTAACACTTCAGTCTTCTACAGTAAGTTGATCTAATTCTATTAGATAATAAAGCCACTGGCTGTCAGATGAAGAATTTAGTCATTTATTGGATATCTCACGACCAGTACTGGTCTCTGGTGTAGTTGTTAGTGTCTTGGCATGCCACACAGATGTCATGAGATCGCATCTCCCCAAGGTAGACGAAAAATCGCTGGCTCTATCATGATCAGTTATTGCCGCGGTGTGGAGTCTATGGTGGGAGGTTGAAGCCAACATATTCTTTGGAAGCTTGAATTTCAAGTTAATGGCCCCGTGGCCTTGTTCCATATGAATAGGTTTCATCTACTGAATAAATACAGAAATAAATTACTTCTCTGTTGATTTTTTTTTTTTTATGTATTTCCAACCACGCCCCTACCCCGGCTAGCTAATGCTTGTTCAGACCGATTTTAGCTCAAGTGGGGTATGTTCCACTCCCTGGTGAATGGTAATAACTTAAATTACAAACTAATCACTTAAATTACTAGCTAATCTTATTGATCTTGAAAGAAAGCGAATCTAGACACGTTCCTTCTTAAAGTAATGCACAATATCACGACTGAAAATAGAATCCAAACTTGAACACCAAAAGTGCAACATTTAATCCTTGTTCTCTAGTCGAAATGATATTTAAATAATTATCTTTTTAATACGTTAGTTTCGAAGATTAACATCAAAATAATTGATCATACATTCACTCTAAAAGCCCAAGAATTTTAATGAGTAAGGTTCGGAATCCATTAATATCGTTATATCCTGTCAGATATCTTGAGTGCTCTCGGGAGAGTCTTCTGAAATTAAATGTCTGGATTGAAAAAAGCGAAATATTTCAACATACAAATTTTTTAAACTAAGATTATTCGCGTTTTGTTTTTGTTTAGTTTTTGTTTTGTTTACTTATTTATTTTTAGGATAGGCTTACTGGAGCAAACAAAAGCGCACTGCCAAAAAATTTTTTTTAAGACGTGGCTCTCACACAGCTGAGATAAGTGAACTATTTGGCAACTGAGGTCTTTACTGATAAAGTTAAAGTGGAATGCAAGCTACCGCTATTTGAAATTTATTTCTTTAAAATGCATCTTCGCGTAAGATAGTAATCGTATCAGTGAAAGTGCGAGGTTGACAAGCCAACATGAGATCACTTTTGATGCTGCTTCTGTTTTTCCTGAGGCGTAGGATTTGCCCCATTGGTTGCATCTCACTCATTTTCTCCTCAGTCTTTTCCGGACCAGTTATTAAGTAGCTAGGCTCATAGATGAATTGTTATTCGTACCTAACTGAAGGCATGCTTCGGATACTATTGTCGATTCCGTGTATTACTACTCTGCAGTAAATCATTGTAGTGTTGTAGCTGTATTTCGTAAAATGCCATTATTCCAAAAATGGTAGTTTTGTTTAGTGTTCATACTAACTCCTTGCAGATGGAGAGATAGTCAAGTAATCTTTAATAATAAAATCCGAGTGGATTTTGTTTGTCCTCGCCCGGGGCAACAGAAGGGGAGACATGATACAGCCACCCACCCCCTGCAAACCGATTTGTCCTCCCCAGATGGGGGCGGGGTAGGTAGGGGAATGGGAGTGTAGGGGAGACACCCACCCTCTCCTGCAAACCTATTTGTTCGCCCCGGGCGGGGCTGGGTAGGAAGGGGATCGGGAGGGTAAGGGAGACAGCAGCGCCGGGTTCCAGCGTACGCAGTGCGCGCCAACAAGCTCGTATTTAATACCTGTTGACTTCTGAGCTGGCGCTCAGGAGGTCCTGATTTTCTTCCTGTAGCTGTTGAACTTCGTTCCTCAGTCTTTGGAGTTCCTCCTGTAGGGATTCCGAGTCACCAAAGGTCGTGTCGGCGTCCTTCTGGGGCGAAGGGAAGCAGTTTATGACTGAAAGCACTGAGACGAATGCTATTTGAACAGAATTTGTTTTCTAGTCACGATTTTAAAAATGCAGAATGTTAGGCCTATCTATACTCTACGAAATCTGTAGATAATTCTAATTATTTTTCATGAATGCGTTATTTTAGATTTCAGAGTTGTACTCCTCTTTGTAAATCACTTTATACTATATTTCATCTAAGATGTCACCAGACATCATGTAGATATTAAATACAAAATTATCACATCACTAGACTAATAACACAAACTATCTGGTTATGTCAAATAGTACAGGAAGACGGTGCGAAAAATATATTTTTCTAGTTTCCATGCCATAGATGCAGATTCTAAAGGCGAGTTTTCGTTTTTATTCTGACCGTTTACTGCGGAGGTGAATGCCGGATTTTTTAATATGGATAAATTTGCTGAAGAGCTGATCTTTAAATTAAGTTTTGGTTTCAGCTATCATTTGCAAGGAATCTTTGTACGAAATTAATTATTAGAAATATTAATCATACAAATCTTTTTTTATTTTAGGGGGTGTTTGGTATTTTCAGTTTCAATTACAATGATAACCATAACTAATACGGGTACACTGTGAGAAAAAGGAAGATATTATTACTGCAATAATGTCAGTGCTCCTCAGCCTGGTAGTCAAGAAAATATGTTGATTATTTTCATGTGGAGAAAGATTAGCATCTGAAAAGGCAATTAGAAAGGGAGTCAATCAAGAAGAGGCCATTACCTTTGAATGAATAATCGTTCTCTAGTACAATACGTTGTGCATCTCATTTTCTATTGTGATTACTTATATCTAGGGGTAGATACTCCTTCCTCAAGACTGTGATTTGAAGATAGAATAGAAACAAGATAGCAAGAAAAAAAAAGTTTTAATTTTGATGAACTCGTCATCTAGGCTAAAATTCCTCCTCTAATCCACTCCCCGCTGCATAACAACTGTTTTTGTAGACCTGATGGTGATTGATGCCAAAGATTTCGCGTGCCTCCGATAATTTTCGTTGAGCGGCATTTGTAAGAATGTGGTATCTGGTGTAACATTAGCAGCATCACCAGCACAAAAATAAAAGTCACATAAATCGGTGACCTTTGTCTTTATTTGAAACCTGACATCAAAATTCAACCATTAATTGTAAAACACTGGTAGACTTCGTCCTTATTACCTTTATATACATTATGTAACACGTAGGAAAATATAATAATGTTGTATCAGCACAGTTGCCTGCTTCGCATCACAATTTACAGTAAACTCTTCCGACTCCTTTCCATCATACGAAACTTTGACCTCATACATTCAGGGGTTGGTAACTATGAATTAGACTAAACAATCCTCCTCAAGGAAGTGACAATTGTATATTCAACATCAGTTCATGAAAAGCAGAGAGCCTGAAGCATCCAGATTCGGTATTAACCCGGTATGTATCCACCGTCGCCTCCGAGGTCCTAGTACTAAACATGGCGGAAGCTCAATGGGACGCCGTGTTTAGTACTAGCCCCTCGGGGATCAAAGTATTATTTACACCCATTTCTATATTGTGTGGTCGACAAATTATATTAATAAACGATATCTTTGATCCCCGAGGGACTAGTACTAAACACGGGGTCCCATTGAGCTTCCGCCATGTTTAGTGCTAGCACCTCGGAGGTGACGGTGTATACATACCGGGTTAATACCTCCAAATTCTAATCAACGAAATGAAGTTCTCCAGGCTTCATGTGACTGTGATTTTTTATAACTGATTTTTAATGGCCATAAAGTGGGTAATAAGATATAGCAAATGAGTCTGATCTGCGATTTACTCCTCAACAATGCTTCATTTTGTCTCCCTCCTTTATTTTCTTGGCCTAATGTTCTGTTCAGTCTAACCCAATCTGTCTACTGATAGTTAAGTGGTTCAATCAAAAATGTACTGTTAGTGATGACCGCTTCTTCTTTCTTTTTGACACTTTGGAAATATAGTGACTGCAGATCAATCGTGGACCGACAAGAGTGGAAAGTTATTTGCATCAAACTAAAACTATAGGCATCAGTCTACCAGGGAAAGGAAACTTATCTTGCTAGTTGGCAGGTGCACTCACATGATCTTGTGCTTTCTCCTGGACATCTTTGTGCAGGAGAGTCGAAAATGTACCCGCTATCAGCGATACCACTAGGAACACGTGAATACCACGAGTCATTGTTGCATTTACTGCAAAAGAAAGACATATTTATGAAATTCCTAAAAGTGTTTTCGTATAAAAGGAGATATATGTTCTCAGGATGTACATTTTCACATTTCAAAGGAAAAGACACCATATTAATATATTTGAAGGTTTATCCATCAGTCAGGCTTTACTTTTTTGGTTTTTAAATCTTTGAGATATCAAATATGATGAAGAAAGCAACTTTCCGCTATATCATGCAGAGCCTTCATTTTTGTTATATATAATAATTTTATACTCTGTCACTACATCTACTGATCCTTCTCTCTCTCTCTCTCTCTCTCTCTCTCTCTCTCTCTCTCTCTCTCTCTCTCTCTCTCTCTCTCTCTCTCTCTCTCAGCCCTGAGGACCTCTTTTGCTATAACAAAGGTCTACAGTAAAATATATAATCAAAAAGTCGCTTGTAAGATCTCACTGAGTCAGCCTTACATTTCAGGGCGTGGGTCTGAGGTAAAAAGGGTGGTAGTGTTTTGGTGTTTAAGGAAGACGAAAGGGTCGCAAAAGTTGGTTAGGGTGGTTGAAACAATGTACAAATGAAGAAGGGCGGCAGTAATAACAGCAAACAGGAGTGTGTGAAGCTAAAGTTGGTTTACATCGAGGATCGGTACTTAGTCAACTTCTGTTTTTTTTTTTTTATTATGGAAGCACTGGGTGAAGGGATTATGAATGGAAATCTATGGGAATTGTCAAGTGCAGATGATCTTGGGATTTACGGGCATTGACAGAAGAAGAGTTGCAAAGAAGGGTAAGAGAGTGGCAGGAATCTCTTGGCTTGGGTGGTATGAATGTAAATGTCAGTAAAACTGAGGTTATGGTATCCAGCAAGCATGGAAGAGACACGTTATTTATGCAGGATAGAAGAGGCCTAGATTCAAAACAGACTGAGAGTTTCCAATACTAAGGATCTACTTTAAGCCAGGAAGGAAGGAGTGAAGCTGAGGATGAAAGTAGGATAAAGAAAGCTTGGGGGAATTGGAGGGAGGTGGCGGGACGGGGAGGTGTGTTGCATAAGAATGCCAAATAAATTGAAAATGAAGATCTATTCTCTGTAATCAGACCCATGTATAGGCCTACTCGTATAGGCATTAAGAAAGGATAAGGAAGAAAAGCTAGAGCGAGAGAAATAAAGATGCTTAGGTGGTCTTGGGGATCTTGCTGCGTGAGAAGCTAGAAAACGAAGAAATGAGAAGTGACGGGGTGGTAAAGATTAACAGTGTACTAGAGACACCCCAGCTGAGAAAGAAGTCAGGCTTTACTTTTCTGATGAGCTTCCAACTTCTGTAAATATCTGGTTTTGGTATCAGGAACCTGGACTTGGTAATAATTTTCCAATTTAATGATATATTACTCATGAAATAGCAAGCTAATCGCGAATGGAATGGGCACGAACTGACTTGGATGAATTGAGACAATGTTAATGAATCCACTGACAGTTTTCAGAAAGGGATTTTGTTAGTAAATGTGGGAAACAACAGTGAAATCATTGCCTGAACCGCCAAGTGGCTGAACGGTATAAGGGGTCTAAAGAATGATAATGACCTGTATTGCGGTCTTTCTTCTAGCGCGGTCTGATGCAGATTGATGGTGTGTGGGATTGACGCCCGTGGATATGCGGTGCTCTTATTGTAATCTGATTGATTGGTCTTTCTTATTAATTTTAATGGGAACGTTTTTTTACTATGATTTACGTTATGCTGGGATTGATTTGTAAAATACGTTGTACATGGAATGTAAAAGTGTTCAAACGAACAAGAATACTGGGTTTTCATATTTTTATTGAAAACAGTACTTTTATTTTTTAAGCTTCAGTCACACGGCTCATCTGTTACTTCAAAATTCACATTACAACGGAGCATATAAACCAAATCAATCCACCAACTACCATTAACTGCCAAAATGATAATAATTATGTTATTACAAATAGTTACATTTGACACTGTACACTTTGCGAGCCTTCGACCTTGCAAAAAATGTGATGACATTTGCAAAATCAAGTTTGTTCTCATTCTAAACGAATAAACAAAGACAAACGCCTGGCATATAGAATCTCTTAACTGTTACTTCCTAACATGTTTCAACTTCAAGGATGTTTGCCCTCCAATGCAGTGTGTGACAAATATACTCAGACAGGCTTAGATCAGTCTTAAAGTTTGGAAATATTTCTCTAGTATCGTGCCTGTGAATTGTCAAGAACATCCCCAGTTCGGACTCTTCGTGGCATCTGTCCCCTCGGGGTTAGATGTTGCTACTGAATCAGTTGAAATGCCCTTTAGTTAGCAGATCCCCCGATGGTACTAGGCCGGTCATGGCTCCGCTCTAAACACCATTGGTAGGGGTACATAAAAAATAGGAGATTAATTCCTCTGATAAATATGACTAAAGGACCAGCCTCTCAATATAGTTACTCTTCATTCCTAAAACACTTGCTCCTAGAATCTCATCCTTCCAGTTTAGTTCAGTTAAGGGTAATAAAGTTCAGAAAGAGCAAATAATGGTACAAACTAATATGTCATTTTTATAACTATGGAGTAGTAGAAAATACCTTCGCTAAGTATTTTCATTTACATAAAGGAAAAGAGAAAGAAACGCGACCAGTCAACGCGATGGAAATTAGCAATGGAGCCACCTCGCGTAAAACAAGTGACACTAGATACGAAGAGACTAACAACAGGCAGAGCCAAGGCTTACCACTCTCACTTCAGGAGACGAAGTACTAATTCTGGCAAAGTATCGTGGCTGGGTGACTATATATACCTGTGTGCAATTTGTATTCCACCTGATACTAATAATGAAAGGTCAAAGTAGCATAAAGAAAATGTCAATCTGAAATATGGCCAGTATCTCACTGCTGCTTAGTGAGATTAATATTAAATTTTGTCAGAAATGGGACAGCTTAATGTCATGTTAGATAAACCATACTTAAAAGTCACAATCTGATGGACCAGGATAAATGATTAAATTACCATATTCCTCTTCTAAAGATCGAAGTACTACAGAGTTGAGAACGTAATAAGCCAGCCAGCAGACGATCTCTGTGATGGAAATCCAAACCTATATTATGCCATTACTGACTAGGAATTGCAGCATTTGTGGCAAATAGAATTCATATAGAATTAAATATATAATTTAATATTTATGCTTAGATTTTTTTCTAAACATTTAGATGTTTAGATGGCTGTGTTGAATGGAGGGAAATCTGGATCTATCAGATCTGAAGTTCTTGACGGAATATGTTAGCTGGTTATGTCATTATTGAAAGGAACTAGGAAATTTGCCAGTTTGAGTGATGTGTTATAAGTCTCTCTCTCTCTCTCTCACCCATTTGGACAAAACAAATAGATATCCAAAAAGTAATCACCAATCACAAATATCCGCTCGGTCTTTCACGAAACAGCCAGATAAACGACTTACTGTAAACAAGTTAGACCAATGCGGTCTAATTTGTTTACTTAAGTGATGAAAGAAAACTTCTAATTTCATCAGAATATGAGTGAAATTGAGGCATAGGTGTAAAAATTCCATTACATTTCGTTTTTTTTTTTACCATTATATAACGTAATTTTATAGATCACAATTTGAATTCTAAATGTCATCGTCCAGCCTTCGTTCAAAATAGAGGTACGGACAAAATTAACCTACAGCGCGAAGAGCATCAAGTTGTTATCGCGTGAAAGAGATAATTTCGTAGGTTACTGCCCAGACCGAGCTATAAACTAAGCATTTCACAGAAGTCTGAATTGTATCAAATCAGAGATGGCACACTGACATTTTCCTCTTATGCGGGTTTATCTCTAAATTCGTTCTTATCTTATATTTGCCTTTTTATTGCAACACTTTTACATGTTGATTTTGGTACGCAGGGAAATGCGCTTGTTCCATATGCATAATTATGTAAGAGTACCTTAACAACCAACTTTTATAGAACTCCTTTTACTGATCCTCGCAGGCAAGTGCTTTCAATATAATAGGAGACAAATTTATTAGCGGTTTCACTTTTCATTAATGTTGCCGAAGAAGTAACATCCACATATAGGTCTAGCCAGCAGGGAGTGAGCACTTGGTCCATTGTTTCTCCTCCCTCCGTTGACAAAAGATAACTGTAATTGATTATTCTGGGATTATCATTAATTGGTTAATTTTGTATGAAGAATATAAATGACAACAATTTATCTTTAATGCACTTTGAGGTTCATTTCTAACGTAGAAAATTTCTCGGTGTCTTGCAGTCAACTTCAGTAGGAATTACCCTCAAGGGCAATTTTTGAAATTTAATATGATTGTCATGATTTTGTTAGCAAGAGATGATTAATTTGCTTGCTTGGAAATGTGTGTCTTAACGATCTCTTTATCATCACCGGCTGTATCAGCGGGTGGGGATGGCCTGTGTGACGCAACCATTTGAGTGGCGGCAACATGAACCACCTGGAACATAGGTCTACAATGTGTGAAGACAATGAAATGATCTTGCTTATATTTATTCAATATTTGTTATGGGAATATTCGTATTTTCTTAACTACTTCAAAAACAATGGTTTTATAGGAAAAATTCATCTTTGCACTTACACTTTGGTTAACGCCAAGGTTTTGTTCCCAGGCCTGTGTGTTAGTTTTCTTTGCTTGCTAAATACACATTACTCTTAACATTCACATCTCTATAGTAACAGTTTGTGGCGGGTAAGCATATTAAGTTATCTACGTATTCTCGCACTTCAGGTTTCTTCATGAATCAATTATATACCAAAATCGAGAAGGAGGACCTTTAATAAAATAAAATTCTTCATGAGTTTAAAAAACGCTGTTGCATAGGCCTTGACATTAATACTAATAACCTTAAATCAATAACTATCTTTTTGATATAATTTTATTATTATTAAAGAACAAGTAGTCTCTAAAAATAAATCCTTTAGTAAACTAGATTGCATGTCAGAAGCCTTAGACATTTTTATTACGCCTATACATTATTAGTGCAACATATGGGCAGTTTGAACATAGCGTAAGACTCCAAATTTCTAAGAAAGATATCTGTAATTTCTATTTCTATTTAGAAAATTTTGTTATGACTGTTGAGCCTACAGGTCTATTGTTATGTGCTATGTAGGTAGATATGATGGCCACGCCTTGTGGCAAGTTGTGCGAGTTGGCTTTGGCAGCGCTGCTAACCTTGTCACACTATGCTTTGAGTTCAGCAGTGCAAATAAAAATTAGGAGTATAATAAATCATTTCACGTAACTTACAAATGATATCTGGGCATAAAAGTATCATGTCTATTAATCCATAAAGCAAATAATGGTAGCTGTGAATTGACATATATGACATTGGAATTTAAAAAAAAAAAAAGTTTTAATACTACTTGGGAACACACAACATTTTCCGTTGCATCTGAGATTTTGGACGATACAAAAAGAATCATGTTGCATGATATTTGAGCATGGTTGTACCAGATTTAATATAGCGTCATTTACTGAAACATTTTTGCTTTTTATGAATAGATATATTTCTGAAATTTGGCTGCCCGTAATGTTTTCTTACAGTTTTGATATATCTTACAGATTTCACTGTTCTGAAACATATTATGGCCTTATTTTAAGATATGATTGTGTTTTCGCATTGAAATAAGCGATAAATTTGCAGCGTGTTAGTTGCCAGTTAGTGAATTTTGAACAAAATCCTATGCAGTCATGTCGCAACACTTCTGAACATGTCTGTGCATACTACGTTGTCTGTCAGTTTCTGATGGTTCCTCGGAACAATCATACTTTGGAAAATGAACTGATCAAAACTGGAAGTAAACGGCACATAATATTATTAATGACAAAGTATTCTGATCAGAGTCAGAACGCCTGTTAGGAAGTAATTGCCCGCAATGAAACAGCATCATGTAACCTTTTGAAAGTGCTTCAGCCCACTACTATAATTGCCCTCTACTTGGCCAGCCTTCCCCATGCAAGCCCTGTGCTCTTGCCCAGCTAGGAGGCCTTTATTATGGGCTGCATTCCCATTAAATCGCAAGGTGCCTACTTAACCAACTGGTCCTACTTCAGGTCTGCCTTCCCCTAGAGAGCCTAGATACCCCAACCAGCTGGAAGTCCATGGCTGCCTTCATCTCAAAGCCAAGGGGTGCTCTCCAGCCAAACAGGGGACTCCCTCCTTGACTGCCTTGTTAAAGGAGACCTGGGACACCCACGAGAGCTAAAGACCCACATAAAGAGATGCTTTTCTTAGGAAACTGTGTATCCACGCCTTCCCATGGAAGATAACCCTGGAGAAGGGTTTCCCTGGCATGTACGCCTCGGCTTATTCTGAGAATGAATCCCTAAGGAGGAACTGGAGACTCCAGAAAGCCCGGGCCCCATCTTCTGGTGATGCTTCCTGGTATGGTAGGCCTTCCCACTCTACTGGGAAGGCAGCTGTGGAAGAGGCTCTCCCTAAGGGAAGATGCCTTCCCTAAGAAGCCTTGGCCCACACTCCAATTAAGAGGCCCTCCTCCAGGCTTGGTTCAGAGAGCACCTACAGGCAGGGACTGGAGGCTCTTTTCAAGGGATGCCATGCCTTCCCCATGGAAATGCAGCTCTGGAGGGGGGTCTCCCCTCCACTAGTGCCCTGGCTTCCTCTGGGAAGGCATCCCTGTGGAAATAACTAGAGACCTTCTTTAAGGGAAACCTTGGCTCCAAACCTTTGGTAAGAAGCTTCTTTTAGTGATGCTTCCCAGCCTGGCAGAAATCCTTCCAGGAGGAGGGTTCCCATCCAGGGGCGAGCTGCCTCTCTTTTGGAAGACTTCCTCAAGGGATATGTTCACCAGGAAGCCTTGGCCCTCATCACTGAAATGAGGCCTACTTCTGGGGATGCTTCCCATTCTGGCAGAGCCCCGCCCTCCTCCTGGGAAGGTAGTCCTGGAGATGGATCTTGCTGCTGCTGTGGGTGCCATGGCTCTCTCTATAGGTAATGGAGATGCTCCTCAAGGGATCCCTTCCCTAG
This sequence comes from Macrobrachium rosenbergii, assembly GCF_040412425.1. Classification (NCBI taxonomy): domain Eukaryota; kingdom Metazoa; phylum Arthropoda; class Malacostraca; order Decapoda; family Palaemonidae; genus Macrobrachium; species Macrobrachium rosenbergii. The sequence continues at coordinate 19,060,625 of NC_089744.1, forward strand.
ATCTTTCCCCCAACCCTTGTGGTGAGGCACAACTATGGGTATGCTTTTTGGCCTGGTAGGAGCCCTGCTTCGCTCCCAGGAAGGCAGCCCAAGAATGGACTGCCTTATTGGGATATATTATTATTATAGTTTCTATATTAAATTCGGAGTTTAAGACTGAGTCTGTCCTCTTCCCATCCTGTCACAAATACCTACGCCAGTCTCCAGCTGTGCCTCTGGTTGCCAACAGAAGGCATATTTTAGAAATTTTCCAAAAAATTTCTTGGAATATAAGTGTATCTCTCTCTCTCTCTCTCTCTCTCTCTCTCTCTCTCTCTCTTATGCGCTCACTAGGCAAAAAGAAAATTTATCTGTTAACATGGATATGATGCAAAAAAAATACAATTGGCATAGTGAACACACTTTTCATATTTATTGGTCTTCGTTAAAAGGATATTGTGTCAGCGCAGACTGTTAATTCCTGATTTACTAATTAAAAAAAATAAGTTGCTTTCGGTATTTTACTTTACTCAGTAAAATTTAGAAAAGATATTGGAAATAGTGCTCAAAAATACAAAAAATAAAATTCAAAAGGTATGGAAAAAATTTATCAGTTTGAACATCATGCGATTTTCAATAATCAAACAATTCCTCTTGTAAGAAGAATCAAAGTTCCTGTTAGCAGAGAACACAAATATATTCCTATTGTTTACCATGAAAAGTTAACGTACATCTTTTTAGCCCAGCAATGTAACTGTTAACATAAGTTTTGTTTACCTTTTGCCCATAATGAGGGTTTGGGCTGTAATTTTTTCCCCACCACCGGATGTTTCGCTTGTTACTGGTAACGCACTCATGTTGGATAATTTTCTCTTTTATTTTCATATTTTTGAGTCGTTGGGTGATTCAGCGGAGGTATGGTCTACAGTATATGGTCCATTCGTCAACCTCCAACAGTCCCGCAGTGGCCACGGTCCATCCCCAGTGTTTTGAGCGAATGGTCAGCTGCATTTTCAGTCTTGCCGTTGCCTGTCCTTGTGTGTGGTTCGTGGAATACCAAGTTATTCCACTTTATCTTGGCCGTTGCCTGCTCATTTTGTGCTTTGCGGCAGGTGTATCAAATATTACAGCTTTGTTGAGATTGCTGCTGCCTGCAGGACAATACTCAGCGATTCTTCGCCTGTGCCTGAACCTTTTGAGACTAGTGCCGCATGAGGGCACAGTTATTTCTAGCGGAAGCTATGGATCACGGTGTTCACCTTGCGGCAACCAAGGCTTTAGACCTTCGCGGCAATTTCATTGGATTCATCGCTGTTGTGGAGAGTTACAGTGGCCGTAAGGAGACTTTACCTCCGGTAAGCGTATATTAAGAATTATATTTTGATTGATTGTTAACGCTGTCTTGTTACGGACACTACGGAGGTTACCGATGGTAATCTGCGCTGTTGGATTTATATACATACTTTTCGTTAAAGCATTATATATTCGTCATTGATGTTATGACTATGTTAGGTTTAGGTATTTGATTGTTGTAAGGGTATTTCTAAGTAATAGATACACGGCGGGTATTTAGCGAGAAATGGCAGTTTCTTATAGTATTTTGATTGCTTATTTACAATTTAATGTTATTTTTGGGGCGTCGGCTGTAATTAACCTGTAATTAACCCCCGAAGTCCATCCAACAAGGGGTTTCCATACGCGATTTTCACAAGACAGGGCACGGCTACGTCTGTTTCGAACGGTTCTTATCCCGTCCGGCAAGTACAATACCTTGGAAACTGTTTTTTTTCTACACTTTTAGGGCTTCTGACACTGGCGGTGCATTTGTTTGTTGTCGGCCAAATGGAATGTCCCTTCGCCGTGTGTAGTACTGGTCCGGGGGAGTTGGGGGCGGTACCCATACGTTAACAAGTTATTGCACTTGTCGGACGGGATAATTATGAACCGTTCGAAACAGACGTAGCCGTGCTCTGCCTTGTGAAGATGCTCTGAAACCCCCTTATTGGATGGACTTCAGGGGAAGTTAATCCGCGCAACCAAAATATTATAAGAAACTGCCTTAAATGGATGGACATCTACCGTTGTAAGATAGGATTAAGGATATTTTTTCTTATCTTTATACTGTCGTGTGTATGTTTTTTCGCCGTCGTAGTTTTTTTCTTTGACTTTGTCTTTATGTGGCCTGATAGACCGTGGTGTAGGCGAATGGGGAGTGCTCGTGTGTGCATAGGCTATCTTTAATTCCCATATAAATATTTTTTTTCTTATTCCTCAGAGTGTAGGCTACAGTGTTTTGCTAAGGATTCTGACTCCTTGGATTTAACAACGCTTTTTGAAGCCACGACTTACCTTTGGAAAATCTACCAATAAGTGTTTATTTAAGGGGATTAAATGTTGATGATAAAGCTGGGTACCATACAACATGGATTTGGTATTTATATAAATTTTGCTTTTACACGAGATTGGTGTAGAGGGGGTTAACCTATGGTTGGTCTAAGACTCTGGAAATCTAATAATTTATAGAAAGCTTGATAAATAAGCTTAGCATTTAAGTAATTTAAAGTGAGCAGTAGATCATCATAATTTGTAAGAGAACTTTATCTTGTATTAAAGCAAGCTTTTGTTTGTCTTAAGCAGCTTTTGGGAAGGATTAACTTTCGGATCGTCATCAAAAGGTTAAGAATAAAAGTAAAATATGACTGTAACCTACCCCTCTGAAAATCTGCACCTTGCTCCCACACTTCAATCTTTTCTGTCCTGATTTTGTAGGAAAAATGTGAAAAATTTTTGCTGTCGTTTTCTCACTCTCTCAATTACAGAAAACCTAACAGGCATTCATACCTATGATATTAATATTTTTGCTCTACTGTATTGATGTAGATGAATCATTGTTTTGCCATGTAAGATATTGATATTGCGGAAATTATGGCTACAGCTCTCTCATTTTGAATATGACTATCTGTCAAGTATAATTTTGATACAGCCCCTAGAACCGTATTATAAGTGTTTTTGCCAAATAGAATATTATTATTGCAGATGATTCTACGCCTGTCAGTCGAAATTTGCGAGCAGAAGCGAGAACAGAAGAGGCTTATTGAAGAGATTCTTCAGTTGATGAACATACGGAAGAATGACGAGAAGAGCCAGCTGTAAATGTAGAAAAACTGCAAAAGCAGTTGGGAGCTGAGATAGAGATAGAGATCGAGAGAGGCTATAGGCCTACTAATTGAGAAGAAACAGTGACAGGAAGAACGAATATTGAGCTAGTTTTTTCCTGTTGCAAATTGATCACATATTAACAAGAATTCCTGTCAAGCTTTGGTCTGAAGAGAGTATTAGTCAAGAATTGGTATTTAAACCCCAAGGCACATCGTTATTTTCGTGATACACTTCAGTATCCTCTTCCATCAAAAAGTGCATTGCATTGATACTTATGAAAAAATAGCGTAGAATCTGGGCTGTTGATGTTATTAGTTTTACGTCTTTTAAAACACAAGGCTGAATCCATGGGTGAACGGGATCGTTGTGTGGTGTCATTTGATGGGATGAGTGTTGCACATGAATGGTCTCATGATAAAGGAGCAGATTCTCTGCACAGACCTAAAAGCATGATTCTCTGTGTAATGTTAGGGGGGTTATTTCATGGAAGCAAATTGTATCTTATGATTTTAAAACAAAAATGGCAACAGATATTTTGTTTCATCATCGTTATAAAGTGGATGGAGTCTGGTTTCGTGTTGTTGGAATAGTGAAAGACCTTGATCCTGTCAAAGTGATAATGCGGAAAGACAATACTACTTTTAGAAAATAATGTTGATATTGAAAGTGGATGTGTTCGCGAGATTAGCAGAAGTACTAGTGATGGGAAACAACTTTCAATTTATCAGAAGTTCGTGTTACTTTCTAGAGTTAACCACAAGAGAGTAAATTTATCAGCTAAATTGTCAGAAACTACAAGATTATAATTTTTTCAATGGAAATAAAGGTTTGGTAATTCCAAGCGTAGTTCCGCGGTGAGCTAGATTATGGCAATTGACGTTTTCCTATGTTGTTTTACTTTCTTTACAAGAATTTAAAGTAATATTTTGTCGGCCGGCTGTAACTAAACTGTAATTGACCTTTGAAGACTGCACTACCGACGGGGTAGATCTAAGCCGGCATTCCGCGGCGTGCCCCCACCCCCTGCAAAGATAATTCTGCAAAATTGTAACCAGTAACACCCCTAGGGTTCGTTAGGTTGGTATTTTTAGGAGTGTTTAGGGTTCGTTAGGTTGGTATTTTTAGGGGTGTTTACTGGTTACAATTTTGCCGTATTAGCTATGGAGGGGGTGGGGGGGACTCGCCGTAGAATGCCGGCTTAGATCTACCCTGTCGGTAGTGTAGTCTTCAAAGGTCAATTGCCGACAATATATTACTTTAAATTCTTGGAAAGCAAGTAAAATAACTTAGGAAAACGTCAATTGCCATAGTCTAGCTCACCCCGGAACTACGGCTTAGAATCAGGTCCTGGTCGTTTCGGCCATAAGTCACTTAGGCCGTAACATCCAAAACAATGTAAGACGTTATGTTTATGGTATTTACCGTTATGTTTATGGTATTTACCGTTATATTTTTTACGTACATCCCCAGGGGCTGGTACTAAACACGGCGTCCATTTTGCACGTCAACGTGCTTACGGCCTAAATGACTTACGGCCGAAACGACCCGAACTCCTTAGAATTACCAAAGGTTTTCTTAAATGTAAGAGCTAGTCTGATACAAGCGAGTTTATGTTGCTAGTAGTTAAGTGGTTTGATAACAAGTCTAGGGTAATGCTTTTTCACTCAAATGACGAGGAATTTTTCTGAGAACGGCGAAACCAATGGAAATTCAATCGGTTTTTAAAGATTCAGAAATAGGATTTGAAACAGTAGAAAAAGAAGGGCTAGGATGTTTTTGTGGTTACATTCCCCCCCAAAATTTCCTCACTATCCATTTTTGGGTAAAATTTAAAAACTGAAGATAACACATGGATTGGATGCATTAGTAAAACCGGTGGGTGAATTCATGGAAAAATTAATCTGAACTTTTCTTGTAGCTAAAACTTTAATGGATGAAAAAATTTTAATTAAATCCCTACCAGATGACATTTGCTACCTTGGTGGTATTGCCTAAAGAGGTAATAACCATTTTGGTTGAATGTAGGATGTTTATCAGAGGAAAGATTAATTTGAAATAAAATTATGGTTCACGAGGGGAAAGACAAACGCAAGATGTCAAAAATTATAAACTTTTTGTATATTTCGTAATAAAAGAATATAAAATCCAAGACAAATATTCATTAAACACCCACACTGATACTATGTTTTATCATCTTTGATTCATAAATCTGCAATAATTGTGGTGAGTACGAAACTCAAATAGGAATTACTCATTGTGAAAATCACGCATGTTGAACTTATTCAAAGAATTTTGGACTTTTGTTAGTAGAAAAAGCATCGATAACAAATAAGAACACTTAAAATAGCATTCATTCATTAAAACCATTAAATTTTTAGGTTCTATTTGCGAAATTCTGACTGACATGATATTCTCATGGCTGTGTCCGGCCGTCAGTTCTGTGACGTCACGCGTCTCTGCCTGCCTGCGCACTTGTCAAAACTAAGGTTGTGGTAGACAATGTTTTTTGCTGGGAATGATATTCTGTATCGATGGTGATTCAAGCCGAAGTTCCACAGGTGTGGTGTTGGTTGGACCAGCATTCTGTTCTTGTCTCGCGTCGCTGCATGTAATGCGTGGTGAGTTATTCGAGCTAACTGCACCCTGGCTTTCATGTCAATTCTCACTGAGATGAAGTCAGTCCTCACTGAGATGATGTCTCTGTTAAGGGTCTCTACACTCTTGAAGGGTATCAAATGATTGAAAACCCTTGAGCTTCTTTGATATATATGTTCAGGTAGATCAGGAAATTTTTTAACCTGGTGTAAACTTTTTTTTTTTTATCTCTTTAAAGTGTCTGAGAAATCTAGCATAACTATTACATGTATGCCAGCGATTTTCTTTAGTGTGACTATTTGAATCTGTTTACAGGTAAGTCCATGATGAAAGATCATTCTTCTTTCCCTTTGACCTCTTTCTTTCCAATATTACAAATTGACTCTTGTTAGAAGTCCCTAAAGCTCATACAGTGTTTAAGTTAATTAAAGCTCAAAGTATAAGGACAGTAAGGTTCAATGCCTTCACAGTCTTGGCCTCTCAGCTACATTCTAGATATTTTTTGCACTGCTGAATGTTATGTAATTTTGTTTTATGGAGCAAGGTTTTGGTATTTGTAATGTGTCCATAAAACTTTATGGAGTTCAGTAACCAGAGTGAATAATGACACAGATGACCTTTTCATTAAATATTACATAAAATGTCATAAGGCCAGTTGGCAAGCCTTGATATTTAAACCAGCAGGTCTGAATCTCAATATGTAATGATATGATTACATGTTATCTCTAAACATGTAATGATAAGATTACCCGTTCAGTGTGGTCAGTCACGAGTTAGCCTTTTAAATATGAAATATACATTTTCAGAAATATGGCATGCCCTTGATAACCTGTAGCTGAATACATGTTGAACTATCTCCTATCAAATTCACTGGGTAAGGTTCCATTATATGACTTGTTAATGGGAAAGCATTGTCTGCTACTTATAACTGCTGTTCAAGAATTTTCCTGACTTCTTAGGTGGTTTGGCATCAAGCAAATCAAGGTTTACCATCAAAAGTCCCCATGAAATGTGATCAAGAGCACTCCTCCATCTGCTGCTTTTCCATGCCAGTCTACCTTAGCATAGACTAGATGAATTATAGTGATTCCAAGAAATGATAAGGTACTACTGTAAGGTGCTTCCACAACTTGACCTTGGCAATAAGCTGATCCACCACTACATTCTACCTGTCTGGAATATACCCAGCTGACAGCTTGACAGCATGACCAAGTGAACGCTCGTATATCTTGACAGATGAAAATGGAAAACATCCCCCTTGCTTGTTGGCATAAGCTACTATAGTGGTTTTATTACTCATCAACACTACTGAGTGACCTATCAGCAATGTCTGGAATGCTTGCAAGGTCAGCAATGCTACTTGCATTTCCACCATGTTGATATTCAGATGAAGTTCATTCTTTGCCCACACACCTGAGATGAATGACCTGTTCAGGTGTGCCCCACGACTTATTTTCAATTTTCCTGTAAACAGGTGTATTTCAGGAGGGGAAGGTCAGTGAGCTACCCCAAAGAGGTTCCTGTCATCCAGCCACCTCTGATCTCTCCACTGCACTCAAGGAAACAAGCTGAGAGGGTGGGGTCACAGAGGCAGGGGCAGAGCCCTGGGTTGCTGCAGTTCTGTGGGTCAGCTGGCGTATTCCCTTCAAGAACCACCCCTAACAGAATATTCCTCAGTAAAAAACAGTCACAACTTTCAGAAAACTGGATGCTTGAAGGGATGGTGTAGAGGTAAAAGGAAGAAATCAACAATTTGCTTCATCAGTGATAATTGCAACCAACTGTCCAGGTAGATGCAGAACCTGTTAAGAGGAGATAGTATCTACTGTATACCCTCAGACAATTACAAGCTTGGGGTAACAAAAGTGTGTTCACCAAATGTGTGTTCCAGTGATGGCTTTAGCATAATTTCTCAAGTTGCATGTGATACTGAATAATTTGACAAGCCCCTCCAGATCTAATACAGAAATGGATGAAATCATACGGGATGTCTGATGTCATGAAGCCAATGAAGACCCTCTACAACTCACTAAGCTAGGTATCAAAGACATGCCTTCATCACTTATCAGTTTCACCAGATGTATTGATGGATGCAGTCACCACCTCTGCTGTGGTGCTGCTGCTGCCCGTTGGTTTGCTGGCACTGTTCCTGCTCTTAAAGAACATCTCAAGACTGAACACAGATTACTTAACCACTGCTTATCACTAATGGTCAACACAGAAAGAGAACCGCTATTCATGATAGTGGTCATAACTCACCACATTTACCTTATGCCAGCTGCATATTGAAATAATTGTGAAATCAAAGATCTGAAGCAATTTACATTGACACTGTCATCTCTGTAGATATAGGGAGACTAACAAACAGTAATAAGTTTTCTGCTAAAGTTAGGTAATAAGTTTCTTAAGCCTTATGGAAAGAAGGCTTTGAGCCAAATGTAACACCAAGCATCATCACATATATTCAGAATAATGTTCAGTATAACCTAAACATAGTGAATCATAAGATGTGAACACAGTGGAGGGCTGGCAGATCAATATGATTTCAATTTTGGAGTTTTGCCTCATTCCCCGCTGACGATACCACTGATCCATTTTAAATCTCTATAAAGGATGGCAGTCACTACAAAGGATGGCAGTCACAAGAAGATTTGCATCGCTGCAATAAGATTTGCATCGTCTGCAGGCTATACCATCCAGGGCCGACAGTCACATAGCAAATAAAGACTAACAACAAATATGAACCCATAACACTATTCTTTGGAACACCAAAGATGATAGGTCTAAGCTAACGATAAACGCCAGTCACGATATCCCTGCTACCGGTCACATGAAAGATGGTGTATTAAGTTAAGTGTACTGGCTTCAGCATCTAATCTACAAACTTTATATATATGAGATGTTTGGTTAACCAAGTCGAAGGTAGCACTAAAGTTAATTTGAAAAATTCTGAATTCATGTCCAATGTCAAGGTTATATTGATTACAAGATTACAAGTGCTTAGTTTCATCTATTGTCAAGGTTGGCTTGGATGTAAAATTACTAGTGGTCAAATGCTTCCACTAGTGTCTCTGTTCAAGGTACCTTAAATTATTCAACTTTTCATAGTGCTAGAAAATTTGAGATTGGTCTCTGATTGCTGTGGTCAGCATTTATTCAGCCTTTTGAATTAGAAACAGTACATCATAATTTCCATTTATCAGAAAAATGTGTTTAAAAAAGAAAAATAACAATGTAATGAATGAGGATAAATCCCACTTACCTGGGAAATAATACAAGAAGTTCAGATGCAGTTTACTTGTTAGACTTTCAGATCAAAAAATTGCTTTTTGAAAATTTCATTGTAGATATTTCTTTAGCTGAAATGAAAACTTTAGAGAACACCCTCCAACATGCTGCCCCACAAAGTCAGAAAGGTTTAGTTACTGATGTACCAGCAGGGAAAACTGCAAATTTTTATAATTTTGTAAACTAAAAACAAATTACCTGATTCCACGTGTTTCAGGAACTATAATCGACAAGCAGCCAGATACCAAAACCTCCCCTTGGGATTTGTAAAGAGCACAATTTTCTTTTGGAATGATGCCTAAATAAAATCTGTTGATCTACAGGCAGAAGTTGACAGCTTAGAGGATCATAATTGCTTCTGAAGTAGAATCCATACAGAATCAAGTGATGGTTTCTGAGAAGCAAACAGGCACGTTGGTGCTTGGTCTATAGGACGCTGGAGCTGCTAGTAAGAAAGAACATACTTGAAATTTTCTCAGACAAATATTAGTCTGATCTCCTAGAAGATAGCACCATAAATTCCCAAGCAATTTATAATCTTATTTCTCGTAGTCCATGAAAAAATTACCACTGTAGCAAAAACTAGGGTATAAATTGATTAATGTATACTCGTTTGTTCAGATTAAGCTGGCGATACGCTGGCGTGCGTTCTTGCCCAGAGACCAACAGGAAGAGCTGTGATCCCAAATTATGCAATGTATTTAGTTATGCTCAAATACTTAAACTCAGCTGAAAGATATTTTTTTCAATTAGAAAATCAAAGTAAAACGTATATAAAGTTCCCAGTTATAATTTGATACATCTATACCTTCACAATTATTGGTAGTTTTTCACTTTTAAGCAATTTAGCATTAAGTTTAACACCTATAGTAAATACACATATCGATAAGACACATACGGTTGACCTTTTGTCACTGCCCATCATAAATCCTGGGCTGGAAACAATATGAGGCACTGAAATATGTCAGAGAGAATTGAAGAGACAAAGGAAGCTGAACTGCACCGATTAGATGGAAATCTGAAGAAGGGGGTCTTTGCATAACTGGATATTTCACATGAGAATTTTGGATACCTGCCTCAAGAGAAACTTGTCCCCTACAACATCTTCGAATTTGAAGCTATAACTCCAAATGCTGTTTCTGTATGGCTCTGGGCATATTTGCTCATTACTCGAGTTCAGACTTGAAATATGGCTGTAAAATCTGTTTAGGAAACTAAATAATTTAATCAGTTTTGGCTACCTTTATGTCTGTTTTATAGGATGCAGTATTGTAGAATTTTGGTGTCTTGTCGGGGACGAGTTACAGACTGTATCCCTTCCATGTTAACATCCTTACAAATGTACTTTGAACATTGAAGATCTGTGACATTTTCATATGTGCCTGAAGACATTCTTAGAAGCATTTACTTTATTTCTGCGACTTCTTTCTGTATTCCAGGTTCTTTATATCAGTTAACATGGACTTTGACCTACTAGTTTTCTTCCAGGTTGAAGGAACAACATTATGGGAACCACAGAAGTCTGGCATGGTGTCTGAAAAGTCGCTTAAATTCCCCCCTTGGCACTTTGCATATTATCGACCCATTACCCATTCTTAAGTAGAGAAATGTCTTCATAGAAGAGCGAATGTGTGGATTAGGTGACGTTCTTGGCCATATTATTTGTTTCTTGAGCGGCTCTCAGAAATTGCCCTCTTGTTGGTAAGTCATTCAAAATGGGATTGGACTCGGGAGAGGTTGGACTGTGAGATGTTTTCAACAATTTTAGTGGACTAACTACGCCTAAAGTTTAGGCCTCTGATAGCTCCCTCCCTGGCGGAAACTGTGCCATTAATGGACTAAATACGGCTTACCCAAAAAGGGCACGTTTTGGCACTTCGTTCAACCACTCAAACAATCAGCACCATTAACGGACTCAATTTGGCGCATTTTCCCGAGTTTTGGTGCGTGAGTAGTAAAGATGTCGGAAGCTGAACCTCAGTGCGAACCCACGAACATCGTCTGTATGCCTCTCTCGCCAACAAAGCCAGACGTGGTCAAACTTTCCCTGTTTTTGCAGCAGAACACGGCATCATGGTTCCTGCACGCAGACGCGCACTTTCGCGTGGCGTGCATCTCAGACGATGCTATCAAATCCGACATCACCATGACAGCGCTCCCAGAAGAGGTGTTCAACAGAATCTCCCCCGGCTTGACGTGCAACTGGACAAGGTCACATACACGACCTTGAAAGATAAACTAATGCAACAATCTTACTCCATGCCTGTGATCGAGAGAGCGCAGCGCGCACTCGACCTGTTATACCAGCCCCTCGGAGAAGCATCACCCAGGGAAGCCTGGGACGAACTACAATGTTGGTAACAATGCCAGGCCCCGATGAAAACAAGAAGAGAGGGACGGTAGATTTAACAAAAGCAATCTTCCTTTGGCGCCTCCCGCAGGAAGTTAGGCACCAGATAAGGGATGCAGACACCCTCAACATGGATGCCTTAGTCGACGCCTCCCAGAAACTACACGAGGCCACCAAGGCCTTGAAACACGCCGCCGCCCTCGCAGCTGCCACCCTGGGAGCCTGCAGCCTGATGGAGGACGACAGCGACGACGATGGAGACATCAACGCCGTTTTCAGAAAGAAGACACCACTCAGAGAACACAGGACATGGTCAAACCCAGCATGGTGCTTCTTCCACAGAAAGTTTGGAACCAATACCAGAAACTGCAGGCCTCCCTGTCCCTTCACAAAAAACGACAAAAGTGGCCACAAGTAACAGCTGTGGCCGCGAAATCCAAGTCCCCCCGACCAGCAGGTTTCTTCATAAGAGACGAAATTTCCGAACGGCGCCTGCTGGTAGATACGGGGTCAATGCAGTCGGTCTTGAGTGTTGGCTCCTTTGGTGGGTTGGCTACATCTAGCGGAGTGAGTGTCGCACTATATCTAGGCGATTGGCTGATTTGTTTGACCATGGGGAAATGTTGCATGGAGGACTTGCAGAAGGCTCTTCTTTTAATCCAGGGATTGGGACTGTTAATGAATTTCGAGAAATCTCAAATGAACCCCACTCAGAAAATTCTTTATTTGGGAGTTCAGATAGACTCTGAGTTTTCAGGCTTCTCTGTCACTCAAGAGAGTAGAAGACTGCCTGAGGAAGGTAGACCTCTTCCTCTCACTTCCCTCTTGCTCCGCCACCCAGTGGATGAGTCTCTTGGGGACAATGGCTTCTCTGGAGCAATTTGTAAGACTGGGGAGATTACACATGAGACCACTCCAATTCTGTGTAAGAGCTTGCTGGGATTGGAAAGTGCATCAGGACTGTCACTTCTTTCTGATAACCCTGAAGATAAAGTAGGATCTGCGGTGGTTGGGATCCACAGAAAGACTTTTGGAAAGGAAATCTCTCTTTCTGGTGAGCCTCGACCTAGACTTTGTTTCTAATGCATCGGATCTAAGTTGGGAGCACTCCTCGGGAATCTGGAAGTCTTGGGGAGGTGGTCCTTGGAGGAGAAAGGACTTCATATCAACATAAGAGAGTTGAAGGCGATGCATCCGGGTCTGCAACACTTTGTGACTCAGATTCACAACAACGCTATAGCGATACAAGCGGACAATACCACAGCCCTAGCGTATATCAAACATCTGCAAAGTAGCAAGAGACCTGCTATACTGGGCAGATTGGAATCAGACTCGGTTAGTCACTGGTTCATACAGGGCAAGTGCAATGTCCTGGTGGATGAGTTGAGCTGGCACAAATAAATTCTGCCCACAGAATGGATGCTAGATCTTCGCATGTGTTCCAGCCTTTGGAATTTATAGGGTCAACCAACCATAGATCTATTCGCAACTTCCAGGAATCACCACCTTCCTCTGTTCTGCTCCCCTTTTCCGGACCATCTAGCTTGGGCAACAGATGCAATGATCCTGGACTGGTCCAACCTGGATCTTTACACCTTCCCTCCATTCGGGATGATTCGAGAGGTGGTAAGGAAGTTTTGCTCACACCACAAACTAAGGATGACTCGTGGCTCCCTTCTGGGCACAGAAGGAGTGGTTCCCGGATCTGATTGATCTCCTCGTAGGTTTTCCAAGGCTCCTTCCTGAGATTCTAAGTTTTCTCAGACAACCCCGTGTCAGGAAGTTTCATCAAGGTCTATCCTCTCTGGCCCTGACAGGATTTCGACTGTCTACAAACTCATCAAAGTGAAAGAATTTTGTAGATCGACAGCGGAGGCTATTGCCAAATGTAGACGCAAATCCTCCAATAATGTCTACCAGGCCAAGTGGGCACTTTTTAGGAGTTGGTGTAGAAGAAACAATGTTTCTTCTTCTGAAACATCTATCACTCAGACAGCAGACTTCCTTCTCTGTTTGAGATCATCTAAGGGGTTTTCTGTCTCAACAATTAAGGGTTACAGAACAATGCTTAACTCTGTTTTTTGCCATAGAGGTCTAGACATCTCGAACAATCAAGGCTTGTCCGACATAGTTAAATCCTTCAATATCTCCAAGTTCAAGAAAGAGGAGTCCTTCCCTTGGAATCTTGATGTAGTTCTTAAGTGGCTTTCTGACCCTCGTTTTGAACCTATGCGTTCTTCCTCTTTAAGGGATCTGACTTGGAAAACTCAATCTCTAGTGCCTTAGCAACAGCTAAGAGAGTAGGTGAACTTCAGGCAATAGACAAAAGGATCAATTTTTCACAAGGGAATGCAGTTTGCTCCTTTTTGCTAGGATTCTAAGCGAAAAATGAAAACCCATCGCATCCCTGGCTCCGTTCTTTTTCTATTAAAAGCTTAACGGATATTCTAGGCATGGAAGAGGAGGAGAGAGAGCTGTACCCAATATGTGCCCTCAGATACTATTTACATTGGATTGAGAAGATTAGAGGTCAGTTTGGTAATCTTTGGTGTTTGGTGTAGAATCCCTCTAGACCCCTGTCAAAGAATGCCATTTCTTTTTTCTTGAGGGATCTCATCACTGAGGCACACTTGCAAATAGCGGAGACTGACTTATAGCTATTGAAAGTTGAAGCTCACGATGTAAGAGCAGTTGCTACTTAGGTAGCATTCAAACACAACCTTTCTCTCTCTCTCTCTGCGATCTTGGAGGCAACTTATTGGAAATGCAAGTCAGTGGTCGTGATGCACTATTTGTGGGACGTCGAGACAGTTTAAGATAAATGCAGTATCCTGGGACTTGTGTCCGTAGCTGGCGTAGTGATGGGTGAGGAAGTATAGGAAGAGTCCTTTCCTTTACTTTTCTCTTCACCTTGAACATGGTGTTGAGTTCTTGGGGAGCCTGGGAGGGTACTCAGTACCTGGAGTGCCCACCAATTTTAGTGTTGGGTAGTGTTCTTGTTTTTTTATCTTTTAATCATTTAGTTTTCTTAAATTATGGCGTAGGTGACTTAGACAATGATGCATGCTTTGTTGGCCTTCAGTGTACACCTTCATCGTAAAGCTTGGTTTTATACTTTGTCAGCCTTCGGAGTACTCTTTTGCTGTGAAATGTCCCACTTCAGTAGAGGTGCGTATGGCCATGCTGCCACGCTGCTACAGATTGAGATGAGCACTAACCACAGCCAGTATCTACCTGCAGCATCTCTCTCGCCAGGCAAGGAACAACATTAATCTCATCATTAATAACCTAAGCTTTTGTCCATAATTCTCCAGGAGGTTTGTGTCCCGCTGGGGGTTGATGGCGAGGTTGAGGGCGCGGGCGGCCCTCTCGGAGACCAGCAGGGAGCAGGTCTCGACGAGAGAGGCCTTAAGTTTTTGGAAGGTGGCAGGGCTCGAGGTTGATGTCACCCACAGGGCGACTTCTCTGTATATCTCCTCCAGTAGGGCATTAATCGAGATGTCTGCCTTGGGCATTTCGTCAGTCAGGCCTGCCACCCTGAATTGCCCCTCGACCCTGTAGAGCCATGATGCCGGGTTTTGGTGGGTGAATGGCGGCAGCTTTATGCTGAGGGCAACCCTCAGTTGGTCCGTCAGGAGGGGCATCGCGCGAGGAGTGGGTACTGGCGTGGAGGAGCGTGCGGGTTTCGGTGTGGGGGAGGACTCGAGAGGGGGTTGCATGAGGGAGGTGTCTGTCTCTGAGAAGTTTGCGGTTATATGAATGTGGGAGGGGATGTCTGCGTCCACGCTCATTCCGCACTTTCACTTGGAGTGTAAGTTAACACTCGCGTAAATACATGCTTGGGAGCGTGCCGTGTGAGTCCACTAATGACGCCGGTGATTTTGCCGACGAGGTTGGTAACGACCGAATGCTGTGTTAGAGTGCCGTAGTTAGTCTGTAAGCGGCGTGGGGTGGTTCATCGGGCCAAGACTAAGTCACCGTTTGGGTCCTTTAATGACTCCGGGAACCACTCCGAAGGTCACCACTGTGAGAGGGTGCAAAAGAAAGAGCAGGTAGACAAGAACTGCTAGTTTATTTAGGAAGCGGCCCGCTTATGAAGCGGCGTGTGGACGTCGGCATATACGCAGACGTCAATACAAAAAATATACAAGTGACCCGAGGTCAAAACTATTCTCTACATAAAACAGGACAGGTACTTACAGATAACGCGATAATTAACAATAGCAGATTAGACACAAAAATACTCTGGCACATACACTGTGTATCAGGGCAAAAATGAATAGATAATAAGTGTTCAATTACATAACGATAATAAAGGCTGAGTACTGTGACCTAGGTTCAGCTGTGAAGGCACCATAGAAAACGGGAGGTTCTTCATAGAAAACCTGTTGAACGGGGACTTTACAGCCTTGCAAATCTGCTCATTGTGTCATAGGTCAGTCCGGATCACTGCGCCATGTAAGATGGTTTATTAACTAAGACTACGCACCACAAGTGCTACACGGTGAATGAGGGGCAACAGTGTCCCGCCAAAAGATTGGTGGCAAACATTGGTATTGCGCAGCTGTTACACGTATTCCATTGAGCAATTGCATTAGTAGCGCCATACAATCAACAACATATCTTATGTCTTTAAAATGTATACAACCACCACTGGGTTTATGCAAAAAATGCTGGGTCTCCTAGGCTAGTGGAGGATGACCTTGGGCTCTCAGTGGGGAGAACCAGATTACTTAGGTGCCACATCCAGTTCATTAGTGGCTTTTTGCAGAGGTAGACATGGCAGTATTGAGTTGGTTAATTACGTGGGGTTTATGTAAATAGCATGCAGGGTCTACTGGACTAGTGGAGGATTAATTTAAGCTCTCACAGGAAAACAAAGCCAGATCTTGGGCATTGTATCTAATCTGTTAGTGTTTTTTTTTTTTTTTATAGTAGTAGGGCATGGCCACACTGAGTCCATTAATTGCTGGGGCAGATACCATGCTGGTCTACTGGTCCCTTCGAGAGGACATTAGTGTAAGGTAAAGACACATAGGAGTTCTGAGTCAGACTGACTTCTTAGCCAGATATTGACCTGTTTTGACTGAGCAAGTGGATGGAAAACCAGTGAAAGGTAACTGACTGATCATGCAGACAGAAATTTGGTGACAGGTAAATTTGGTGCATAATAAACATGACAAATAGTTTATAAGTGGCTCTTGAAACTAGCAGCTAAACCAGATTTTGGCAACGAATCTGGCAAAGCTTTACAAAACTTAGTTTGGTACTTGGTGTTAGTCTAGTGATTATTTGTTTCATCATAGAGGACAGTAAAAATGTCTAAAACTTGCTGCTTATCATGTGGACACAAAGAACAACGCTTTGACGAGGCTTACTGTAGACCTCTCATCTTTAGAGAATATTTAAATTAACATTACTAAATGACTTCAGCTGAAACCCACTGACAAGTGAAAAACGACGAGAGTTAATACTGTATATATGAATATTGGTCCATTCATTTGACTGAATCAGATAATGATGTTTTTAGTATGCAGTATAAACATATAGAAAATAATTCTGACAAATTAATGATAGGTAACTTGACATGATATAAAAAAAATACTTGATAACTGGAGTAAATCATATCTTTAGTGTCTGTGAAAATCTCGACTATAGATGAACAACATACAGTAAAATGTGATACAAGAATTCGTGGATGGTGAAAGAAAAGAATATGTTCTACAGTGCTCAGCGGCTCTTCTCTAATTAGTAAAATTTAACTTGATTTATGTGTAGCAGTTTTAGATATAGCATAGATGACTTTGACCATATGAAAGGAAAGGGTCAGAAAAAAAACACCGTAACCCGACAGGCCTTTGTTTTGGACAGTTTTTCTCTGTCCTCCATTTTGTGTTAGTTACAGATGGCGCTGTATGTCCACAGAGTCGCATTGAATTAAAAAAAATCGTGTAAACCAAGTTATAAGTAATATATTCCGTCACAACGTGATACAGTAGACCATGTAAAATTGACAATACTTGATAATCTAGGAGCACTGTGATGAAGTGGTTATACTTGCTGAAAATAAACAATAATGTTGACAAGCTCGCTCTAAGAACAAATTCCGAAAGAAGAAGAGGATCATCTGGCGCAAGGAAAGTAAATGGTCAACTCAGAAGGCAAATAATTCAAGATAATCATTCGCTCTCAATTTACACACTCGCAAGCAAAGAAGTGGTGTCAACATCTCGATGAGATTCACAAGAAACAAACAAAATTTCAAGAAGTGTAATATAGCAAGATATCGGGTACGGTTGACATCGGTTCAAATGTGCTCTCCTGGCATGTCAGGTTACCTTCATTGTAGAGGCTTAATGAATAGCTTAAATTTGAGTAAAATAGGCCTTCACTCTTCTCTGTATATATATATCGACAGTTTTTTCTCATAGATACTGTAATGTTAACGTGATTTGTATGTTATTGTTAGAAATTTTGTGAGGTCATGATGACACGAATTCGAACCATAAATTTTGCTAAGTACGCTTATTTTGCATTTTATACATTCTGATTATCATTTTTGAGACAGACCACTTGATTTCTAACTCTAGTGGCATATCCTAAATAATTTTGTAAAACACTTTATGATGTTTATAGTGTTACTTGGGGGTGCCAGGGAGGCGAAGCCCCCCCCCTCCCTGGCTAGGTCGGCGTGGTGCCCCAAGTGAGGTTAGGAAGGTAAGATCTGGTTAGGTCAGGGCATGGTATTCTAGGAAACGTTTTTTAGGTTAGGTGGTAATTCTAAGTACTAGCTCCGCGCCTGTTTTTACCTTGGAAACTGGTTTTTTCTACACTTTTCGTGCTTCTGATCCTGGCGGTGTAAATGGAATGTCCCTTTGCCATGTTTAGTTCTGGCCATGGGGTTGGGGGGGCCGCTACCTGTAAGTTAACCAGTTATTGCACTTGCCGGATGGGATATGAACCGTTCCAAACAGACGTACCCGTGTTCTGTCTTGTAAAGATTGCGTATGGAAACCCCTTGTTGGATGGGCTTCAGGAGTTAATTACAGGTTAATTACATTGGTGCAATATAAATTGAAGGTAAATCCATAATTAGCAACCAAAAAACCATAGAAAAAGTCAAGTTAGATGGAAATCGCTGCCACTCTACGGTTAGGTTGCAGCCCTGTTAACTTGAATGTACAATGCTTAGGTTATTTTAGGTGGGAGGCCTGGGGGCCAAAACCCCCTTGGTCAGTTAAGGATCTGGCACCCTAGTTTAAGTTAGGTGTGGTTAGGCTGCAACCTTATTTAGGCCGTATTAATGTGCAGTGCTATAACTTAGTTAGGTGGTGGTTTCATGGGGGCAAAGTGTCTTGGTTCGTGGAAGGACCCTGTGTTTGGTGGCAACCCTTTTTATTTTTATGGTAGAACTATATAGTAGCTCCGCGGCAGTGACTGCCTTCTAAACTAACTTTTTCTATAGTTTTTTGGTTGCTAATTATAAATTTACCTTTAATTTTTGGTGCTCAGTGTAATTAACCTGTAATTAACCCTGAAGTCCATCCAACAAGGGGTTTCCATATGCGATCTTCACAAGATAGAGCACGGTATACGTCTGTTTGGAACAGTTCATATCCCGTCCGGCAAGTGCAATAACTTGTTAATGTATGGGTACCCAAATAGGGGGGAAGGGACATTCTATTTGGCGACACAAACAGATGACCCAGAACCCGTAAAAGTGTAGAAAAACCAGTTGAAAAGGTAAAAACAGGCATGGAGTAATACTGTATATTCAGTCCCTGTTATGTTAGGTGAGGATGTCTAGTGGGGTAGACCCCCTGCTGGCCAGGTAAGGACCCAGCAAACAATTTAAGTCCTGGATAAGTTTATGGTATTTATCCAAAACAATGTAAGACATTATGTTTATGGTATTTACTATTATTATTTCATGTTTTACGTACATCCCCAAGGGGCTGGTACTAAACACGGCGCCCATTTTGCACGTAAACGTGCTTACGGCCTAATTGACTTACAGCCGAAACGACCCGAATGCGGTCAGGTTAGATTAAACACATCCTTTTAGTTCACTCATATTTTCTCCCACCCTAAAAACCCCCTTTCCCACTGTAATCCTCATAGTTGTTGGAAATAAAGGGGGTCCAGTATTCAAAAGTTACTTATTTGCTAAGTAATGAACATCAGAAATGTGATTATGGTTGAAAGTAAAAATTTACGATTACGTAGTCAATAGGCATAGGTTTTGTTAGCATTGTTAATGAGAAAATTTTGTTTTTATATTGGTGACTTACCAAGTAATTACATAGCTAACAGTTTCTAGTATCGGCAGCTAAAATTTGAAACTTGCGGTGACGATTCTTTTGTTATGGTGTGGGTGAATAACCCCGCCCACTTTCAGGGAAGAAGAGGAACAACTGAGCAAATGGCTCTAATTTGTTTCTGCTGGCTTACGATGAGGTTGTGAGCAGCAACTGAATTTGAAATTCAATACTTTGCTGGTTTTCTGGTTGTAACTTGATCGGTGAAGTATTTTTGTCTTTTGTAGTCGTTCGGCAATTTAAATAGAGTTTTACTTAAAACCTTGAATTATCTTTACTTAAAACCTTGAATTATCACGGATTTGGCTTTTTGATTGTGGCTTTGAAGTTTGTTTATCGACTTGTTTAACGATGATGTCAGACACAAGTATGACTAGTACTCTGTGTTGCAGCAAAGGCTGCAATATGAGATTAACCTCAGCTAGGTATGATTTACATAATTTGTGCACGACTTGCAGGGGTCAGGTATGTTCGTTAGAAAAACCATGGGCTGAATGTGAGGATTGGGATCCAAAGCAGTGGAAGATTTTAAATACTTATCAATCAAAACTAGAGAGGGATAGGAAGAGAAAAGCTACCATTAAGCATGACAAGACTGTAGCTAGTCAGTAATCTTCTAGGTCTTCTATAGAAGTGCCTATTGTATCTTTACCTGTAATTTCACCCAGTCCCACCTCTCAGTCACACCGCCTGATCCTTTATCCAGCTCTCTTGCTCCTGACCCCAATGCCATTGCCAGTCTGGATTCTAAATTCGAACGCAAGTTTGAATTGCTAGTGAACACAGTGGCTCAGATAGGGGCTTCAGTGTGAACCCTTATGGAGTGTAAAGTTAGTGATAATAGTGAAGTGTTAGTGGAGGAGCTGGCTGCCTGTCCTGCCGGTTCTCCTCGGTGAAGGTCCTTGGCATACTCCCCTAAACCTGGGAGAAGCCATACTGGAGGCATATGGGAGGTCAGTGGGGTCTGCCCACGGGTAGTTGGCCCCTCAGTCGCACCTGTTGTAAAGTCCCAGGTGACGACAGTTCATGACAGCCATTGGAAAGGTGTCTTTTCAGAGGCTCACTGCCTTTCTTCTAGTTCAGAGGCGCTATGGTGAAGTGTTTAGACCACTGAAAAGGTGTTTGGTGGATGTGTCTCACTCACCTCAGGTATCTTGCAAGTGGTGAAGGAGTCGGTTCTGTCTTGCAGGTTTTGGGATAGTCCGGAGCGCTTTTCCCCTGATGTTTGCAGATGCAAGCGCCAAGTGGCACCAGTTAGCGCAGCAGTGTTCGAGGGCTTGTCTCCTGAACCTTCTCCTGACGTTGCTAGGCACGAGTACCAAGTGGTGCCAGTTGGCACAGCAGTATCGGAGCGTTTTTCTCCTGTGCCACCATTTTCCTCCAACCTTCTCCTGATGTTTGCAGCCGCAAGCGCCAAGTGGCACCAGTTAGCGCAGCATTGTCCGAGCGCTTTTCTCCTGAACCTTCTCTCGATGTTTCCAGTCACAAGTGCCCAGTGGCACCAGTTAGCACAGCAGTTTTCAAGCCCCAATCAGCTCCCGAGCTCCCAGTAACCCCTGAGTGTTCATTGGCACCAAAGCGGTCAGTGGCTGCCTAGTGCCCCGTGACTTCCGAGTGCCCAGTGGCTGCTGAGTAGCCAGAAGTTTTGTAGCTCAGAATCATCATATGGGGGCGACTAGTCATCCAGGCTCTTCTATGTGCTCGGCTCCAGTTCAGACGGTAGCGGCGCCTTCTCATCTGCAGCAAGCTTAGACGTTGTCAGCTTTGGATCTGTCTCTCGCCCCCATTGAGTAGTGTTTGGATGATGTTTTGGGGTTTTTAGAGAAACCTTCTAATGTGAAACCTTCTGGAGATTTTTCGTTGTCTCCTGTGTTTTCGGTCGAGGAGGAGATGGATAAGGGTCAGAGGAAGATTCTCCTCCTACTGCATATGCAGCACCATTGAGGCTTCTTCTACGCAGCTTTCCCACCTTTTTCTCTTTGGCTGCTCCGTCTTCGCCTGCGTCATCCTTTTAGGTGAGCAGTGTTCCAAACGACTTGTCCAAGTTGCCTAAGATGGTGCACTCCACCTCTGTAAGGAGAACACGGAGCGAGGTTGAGACTTGGCTTCGGACTAGAGGGAGAAAGGAAAGGCCTGCTTCAGCTACCCCCCTACAAGACTGTTAAATAGAAGATGTCAGTGTTATGCCATCAGAGAAGCCCCTTCCTTGGGTGTTCCTGCCTCCTTGCAGGGGGACTTCTCCGGTTTGAGTGACTCTTCTCGTAGGTCAGCCTTTTCAGCGGCCAAGATAATTTTCTCTTCAGCTGAGCTCAACCATTTGCTTAAGAATATGTTCAAGATATTCGAAATGGTCAGCTTTTTAGACTGGACGGTGGGCGTTCTCGCTAGGAAGATTCAGGAACACCCTTCTGTACCAACGGATTTGTCTTCAGATCTTGGTGTTCTCTCCTGTGCAGGTAAAGGGATTAGTGACAGTTCTCGTGAATTGGCCTCTCTCTACGCCATGGGATTTTATAAAAGCGGGAGCGTAGGTGCTCTTACACCATGAAGGGAGTCACCACAGCCCAGAAGTCTGCCCTTCTCGTCTCCCCTCTGGTACGTGAGTTTTTGTTCCCGCAGTCGGTGGTGAATAAGGTTGCTTCGGCTTTACAAAAGAAGTAACACAAGATCTTTTGGTGCAATCCTCATGGCCCCCTAAGGAGCTCTCCTCTTTTAGCTCCAAGACATCCTCTCCTTTGCAGCCCTTTCCCTTTCGTGGGAACAGGCGAAGGGCTCAACCAAGAAGTCGTATAAACGTGTTTCACCCCTGTTTGATCAAGAAATCGTCAATCAAGCCTTCAGTGAAGAAGTGAAGCAAATGTCCTTTGTGCTCCAGTAGGTGCCAGGCTCCTTCTCTTATGGGAGGGTTGGAGGAAGAAAGGGGCAGAACAATGGATAGTTGAAGTTCTCAGGTTTGGCTACTCAATACTGTTCGGAGAAAGACCTCAGTTAGTCAAGAAGCCCATCATCTTGACTGCTTACTCTGTAGGCTCATAGAGGTTTTGGCTCTCGCAGAGGAAGTACATTCCCTCCTCAAGAAGGGGCCTATAGAGGTAGTCACAGATCCGAGTTCTGAGGGGTTCCACAATTGGCTGTTTGTAGTCCCCAAGGCAACAGGAGGATGGAGACTGGCCCTGGATGTAAAAGACAAAGTTTCGTATGGGGACAAATTGTTCCATTCTTGCATCTATTCGTCAGTGAGACTGTATGGTCTCAATAGTCATGCAGGACGCGTACTTATACGTCCCCATACACCCGGACTCAAGGAATTACCTAAGATTTGTGTTTCAGGACCAAATCTTCCAATTTCGAGCTCTGTGTTTCTGACTAGCAATGTCTCCTCAAGTTTTTATGTGGGTTCTTCCCCCCTTGACAGGTTGGCTTCATCTCATGGGGATAAACATCTCACTATACAGGCAGTCCCCAGTTATCAGCGATCCGGTTTTACGGCGCTTGTCTAGCGATGATGGTAACCGGATTTTCAACACCGATTCCTGGTTATCGGTGCCAATCTCTGGTTATCTGCGCTGATCCCTGGTTATTGGCAGCGCTGATCCCCAGTTATCGGCGCCAATAACCGAGGATTGACGCTATTATTGCCAATTTTCAGTTGTCGGTCCTCATTAGAGGAAGAGTTGTGGTCACAAAGGTTACCTTCAATAGCAGATATGTTATTTTGTCTTCCATGTACCTCTTGTTGTCTTGTAAAATGCCATATGTAGGCAATTTCTATAGCTTCTGATATGTTGGTAGCTCTAGTCCATATTTCCGAATCTCAAGGGCATGTGGAAGCTGGAACAGTTACCTCTTGACTCATAATAGTATTCCAACTGTCATGTAACTTGAAGAAAGAACTTTGCTTCAAGATTATATTTACTAATATCATAACTCCAAATCTGTTGTGGAAGTTTCCCAAGTTAAATTAAAAATTTTGATCATTGATACTGCATTAGTTACAGTCCAAGCCGTGAACTGATTATTAAAGTTGTAATTTCATCAAACTCTTAGGCTCTCAGGACAGGTACGAGTTCACAATGTGGTGATTGCTCATGTCCTTGTTTACCTTCTTCAGACTAGCACCAAGAGAACCTAATCTATCAAAAATATCTCCTGAGTTTTGTCTAGCATAGGCTATATCTTAGAGACAACAGTTTTTCTGAAATTCAGCATTTGATAAAGTTGATGTTTGCATCCACATTGTTTTGGACTGAGCGATGATTTTTCAGATCAGATGTGTGAATTGCAGTAAGCTTAGTATCTCCCAAAAGAAAAGTTCCACAGGATGGAGAACAGGTAGGACCTTGAAATGTAGCTGGTTCCTGATGATTAGTTGCCATTTATTAAAGTTGCTTCATCTACTCTTCCAGTAAAGAGAAGCAATCATTTAGTTTTTTGATCGTGACATGAGCAGCCTTGTTTAATTCATCTGTTTCTAGGTCTCAGATGTTCTCTCTCTCTCTTAAGTTCCTCTACGCCCTTCATAGCATCTGGCATTATTTCGTGGTTTGGAATGTTGCTTTCAGATCTGATTAGTTGAGAAGATAGTTTTTCCATCGTAGTGATATTTTCTTTTGTGACCCGGATCTTTGTGATATCTACATTTTGCAGTGCCCATGCAGCTCTGCTTGTCTATAATTTGAGTGGAGGAAATCCTGAGTAGGATTTTTTAAAGATATGGTTATACCAGTAGATGGCATTGTACATAATAATACCGTCACATCACTGGAGTCGGATGAGATACAGATTGGGCGTCTTCTCTTAGTTTCTTCCTTGGTCCCTTCTGTTTTACTAGTTTGTCGTTCAGACTTGTTCCAAGATGGAAACAGCACATTTGGTACTGGAATTCTTCAGGGAGGGTGATTTTGTGCTTTTTATAGACCTAAAAGCTGAGTACTTTCAAGTACCTTTCTATCACGAGACACTGAATTCCTCTGCTCCCTGGGACAATATACAAGTTCAAAGTCCCATGCTTCAGACTTGCAGAGCCCCTGCAAATGTTTAGCCTTTTTTTCATCATGGTTTTTGGCTTATGCCCACTTGGGGTTACGTGCTTGTCTTGTTACCTGGACAGCTGATTTGCCCTGACATCTTCCAAGGCATGCTTGCTCCAAGACAGAGATTGGCTCTTCTCCTTTTGCTGTGAGTTGGAATTGTGGTAGATTGGGAGAAGTTGGATCTCATTCCCAAGCGGCAGACAAAATATCTGGGAATGCTCATAGATTCTGCCTTCCAGTCAGACTGTTAAGAGTGAGCATTTCCTGGCTTGGTAGGAACAGCCAGCTTGCCTTTGGCAGGTGGTTCTTAGCCATCTGTTGTCCTTGGAGAGCCACCTACATTTGCTTCAGTGGGAGCTGAAGCTCCACTGGTCAGCTCTTCAAGGTCCTCCTTTTCAACATGTGACCCTGAGTTAAGAGTGTAGGATCTTTTGTGGTAGGCGGACAATAGGAACCTCTTGTTGGGAGCTTTGTTGAACTTTAATTTTCTGGAAATACTTTTGTTTTCAAAGCATCAAAAGAGGGTGAGGGCAGATGCCTGAAAGACACATTTGTTCAAGTTGTGAGATTGACAGGCAGACATCTACACAACATTCAAGAGATGCAGGTAGCCTTCTTAGTATTGTAAGCAATTCAAGAACAGTTGACAGGCCACTGGAGAGTGTTAGTGAACAAAAACAATTTTAGTGTCTTAAGTCGACAAATGGGGTGGATGGTGTCGTGGACCCTATGTCATTTGGCACTGCAGATCAACATGTGAGTGGTTCACCACGCCATGTAGTGATCTGCCAGGTAGCCTACATTCCTGGCAGGAAGAATATCCTGGCAGATCAAGGCAGACCAACTTCATAGTCAGGGTCAGGTGGAAGGGACAGCAGTGGTCTCTACACCCTCATATAACAGAAAGGCTGTTCAAACTCTGGGCTTCTCTGATGCTCAACTTGTTTGCCACCAGGCTGAACAGGAAACTTCCTATGTTCAGCTCTCCATTGCCAGATCTGTTGGTAGTGATTGAAGATGCCTTTCAGCACCCCTGGCACAGTCCTAAAGTTTACACCTTTTCCTTTCAGATTACTTTACAGGGTGATCAATAGTGCTCATCACTCCCAGTCTCAGGATGACTGAGGGATCCTTGGCTTCATGCCAAGTGGCACTCAGATCTGGTCTAGGTACCAAGAGAGATTAGGTACCAAGAGAGATAACCTTGTGGCCCAATTGTTTGTAAGGCATACATTCCCTCCAGCTTCATGCACGGAAGTTATCCAGTGTATCTTGCAAGAAAGGCAGGGCTTTGAGGGAGATGACAGTATACCTTAGCTGTTCCTCTGTGAATGTGTACCTAGGGAAACTGCACCATCTGTGTTTGGTGTGAAAGGTGTCTCCAGTTAGAGCATATGTTCTGCAGATCAGTGACTTCCTCATCCACCTTCATTCACAAATCTCAGATGTCTTCTAGGAAGTGTGGTGGCTGCTGAACAAGTTGTATAGGCACCAAGCTCTTACTAAACAAAAGTTTCTTGCCTGAGTATTTTAGCTTTGTCTAAGTCATGGTGTATGAATGTGCAGTGATTGGGGTCATCTTTATCCACAAGTCCATAAGTCTTTGAAACCCACTCCTTGGGACCATCCTTCTGTGATTGGTGTGGCAGAAGGCATTTCTCTCCGGTCAGAGCATCTGTTTAACAAATCGCAGACTTTCTCATATACCTTCATTCACAAGTCTCTGATATCTTCTCTATTGGACCTCTGGTGGCTGCTGAACAAGTTGTGTAGGCACCAAGCTAGGACTGAACAGAAAAGTATGTCACCTGAGTACTTAGTTTAGTGTAAGTCTGAGGGTATGAATATTCAGTGAATGGGGTCACTTTTATCCTCTTTAAGAGCAGTGTCTAGGAAAAATCTACATTTTTCCTAGACACCAGTCCATCATTACTTTTGCAATATGTACGGCAAGGTAACATCAGGTTTTCTATAAATTTCATCTTTTAACAGCTAAGGAGTAAAATGATTTGTGTGCTTTGAGAATGCACCTGTCAGTAAACCGATTAGAGTACCCCAATTTCTTAAATCACGAAGAAATGAAAATTACCTCTTCATCCAAGAAACATGGACTGCATATTCGGTATGCGCGTCAAAATAGGGACGTTAAAACTGACAATTTAATGCTTTCTTTATGATTAATAGTTGTGGGAACACAGATATGCAATAAGAAGGGGAGATGTTAATAATGCTTTATTCATGCACATATCATCAACTAACCATAGTGTTGATTGGCAAAACAGTAAATTGTTATTTAAAAAACAATACACAGAAAGGAAGATTGTTGAGGCTGCTCTCATGAGGGCAGTATGTACCTAATTTTAACCTAAATGAGGGTAACTATAAGTTTGACAGTTTGTTGTCCTATTATGTAATAATAGTAGCCAACCTTAACAATATTGTCAGTTCGTTGAACATTTAATAATTGTTGTTTATAGTGGTAGTTCGGTAATGACCGAAGGTGGCTATTGATTTTTTTTTCTCTTAACTTATGTAACTTTAATTGCTTTATTATTCTGTAATCACCTGAAGAGGAGACCCGTTGGTCTTGAGAGTATAGTGAATTTTAACATTTTTAATATATTTCCAAAATACAGTAAACCCCCGTATTCGCAGTCTCACTATTCGCGGACTTGCCTACTTGCGGATTTCTCTGTGGAATGTATGTACCCATTATTTGCAGAAAATTCACCCATTCGTGGTATTTTTCACTGAGAAATATTCACTAATTGCTGTATTTTCATATAATTTTCATGACTAAATGCACTTTTTGTGATAAAACTATTAAAATAGGTATAAGCATTTTTTATTTTTGTTTGTGTTTAAACTATCAAAATAAGCACGCATAAGTGTTTTTAGAGGGGTTTTAAGTATTCACGGATTTTAGCTATTAGCGGTGGGGATGCGTACCGCATCCCCCGCGAATACTGGGTGTTTACTGTACAACGGAGTTTTAATTTAAAGCTGTGATCATTTACTCCCCCAGTATGTGTGATGTCTTCAATGTAATCTTTACAGGTATAAGCAGCATCCCTGTCTCTCGAATCTCTGAAGAATTTAATTTACATATTGGTCATCAGCCTTATGTTAGCTGGATTTTAGTACACATCATGGTGAGTCATTTGGATGTGATTCAGCATGCATACCTGTCTTTTATATTCTCAGAATTATGCATTTCTAAAGAGAATTTGGATCTAAAACTACATAACAAAAATTTTGTGTCAAACATATGAAAACACAAATTTTATATATGTAACTTACCAAGTAATTACATTGCTCACAGTTTCACTCGCCAGCAGTTTAATAAATTTTTGAAAAATGTGGTAGTGCTAGTGTCAGTGTAGGTGACTTGACCCCGCCCACTTTCAGGGTAAGAGAGCAACAACTTCAGCAGAGAGCTCAGTTGTTTTCTGCTGGCTCTCGACTGTAGTTCAATTGTGAGGGGTCAACTTAAATTTTGATTTTCAGCATTTTTCCATTGGAGATTCTTCCCTGTGGTGAAGTATTGGTAGCCTACGGCTTTGTGTTTATGATAGGTTTTCTTAGCAAGACCATTTATCACAGATTAGGACTTTTTTCCTTAGACTTGATGGTTATTGAGACTTGTGTTTTTGTTGACTTGTTACATTTATGTCTGACTCAGTGCAGTTGCAGCAAAGGCTACAATACGAGACTCTCTAAAGAGAAGTATGACTCACACTATGTGTACGGTTTGCAGGGGACAAGATTGTTCAGTTGATTTAACTTGTGATGAATGTTCAGAGTGGAAGGTTTTGGGGTCTCATTTAGCAAAACTGGATAGGGACAGGAAACGGAAGGCAGCTGCTAGAGCCGAGAGTAAGACAGTAGATAGTTCTAAGAAGTCTTCTGATGATATTATTCCTGTTTTTTCTGTGCCTGCTCCCACTGTGTCCCCTATTCCCAGTCCATCAACTATTCCACCTGCTCCTTTACCCAGTTCTCTCACTTCTAAACCCAACCCCTTTGCCAGCCTCGAGTCGAAAATTGTGTGTAATTTTGACCAAAGATGGGTCTTATAGTGGATACAGTGGTCCAATTAGGGGTATGGGTGAAAGCACTTATGGACAGAGCGGATGGTAGGAGTGTTAGTGATGTTACAGTGGAGGAGGCGGCTGCTCGTCCTGCCAATGCCCCTAGGCAAAGGTCACTGGCGTACTCCCCCACACATGGGAGCAGTCATACCGGAGGCCCAAGGGAGGTCGGTGGGGTCTGCTCACAGGTAGTTGCCCCCTCGGTCGGACCTGTTTCAGCGTCCCAGGTCATGATAATGCACAGCCATTGGAAAGGCGTCCAGGCAGAAGTGAGTAGACTGTCCTCGAGTTCCAAGGCTTTCAGCCCTGAGATGAGGCGCCAGTGGCACTTAAGTGATGAATCATGGACACTGAAAAGGCCTGTGGTGGATATGGTTCTCTCCCCTCCAGTGCCTTGCAGGAGATTCAAAGAACCCCCACAGCAACCTTCATGGAGTTTCTGGGATACCCCAGAATGTTTTTCTCCAGAACACCATGTGCTGGAACCAAGGGATTCTTCCTTGCTAAAGACGTTCTTCGTCTTCAAGTACTCTCTTTCCTCTCATGAGTGTCCAGTAACTCCCAGTGCTCAGCAGTGCCCGAGCTTCCAGTAGCACCTGAGCACCCAGTAGTGCTCGAGCCTCCAGTAATGCCTGAGCTCCCAGCAGCACCCAAGAGTTCAGTACACGGATGTACTTTACCTTCCATGGAGCTTTCGTCACGTTCTACGACGTGTCTGGTGCCAGATGCCAAATGCTTGGCACTAACTTGTTCATCGCTTCCCGCTGTTGATGCTACAGATCCGTCATTAGCACCTATTCAGTGACAGCTTGCTGACATTCCCGTTTCGTTTGAGGAGGAAGGTGATGTGGAACAGGGCTCCGCTTCGTCATCCTATGCAGCCTTATTGAAGTACTTGCTGCAAAACTTCCTGTGGTTTTTCTCATCAGCGTCCCTGTTTCCCCGGCTTTGACTTTTTCATGAGTGACTAGCTTGTTGACTCCGCCAGGCTGCCGAAGATGGTGCTATCATCTTCCGCCAGGAAGTCTGAATGAGCTGGACATTTGCCTCTCGGAGAAAAGAGAGTAAGGGAAATTTCTTTTAGTTGTACGTTGGAGGTATTTGTCTTATGCCACTGGGGAAGCTCCCTCGCTGGGAGTGGCTGCCTCCTCCCAGGGGGACTTTTCCGGTCTTGTTGACTTGTCTCAGAGGTCAGCATTCGCCATCGCTAAGGTGATGTTCTATGTTCTCCCCTACAGAACTTGACCACCTTCTTAAGAACCTTTTTGTTCTAAAGTTTTTGAAGTAATAAGTTTCTTAGACTCGTCAGTGGGTGAGTTGGCTTGAAAGATCAAGAACTTCTCCTCGTCACATGAAGATATCATTATGGATTGGCTGAATGTCCTTTCGTGTACCAGTAAGGGCATTAGGGATGGCGCTTAAGAGCTAGCTTCTCTCTTTGCCATGGGAGTGCTGAAAAAGAGAGAGCTTTGGTGCTTGTTCACCACGAAGAGCGTCACTGCATCACAGAAGTCTGCCTTGTTATACTCTCCTCTTGATCACCAACACCTCTTCCCACAATCTACAGTCAGCAACATCTCGGAGCTTCAGATGAAGAGTACACAGGACCTTTTGTCTCGATCATCTAGGTGCCCCAGGGAACTTTCGACTGCTAGCACCAGAACTGTCTCCCCTTCAGCCACTTCCCTTTCTTGGTGGCAGAACAGGGACCCTTTCAAGACCTTGAATGAACCTACGATTCTTGTCTTGACCGTTTAAGAAGTCCCCCTCCAAACCTTCCTCTCGGAAGTGAGGACCCTTTCCTCCATGCGCCTGTAGGAGCCAGGCTTCATTTCTGGGAGAGATGGAGTACAAGGGAAGTGGAGGAATGGACTGTGACAGTGCTGAAGGAGGGCTACTCCATCCCATTCAGAGAGAAGCCCCCCATAGTCAACACTCCCATCATGTTGACCGCCCGCTCTGTAGGCTCAGAGAGGTTTTCGGCCCTCTTGAACGAAGTCTCATCCCTCAAGAAGAGAGCCATCGAAGAGGTCAAAGAAATCAGGTTGGACAGTTTTTATAACAGTTTCTTTGTAGTCCCCAAGGCATCAGGGAGATGGAAGCCTGTACTGGATGTCAGCGCCTTGAATTTCTTTGTCGAAAAGACAAAATTCAAGATGGAAACAACGCTGTATGTCATGTCATCCTTTCATCGAGGCGACTGGATGGCAACTATAGACATGCAGTATGCCCACCTCCACATTTCTGTACACCTGGAACCCAGGAAGTACCTAAGATTTGTGTTCCGCAACAGAGTGTACCAGTTTCAAGCCTTCTGCTTCGGCCTTTCAAGCACTCCGCAAGTGTTCGCTCAAGTCCGTGCTCCGCTCGCCAGTTGGCTACATCTTATGGGGATCAACATCTCTCTCTTTTTAGATGATTGGCTTCTTCGATCACCTTTGAAGGAGAGGTGCATGGGAGAACTTCAGAAGAGCCTTCGTTTAGCAAATGAGTTAGGCCTGTTAATCAACTTCCAGAAGTCCCAGCTGATTCTGTCACAGAGGATTCAATATTGGGGGATGACGATAAACTCTCGGAGTTTTCAGGTTTTTCCATCCCCCAAAAGAATTCAGTCAAACCTGAAGAAAGTGAATGAATTCCTTGCCCGTCAGACCTGCTCTGCCAACCAATGGATGACCCTTCTCGGTACCCTAGCCTCCATTGAGCAATTTGTCTCACTGGGAAGGCTCCATATGAGAACCCTTTCGTTTTTACCTGACACATTTGTCTTTCCTATTCTCAAGAAATCAAGGAGGATCTCCTTTGGTGGAGTTCAGAAGACAGACTGTCAGAGGGGACGTCCCTTCTCCCATTGAGCCCCAACTTAGACTTTTCTGCAGATGCATCAGATCTAGGATGGGAGGCTATTCTAGGCAACCAGGAAGTGTCTGGAATATGCTCCTGGGAACAGAGTCGCTGGCATATCAACCTCAAGGAACTGACAGTAATTCGTATGGGCTTACAACACTTTGCAACAGAAGTTTATAATTAAACGGTGACCGTGCATTCAGACAACACTATGGCCCTGATATATATAAAGAAGCAAGGGGGGATGACTCATTCATTCTCCGTTTGCAAGGCAGTTATATCTCTCCTATGGGCTGACCACAACCAGACCAAGTTAGTAACTCAGCTCATCCAAGGCAAACTCAACTTTCTTGCAGGTGTGTTGATCCGTCACAGTCAGGTACTCCCCGCAGAGTGGACTCTTCATCCGCAGTTGTGCGAGGATATTGTGGAAACTGTGGGAGTGACCTTTCATAGATCTTTTCATGATGTTCAGGAATTATCGTCTTCCAATATTCTGTTTGCCAGTCCCAGACCCTCTAGCATGGGCAATGGATGTCATGCTACAGGACTGGTCAAACTAAGATCTTTATGCCTTCCTGCCATTTTGCATGGTACAGGAAGTTCTCGACAAGTTCTGCAACCACATGAATGTCACGATGATTCTACTGGCCCCATTCTGGCCACGGTAGGAATGGCTGTCAGATCTCCTCAGTCTTCTGACAGACTTCCTGAGGTTGTTACCACAAAGGCCAAGTCTGCTTAGACAGCCCCACTTCATGCGGTTCCATTAAGGATTGTCCACTCTGGCCCTGACAGGGTTCAGACTGTCGGGAAACTTCTCAGACAGAAGGGGCTTTCAAGAGCAGCTTCAGAGGCAGTTGCAAAATGTAGACGTCCTTCCTCCAATGAAGTCTACCAAGCCAAGTTGGCAATCTTTAGAGCTTGGTGTAGAAGACACGACATCTTGTCTTCTAAGACGTTTGTGGCAAACATTGCAGACTTACTTCCTTTATTTGAGGACATCTAGGGGCCTTTCCTCCTCTAGGGTCAAAGGATATAGGGCAGTGATGAGTTTGGTATTTCGGCACAGAGGCGTGGATCTTTCCTCTAATCAGGACCTGTCCGGCCTCACCAAAACTCTTGATACATCCAAACCCAAGGGATTAGATGTTGTCTTTTGGAATGTGGATGTAGTCCTGAAAGGCTCTCTGAGCCTCTTCGTTCAGCTTTGCTGCGAGACCTTCCTAGGAAGACCCTCTTTCTTGCGGCATTAGCGACTGCTAAGCAGGTCAATGAGGTACATGCTCATGACAAGAGAGTCGGATTTTCCCAAGGGAATGCTGTGTGTTCATTCACCCTGGGCTTTTTGGCTAAAAATGAGAACCCAACCAAACCCTGGCCTCGTTCCTTCACTATTAAAAACCAGATGGAAATCCTAGGCCCAGAAGATGAGGAGAGAGTTCTTTGCCCAGTGAGAGCACTGAGGTACTACAGGCACAGAACTGAGAAGATTAGAGGTCCTACGAGTAACCTGTGGTGCTCGGTTAAACATCCTTCTTGTTCCCTGTCGAAGAATGCCTTGCCATTCTTCTTGAGGGGTCTAATCACTGAAGCTCATTCTCGAATTGGAGAGGAGGTCTTAATGCCCATCAAAGGCAAGCTCATGAGATCAGTGTTGTTGCCACTTTGTTAGTCTTCAAGCACAACTTATCTCTATCTTCGATTCTGCAAGCAACTTGTTGGAAATGTAAGTCTATCTTCGTGATTCAGTATCTTCATGATATGGAAACCATATTCGATAATTGCAGTACCTTGGGTCAGTTGTTGGGGGTGAAGCGTAGGAAGCTTTTCTTCCTTCCTTGTCTCTTCGCCTTGAACTAAGGTGTCAAGTCTTAGTGGGAACCTGGGGGTTACTGTGTACCTGGAGTGCCCGTTAATTTTAGTTTTAATGGATGGGTGGTGGTTTTTTGTTATATGGTGTAAGTGATGTTGGTGTTTTTAGGTCTGGTCGTTTGGTTTATGGTACTGCGTCCAGGGCTGGGGCAAGTGTTTGTTCGTATGCTTTGTTAGTCACTAGGATCACCCCTTGCTGTAAAGCTCCCACTGATGTAGAGGTGAATCAGGGCTAATTCGCCACACCCTACATGGTTAAGATGAGCGCCGACTGGAGGCAGTATCTACCTGCAGCTGCTCTCTTACCAGGTAAGGAACAACAAGCATTGCATCAATGTTAATAATTTCTGTTTTCTAGCTCATTATCATCCATAATGTTTTGGGGTAGAAAAAAATCCATAAATCCCACCTCCTTGTCAATTTGGGACTCAGCAACGTGATTACATGTTAAGTTACATATTTTTATATGTGATAAAATAAAGTTGAATATAAAAATAGTTATATATATATACTTACCAATTAATTACGAATCAGAGCCCTACCTCCTCCACTCATATGGACAGAACGGCAAAAACAGTTGGGCTCTCTGAAAGTGGGAGGGGTCAAGTCACCTACACCGACACTAGTGCTACCATGAATTTCAAAAGTTTTTTAAGCTGCTGGCGAGTGAAATTGTGAGTAATGTAATTACTTGGTAAGTATATGTAAAACTTTATTTTATCATAAAAATATCATTTTTAATTGAATGAGTTTCTTTCATAACATATAATCTGAATTATTTTATCATCATTAAACTCCTTTGAGGTATGATGTAAAAGTTCCATTAGAAATGCTTGATGTGAGAAATGTAGATATCTTGCATAATGTTGTTGAAATGTTGATAGATGTGAAAGTTGCCAGAAATGTTTGATTTTGGAAAATATTTGATAATCAGAGTAGCTCCCCTATATATTCTTTATGCAAAGCAATAATAAGTTAAGAAATATGAAATGAAACGGAACAAGAGAAATACTGTGGTATAATATATAGCTGGCTTTCATATGTAGACATAAGTCGATTAGAAATATACATAGTAATGTATAAAGGGTTACATACTGTTTTGTGAAGATGGTACAAGCACTGAGATGCCCAAAAGATAAGAGAGTAATAGCTTGGCTTCTGGCAAATAACAGTAGTTGTGTGGTTAGTAAAAAAAAAATTGATGTGTGACTAGGGTCTGTTCATTGTGGAATAGAGACTTGGGAATGTACAAAAAAAGGAAAATGCTATTTTAACACATACAACTTACCTGTTAGTTACATATAGCTTTAGTCTTTGGCGTCACGGCAAAATTTCAAAGCGCGGCAGCAGCGCCAGTCGAATATCGGTGATCGCCCTTTACCTGCCCTCTGTCGGGTACTAGGAACTATTCCAACATGCTTCAGAATAATTTTGCCGTCACGCCGGCGACATTGTTGTCGGTACTCGAGCGAAATTTCATTGTATCTGCCTACATCGAGCTGTTTTCACTTGGTGAAGTACTCTCTTGTTGGTTTGCGGCTTTGCCAGTTATTTGTCACCTATTTAGTCAGGTTTTCTGATAACTATGTCAGATTCTGGGTCTTATACCTTTAGGGTATGCAGCAAAGGCTGTAAGACGAGGTTGGTCAAGGCTAGTCTTGATCCTCATTCAATTTGTGTGGCTTGTAGAGGTCAGGAATGTTCATATGAGAGGAAGTGTGATGAATGTGTCAGTATGACTGAAAAAGACTGGAAGGCTCTATCTAAGTATGTTAAGAAGCTTGAGAAAGATAGAGCCAGGAAAGCTTTAGCTAGAAGTTCTTCTTCTCTCTCAGAAACCGGAATCTCCCTTAGCTATGCAGGAAACTTCTATTAATATCCCCGTGGCTACTAATATTCCTATTCCTGACTCTGATATCCCTGAACCCGTTACATCGTGTCTGAGTATCAAGTCCAGATGGGACGCCAGATTTAACCTTATTGTGGGCGCCATGGAGGATATTGGCGTTAACGTGAAATCCCTTCATGAGCGTATGGATTCTTTCCAAAATATTGTGAATAATTTAAGTGCAGTGCAAAGTGTTAGTGTGGTGGAGGAGGTGGTTGCTCGGCCTACTCGTTCTCCTAGACCCAAGCCTCTGTCAAGCTCCCTGCTCCTGGGAGAAGACATGCTGAAAGTCCAAGGGAGGCGAGTGGGGTCTGCTCACGAGCAGCCGCCCCCTCGAACAGTCCTGTTGTTTCCCAGGCTGTTTCAGGCGCCGTTGGAAAGGCGACTCAAGGAAGTGTCTTTCTTCAAGCTCCAGTGATTATTCATGAGGCTGGAGATTTCCGCGAGTCTAGACCATTGAAGAGGTCCAGGAATCTTTCGCCTTCAGCGGTTCAGAAGAAGAAGCCATTTAAACTTATCACAGCCTTCCTGTAGTTTTTGGGAGAGTCGGAGAGATTTTCGTCGTCTGAAGAATCTTCTCCCAGGCGCAAGGCTCATGTGCGCAAGAGGTATAAGACTTCCCGTTCGGTATTGCCCAGCGTTCCCGGTGTTTCTCCTTTGGTTTCACGTAAGCCTATTGTGGCTTCTGCGCCTCTTCCTCATCACGATCCTGGCTCTACTGATCATCGTTCCCCAGTTGGATCCTCGTCTACTCATGACTTTCTTGAGCGTGCACAAGAAAATTGGAAGCATTCTTGGCGGGCTCGGAAGGCCTGGTTCTTCTCCAGCAAAGCCTTCTGAAGTGTATTTGATGCCTCCTCCTTCGTCTCGAGCTCTCGGGCGCCCAGTGCAAAGCTCCTCCTCGATCTGTGTCTCTTGATCCTCCTTTGGTTCAGGCTCAGGATCAGGCTCTTACGCCTAGTCAGGCTCAGGCGCTCCCTCAAGATTTAGCGCTCTCTCAGGCTCAAAGCGCCTCCAGGTAGCGCCTGGTGAGGCGCCATCCCAGGCTCCTTTTGTGGCGCCAGTTCAGGCTCCTCTTGTGGCGCAGGCTCCTCTTGTGGCGCCAGTTCAGGCTCCTACTCAGGCTCAGGCTCCTCGTCAAGCTCTTATTCAGGCTCCTACTCTTCCTTCACAAGATGTGTGTGTGCAAGCGGAAGGTTTTTCTCCTATTTCGTCTGAGGAAGAAGTTGTGGAAGAGTTTCCTGTAGGCAGACCAGACTCCTCTCGCTCGGATTACAAGAAGCTTCTTCGCTTCTTTATTGATAATTTTCCTGAGGATTTTGCACCTGTGGCCCGGCTTCCCTCTCTCTCAGTACGCAAGAGACTGAAACCTCCTACCTCTTCCTTTATGAAGTTAGTGCTTTCTATTTCAGCTAAGAAGGCATTAAAGAAAATGAACTCCTGGTTGGAAGACAAAGCGTGATCAGGGGAAAACCACTTTCTGCTTCCCTCCTTCCAAGCTTTCTACTAAGACGAAGGCTTGCTACGACACTGGGGAAGTTTTCTCTCTGGGAGCTTCTGCCTCCTCTCAGGAGACTTCTCCAGTCTCGTTTGATTCTACCCGTCGTTCTGCGATGAACTCGGCTCGGATTTTCTTCTCTCCTTCAGAGTTGGACCACCTTTTGAAGAACGTTTTCCGAGTTTTGAAGTCATCAGTTTTATGGACTGGACTATTGGCGCTTTGGGTAGGAAGGTAAAGTCTTTTGGTCTTTCGAGCGCATTTCGATGATTTCTCTTCTGTTATGTCCTGCTTAGATAAAGGGATTCGTGACGGTGCGTCTGAGTTAGCCTCCATCTTCACGTTAGGAGTTCTTAGAAGCGACAACTTTGGTGCTCTTTTGTCGCTCGTGGAGTTTCTAGGACTCAAAGATCGGCTCTTCTTTTCGCACCTCTGGATAAGAAGTACCTTTTCCCTCAAGAACTTGTGGCCGAAGTGTGAAATCCCTTACTCAGAAGTCCACACAGGACCTTTTGGCGCAATCCTCTCGTAAACCAAAAGCTCCTCAACCTTCTCTGCCAGCGCAAACTCGTCCTCTAGTTAATCAAAATAGGCCCTTTCGTGGCAGGCCCCTCACCCGTACAGGATCTAGTTTCGGGGCAAAGCAAGATTTGTCTCCAGGGCTATCAAACCCTCAATTAAAAAGTGATCTGCATGTCCTCCATGCACTAGTAGGAGCCAGACTTCAGCAGTTCTGGCAAACTTGGGAGGAGATCGGAGCGGACCAGTGGACCACGTCCGTGCTAAAGGAAGGATATTCTATCCCCTTCCTCAAGAGGCCCCCTCTTGCAACAGAACCTTTAGCTTTGACAGCATATTCCAGCAACTTAGAGAAATGCTCGGTTCTGAGTGCGAAGTAGACTCCATGCTTTTAAAAGGAGCGATAGAGATCGTGGAAGAAGTCAACTCTCCAGGCTTTTTACAACCCGTCTTTTTCTTGTTCCAAAGGCCTCAGGCGGCTGGAGACCAGTCCTGGACGTAAGTTCTCTCAACCTTTTCGTGGGAAAACCAGTTTTCGATGGAGACGACGCAATCCGTCCTCAATTCTCTTCGTCCGGGATTGGATGGTCTCAATAGATCTGCAGGACGCTTACTTTCACATTCCGATCCATCCCGCGCCCAGGAAGTTTCTTCGCCGTTTTCCAGGAGAAGACTTATCAGTTCAGGACTCTGTGCTTTGGTCTGTCCACAGCCCCTCAAGTATTCACAAGAGTTATGTCCACTGTTGCCAAAGCTCTTCATCTCAGAGGAATAAAGATCTCTCTCTATCTAGACGATTGGCTCCTTCGTTCCCAGTCTCAGTCTCAGTGCTTGGAGGATTTGAAAGTAACTCTCGACTTGACTCAGAAGCTAGGACTTCTAATCAATTGGAAGAAGTCTCACCTATCTCCCTCACAATCCAGGATCTATTTAGGAGTGAGACTGGAAACAGTTCCTTTTCTGGCTTTTCCGTCAGATCAAAGAATCTCGGACTGTCTCGCAAAAGTCCAGAACTTTCTGGATATGGATACCTGTTCCAAAGGCTTGGATGAGCCTCCTGGGAACTCTGGCGTCAATAGAAAGTTTGTCTCCTGGGAGACTTCATGAGGCCTTCAATTCTACCTCAGGGAGCAATGGAACAGGAAAACGCTTCCAGACTCCTTCTCCTTTCCAATCTCGGACCGTATCAAGGAGGATCTAAGGTGGTGGTTAGATCGAAGAAAATTAGAGAAAGGTCTCTCTCTTTTCCGTGAACCCGAACCACGAACTGTTTGCAGACTCGTCAAGTAGGATGGGGGAGCGACGTTGGGGTAAAAGAAATTTCAGGTTTGTGGAATGCGACAGAAAAGAATGGCACATCAACAAGAAGGAGTTGAAAGCAATCCACCTGAGTCTCGTGCACTTCCTACCTTTCGTGCAGGGACAAACAGTTCTGGTTCATTCAGACAGCACCACAGCGTTGTCTTATATAAAAAGAAACAGGGGGCACTCATTCTTACTCCCTCAGCGAGGTAGCAAGAGACCTCCTTTTGTGGGCAGAAAAGCACAAGATTCTGCTCCTAACGAGATTCATTCAGGAGCCCTCAACGTGAGAGCGGACTCCTTGAGCAGGAAGCACCAGGTTCTGTCCACAGAGTGGATTTTGCACGAAGAAGTGTGCAAGTCGCTGTGGAGACTTTGGGTCAACCTCTGGTAGACCTGTTCGCGACGAACAAGTCGAACAGGCTCCCAATCTTCTGCTCTCCTGTCCCCGGACCAAGCAGCCTTCCAGGCGGACGCAATGCTACTGAATTGGTCGGGTCTGGACCTTACGCCTTCCCGCCGTTCAAGATGTTAGGTGCGGTGTTGAGGAAATTTCAGCACCACTCCAACACCAGGATAGCGTTGATAGCCCCTTCTGGCCTTCCAGGGATTGGTTCCCAGTTCTCATGGATCTCTTGATCGACTTCCCGAGGAGCCTTCCAAACAGAGTAGATTTACTCAGACAGCCCCACTTCAGGAGATTTCGAAAACCTGTCAAGTCTGCGGCTAACTGCGTTCAGACTATCGAACGTCTTCTCAGAAGCAAAGGATTTTTCGAAGAAAGCGGCTCAATCCATCGCTAGAGCCAGAAGACCATCTTCGATCAAGGTCTATGAGTCCAAGTGGAATATGTTTTCGTTCATGGTGCAAAGATCATGACATTTCCTCTTCCAGAACCTCGGTGACGCAGATTGGTGGATTTTCTTTTGTTCTCGGGAATAAGAACCTTTCTGTATCCACACTTAAAGGTTATCGTAGCATGCTGGCTACTGTTTTTCGTCACAGAGGTTTGGATATCTCTAATAACCAAGATATAACGGACCTTATTAAATCCTTCGGTACCTCTAAGAGGTCAGATGCTAAAAGTTGTTTCGTGGAATCTTGATGTAGTCCTGAAGTGGCTTATGTCTGAGAAATTTGAACCTATGGATTCTGCTTCTTTAAGAGATCTTACGAGGAAAACCCTCTTTTTAGTTTTGTTAGCTACAGCTAAGAAGAGAATCAGTGAGATCCACGCCTTGGATAAGAGAGTAGGATTCTCTGCTTCAAAAGCAATTTGTTCTTTCAAACTGTTTTTATGGCCAAGAACGAGACCCCCTTCGCACCCGTGGCCTCGCTCTTTTGAGATTCGAGTCTGTCGGAATTGGTAGGTAAGAGAGCAGGAGAGGTTCCTCTGCCCAGTCAGAGCCTTGAAATATTATTTGCGAAGGACTAAAGATATTAGGGGTCCTTCAGATTCCTTATGGTGTTCGGTCAGGAACCCTCTTGAGACCAATGTCCAAGAATGCCATGTCCTTTTTTATTAGAGATCTGATTTCTGAAGCTCACTCCAATATTTCGGAGAATGATTTGAAAATGTGTAAAGTGAAGGCTCACGAAGTGAGGGCTATCTCTACTTCTCTCTCGCTTATAAAGGAACCTCTCCTTCAAGATATTGTGCAAGCA
The DNA here is from genome assembly GCF_040412425.1 of Macrobrachium rosenbergii. Taxonomy (NCBI): domain Eukaryota; kingdom Metazoa; phylum Arthropoda; class Malacostraca; order Decapoda; family Palaemonidae; genus Macrobrachium; species Macrobrachium rosenbergii. The sequence goes on from NC_089744.1 coordinate 19,101,032, forward strand.
ACCTACTGGAGGTGTAAGTCTGTATTTGCTTTGCATTATCTCGCAAGTGCAGACAGTGTTTGTGAGTGCAGCACGTTAGGGCCCTTTGTTGTATCTGGCACGGTAATGGGTAAAAGGGGTAAAGGAGGATTAACCTACCTTTACTTACTTGTTTTTGGAGTGTGAAGGTTTTTTATGGTTGTCTGTGAGGGTAAGTGTTGGTTAGTTTTACCCCACAGTTGGTTTTAGTTTTTATGGTTATACTTTTTCTTTGGTGTTGGGTGACCCCTTTTGTAATTCATGATGTTTGTGCTGCGCCCTGAGCAGGGGCATACTTGTGGTATTGTCACGGCCATGTCCTAGGTGACTGATACCCAGCTTAAGCAATCTGCGACCAGGTCATTATACCCCGCGGTTGCTCTGAGGATAGCAGGTTACTGAGGCAGTAACTGTGGAATCAGCTACCTTAGCAGGTGAGGAACTAAGAAATTTTCTACATTAATAACCTTAATGTTTCCAACAACTCTTTTTAGCTGTCATTGCCCCACCTCCTAAAGGTGTCAATCAGCTATATGTAACTAACAGGTAAGTTGTATGTGTTAAAATGACATTTTTATTCTAAAATAATGTTTAACACATACTTACCTGTTAGTTACATATCGAAAGCACCCTCCTCCCCACGGGGACAGGTAGGCAAATTATTCTGAAGCATGTTGGAATAGTTCCTAGTACCCCGACAGAGGGCAGGTAAGGGCGATCACCCCGATATTCGGACTGGCTGCTGCTGCATGCGTTTTGAAATTTTGCCGTGGCGTCAAAGACTAAAGCTATATGTAACTAACAGGTAAGTATGTGTTAAACATTATTTTAGAATAAAAATGTCATTTTGAAGAGATCCTTAGCATGCGTGTTTAGAAAAATATTGCAAATGAAGAATTTAGCGGAGATAGTATTCAAGAGGCTGGAAAATAAATTCAGTATATCAGATATTAAGGCGTTTGATTGTAATGAGGAGAGGAGTTGTCGGAAAAGTAGTATGTAGGAAAGGCACTGGATTAAGGAAACGCCAGATATTTATGGTTAGTGGCCATACAGCACTTATTATTTTCATCAGCAGCCGTTGTTGTGAATGTTTCTCATATTGCCGGTTTGGTGTCAGTCATTGCTTTCCTTTAGCTTTTGCATTATTTTCATTGTTCACTCAAGGAAAGAAATTTTAGGAAAATATGGTTTCAGATCCTAAAGGAAATGGATCCCTAATTAAAGAGGAAGAAATTGATCGGTAAGGAAGTTTATGCTGGAATAGCTGTTTGCAGCTTAGTGGTGGTTGGAGAGGAACACTTACCAAACAAAGTGAGTGTTTCAGTGTTCAAAATGGTGATGTAGAGGAGAGTGACCTTGCAGGTGAAATGAGGTTGGATGAGAGAATGAGATTTCTTTGAGGTCAAGGGCTCATTGATGAGATGGAAAGAGATTGTTAAACGATTGTAAACCAAGAATATTTTTCTAGCCAACAGTAAGAATTTATGATCTAAGTAATGCACAAAGCTAATTTTGTTCGTAGAGAAATGCAAACCACCTGTTATGTAGGAGTGTTCACAGTGCAAGTTGGAGCAGTCATTGAACTAGGTAACAAGTTGGTTACCCAGTGGGGAATAACCCTCGCTCAACCTATGTCACTGTTCATTTTTTCTTCGGCTGCTGTAAAGAGGGGACGTCTGGCTGCACTCTCGCTCCTCCTCCAGTCATTGAAGGTTTGACAAGTAGCTAGATTAATATCCTTGACCTTTTTGTAGTTTTGCCCAGTATTGTTTTTCCTTTATGATGAAGGGAAAACACGAACAATACCGTTGTGAGGGGCATGTGCATCCTTGTGGCTGACCCAGCAGGTACTTTACTTTTTGTAGGGGAAGGCATGCATTTATGTTCACCCCTGCAAGGTTTCTCATTAATGGGGGAAGTTTAGTAGGAGGAAAAGGACAAGAAGCATTTGCTGACCTTGTCAGTGGTGACCCACCAAATCCTTCTGCTTCTTTCTTCCCTCCATCCTAGGGTTTAATTCCTTGGATCCTGGGATCCCGGCCATATTTAGCCCAGTTTTGTTTCCTGGGATTTGGTTTCAAATCCCAACCAAATCCCGGGATTTTCACTTTCATATTTTTTGTATAATTTATGTTCAATAATATATAAAAAAGTCTAGGGAAGAGAGATTTCAAGATTCAAGAAGAGCTGCAGTGAACAAGTTCAACTACAACCAGGTGCTTAGTTTCTTGCAACATTCTTACACCATGACAATAAAATATATTGATAAATACTGTATATGCATCATGAAATAAAACTAAGATCCTTTTCATTAATTAGGTAATTCAGTATATATTGCAATTTATTATTTTTATATTTCATTAAGAAAATATGTTCATACTGGATCCGGTACGTTTTCAGCTCCTTGAGATTATGAGAGAAAGAGAGAGAGAGAGGGCAGCACTGAGGATGTACTACAAGTTGCAATGGCTGTTCTGTACACTTACCATACTCGGTATACAGTAGTCTTATGGTTCACCAATCCTGGCTTCCTAGTCTATTTTCCCACTTTCTACATCTAATGTCTTGCTCATTGATTACATGTACAGTACTGGATTTATATTTCATTCTTACCTCATTTCAAAATTAATTATAGTGAATACTGTACGTTTTTAGCCCATTGAATTAAGTCCGCAGGAGAGAGAGAGAGAGAGATAGAGAACAATTTATGGCCATTTTATATGTGTGCGGCACTGTGTATGGTTTTGGAGATAATGAGTTTCATAGGGTATTTATTATGCCTAATCCTGGGAAATCCCAGGATTTCCCTGGAAGGATCAAACTTGTCCAGAAATCCTGGTATGCTGAAAACCGCCTAAAACAAAAAACCCTACTTCCTCCCCATTCCAGTGCTGCTGCCTCGCCCATTTGCTTATTTCAGTCTGATGTTCCTTGTACAAAGAAGACATCTACCTTAGAGTACCTGTTAAAGATTTGGTTGACATTAAATATTCGTTGTAGCCCATCTTTTGATGTTGAAGACCAACAAGGCTGAGCTCATGTTTGTTGTCCTCCTAGTCGTCACGTGTAAACGAAGAAGAAGGGGCAGTCAATTCTTCATGGGGGAACCGTGGCTCTTAATCACCAGTACAAGATCTTAGAGACTCTGACAAAGCGTGTGCTTCAACACCTACCCATTAAGATGAGAGGACTGCTTCTGCCATGTGCTTGGTCTCATGATTGGGCATTTGGGTTTGCTTGGGACAGCTCCTCCCCCTTGTGCCTCCAAAGGGACACACAGGGAAGGGCATGTGCAACCCGTTCGTGTGGCGTGTTTGATGCTTTCAGACCATGTGAGTCCTGACAAGGGTAGGCTCTCCTTAGGGCACATGAGAGCCAGAATCTCCTTCTCGTGTGGTGTCTATTCTCCAGAACACATTGGCACCGAGCTTCTCACTTGAGTGAGGGGTTTCCACTGAGCTCTTCTGATGCAGATATGTGAATCACAGTGTGTGTGTGTGCGTGCGCTCTCCTGCACTGCCTACTAGCTTGGGATTACCAAGTATAGGGGTGGTAGTAGGGTAATAAAGTCTAACTCTGAACATCGTTCATATCTCTGATGGATCGCGTTGAAACTCTCGTGTGAGAAGTTCTGTTCATTCATCACGAGATCAAGAGTGAACCAGGAATAGAAGTTTAAGTGGGTCTGATTATATTGTAATTTTAAAATTTTCAGTCTTTCACTCATTGATCATATAGACTTCATATGTTAAGGTTCAAAATTTTAGAATTTTTGGATCATTTAGAAATTAGTGTAATCTCTGTGATGCAGGCTGCTGTTAACAAGCAGTTTATGTTGATAAATTAAATGCTGCTGGCATGATTTCTCACATTCGTCCTCCACCTCTTTCTCTGCTCTGCTCTGCTCTGCTCTTTGCTGCTACTATGTCCTATCCCATGTCTCTTCCAACACCTCCTGACTTAGGGCCTTATTTGCAACGTGACTTGACTCCTGTGGCCCTTGCTAATGTTCATTCAATGACTTCTGCCCCCAGTATGTTTTATTTATCTCCCCACTGGGACATTCCTCTGATGGACATTCAGCCTGTGAACTCAAACTCTACCATTCTGTTTTCTATTTAGGATGATGTTGGGGAGTTAAATCCTTCTCCATGTAGGATTTTGAAGCTTTTGAGGGTGGACCAATCTTCATCTCTGGATCCTGAGACTAATAGCAAGCCTACATGTCTTGGCACTTGGGCTCAGTTACCATGGCCATACTCACTGGCAGGGGTATAGTCATGATTCCAGCTGTCTTTTCACAATCCATGATCGGTGTCAGACAGCTCAGGTACTTTCAGATGATTGCTTGGCTCTTCTGGTCTCCAAAGTTCTCAACTTTTGTGCAAGATTTTTAACATTGGTCTTTTAGGAAGCCTCCCTTGCTGAGCTCAGACAGCATGACAAGAAGTTGTCTTCTAGCTTTGACTTGCCCCCAGCCAGATCAGTTGTAACTGTTCTCAAGGGCATGTTGCTAAGGATGAAGGGTTGTTGTTCCTGCCCATGTTGTGATTGAGGGGGGCCTCTCACTTGTTCTCAATGCGAGATCAACACCTTCAGAAATTTTAAATGATCCTGAGGTCTTCTTCCCAGGTGTACCCTTCATCCATTCAAAGAAGTCTTACAAAGGATGCCTCTCCTTTTTAGTTTTCTGAAAAGAAAACTATTGTACCGGCTTTGTCTGTCCGTCCACACTTTTTTGTCTGCCCACAGATCTTAAAAACTACTGAGGTTGGAGGGCTGCAAATTGGTATGTAGGTCATCCACCCTCCAGTCATCAAATATACCAAATTGCAGCCCACTAGCCTCAGCAGTATTTTTTTTTTTATTTAAGGTTGAAGTTAGCCATAATCATGCATTTGGCAACAATATAGGCCAGGCTGCCACAGGGCCATGGTTAAAGTCCCATGGGCCGCGGCTCATACAGCATTATACCGAGACCACCGGAAGATAGATTTTTACTTGTTTATTGCTGATTCTTTTTCTGGTGTGGATTCTAACGAGAAGTTCTGAGGGTGAAGTCTTAGTCCTTTTGAAATAACAGGACTGGGCCTCTCAGTGTTGTCAGTGTACTTTTTGTTGATGAGGCCTTGTCACCAGAGGGTATCACCCGCAGTCATTATATGATCATCTCCCTGTGCCAGTTGTCCACCTTTCACCTTTTTTTGTCACATGGTATCAGCTGTTCTGTGTCCTGGGTAAGAGGGATGCATCATTAAAGGACCTTTCCTGCCTCCTCTGTGCTCCAGACCTCTTGAGAGTTCAGCACTTCTGACCCATTTCGTCCATTTCCCCTTCCAGAGGGCATTGTTAAGAAATTTTATAAGGAAAAACTTGCCTGGAATGCCACCAGATCTGCATTTCATCATGTGCAGCTTATACTCAGCTTTATAGATAATGACTAAGTCTGCCCCTCACTGCAAATCACTGTATAGACCTCACTCATTCCCCAGTCAGCATCCCAGGTACATCACTCCTCAGTGTCATCAATCTACCTTCTCATAGGGGAACTATATCTCTCTGCAGCCTGAGCTTGTGATTAACCTTTTGTTCCATGAGAGACAGATGGTTCCAGCCCAAGTCTCCAGGCAGAGGAAAATACTTATTGTAGAGACAGGAACTTCCTTAGTCTTTTAGCTTGTCCACTTTGAATTCAACATTATGGACAGAGAGCTTCAGGCCTGGATGAGGAGGTCTGCTCCATGCTAGAGAAGACATTAAAACCCCTGTCTGGTACCCATCAATAGAAGGAAAAGTTAGACAGCAGAGATTCCTGGTTTATTTGAAGAGAACCAGGAAGGAAGGGGGGAAATTTTTCCGATAAAAAAAATAGGGTAAAGAAATCTATGGAATAGACACCAAAGATTTCACTTACTAAGAAATTAAGAATAAAAGTATAGTACAAGAAAGGATGGAACAACTGTTGTTCAAAAATGATAAGTAGCTGTTTCAGGATGGAGTATTTGTTTAAGGTTGGCTTTGAAACATTAAAGCACCAATTCTCAGTTAACGGGCATACCTGCAAGTCTCTCAAACAGACATAGTTATATAACTGTTACTACCTGTATGGGCACTTTCTTGGGCAATGTTTGTGGGAGGAAGAAAGTGATGAAGAATGAGGGGCAGATTTTGAGGGAGGGATGGGGTTTGGAATGGAAGGAAGGGAAGGAATTATTTTTTTTTTTTTTTGCATGTTGTTCGCCCTTCTTTTCGTTGTACAAGTGCTGCTGCTTCCTTGGTCTTGGTGGTGAAGATTACTGTCATCTGGCTGGAAGAGGGGGTTGTGGTTCCATCCTTGTTGTGTCCACTAGCTGCGTCAGCCTTGTAGGTGGCCTGAAATCTTGAAGGTGGAGCAGTGCCCATAATCTTTACCACTGCTGAGTTTGCACTGCAACACTTGTTCTAGGAATGGTGGTGAAGGGAAGAGTTGGGGTACTTGCCCCCTATTGTTTCCCCTCTCTTTTAGGTATCAGAGCATTGCTTTGTTGGGTGTAGTTTGCTACACATTCCTCTCCTTTACCATGATGGCTAAATTTCAGGCACTTGAAGCATTTTAACATCTCTGGTGTAAAATCCTTGGTAGGGAAAGATCCCACGTGCCAAGGGAAAGTTGGCATAGTATATTTCCTTGGTGGCACTGACCTCCTTTTTTGGGGTTTTAGGCTTTTCAGTGCATCTCTGGGCTTCTAAGATGTTCTAGAGTTGAAGAATTGGATCCATGAACATGGAAGTTGGGTACTTGCATTTTACTGCTTTCTTGACCCATTCAGGCAGATCCAGTAGTTTGAAGTCAGTGTGTGCTAAAAAAATAACAGTATCTTTAGTTTCATATAAGTAATTACATAGCTAATAGTTTCACTCATATGGCAGCTTAAATTTTAAAAATCGCGGTAGCACTTCGATTGTTTAGTGTAGGTGACCAACCCCGCCCACTAATGGGAATATTAGGAATGACTTAGCAGACAAACTCATTCTGTTTCTGCCACTCTTGATGTAAACAGCGGGTGTTTGCAGCAGCTTTGTTCATTGTTTTTCGGTTGAATAACTGGATTTTGGTGAAGTATTATCGCTTATTTCAACTAGCCTTCAAGCTTGATAGCTTCCAGGATCAGTTTTTTCTTGTTTTATTACTATTATGTCTGATTCAAGCTCATCTAATTTTTGCTACTGCAGTGAAGTTGCAACCAAGATTACACAATCTTCATATCACTCATACGTTTTGCAGAGAGCTGAAAAGTTAAGTGCAAGGGCAGGAATGCAATAAGGAGACAGATTGTGCTGAATGTATGTTTGGGATGCAATAGGAAGTAGCAGGCGCCCTCAAGAGCCGAGAATTGTGCTTTGAGCACCCAGCACCAGCTCCCGAGTCCCCAGCACCAGCTTCCAAGTGCCTGGCGCCAATTGTCCCCTCTTCCCTCCTCTCCTGCTACTAGCCCTCCCACTTTTAATCCAATTACTCCTGCACTTGGCTCCCTTGCTTCCATCCCATGCCATTGCCAGTCTTGAATCTGGGTTGACAGAAAAATCAACCTTGTAACAGTGAAAGTGTTGTGCAAGTGAAGGAGGTGACTATCCGGCTTGCTGGTTCTCCTAGGCCTAAATCAATGTCATACCCCCCTAAACCTGGGAGGAGGTATACTGAAAGTCCAATGGAGGCTGGTGGGATTGGTCCCCTGGGTAGTTCCCCAGCCAAGCCCGCTGCACATTCCCGGGTATCGACAGACAGCCACTGAAAAGATGTCTATCTGGATATTGGTGGAGAAGGTGGCTATCCGGCCCTTCAGTTCTCCTACACCTCAAATCCCTGCCATACTCCCCTGAACCTGGGAGGAGACATATTGGAGGTCCAAGGGAGGCCAAGGGGGTTTGCCCCTAGGTAGTTGCCCCTCAGGCGAGCCTGTAGGGCATTCCCAGGTATTGGCAGACAGCCACTGGAAAGGCATCTTGTTGGATGTGCATATTCTTTTCCTCACTCAGGAACTGGGCTTTATCATCATTCTGCAGAAGTCCCTATTGACCTCTGGCGCAAGAGTCCTCTTTTTGAAGATCTGTCTCAACTCGGATTTTTCGGGCTTTTCCGCCTGCATAGAGAATTGCAGCTGCTTTCAGACAGTCTGCAGGTTTCTAGCCCTTTTTGTTCTTGCTCAGAACATTAGTGGATGAGCCTACTGGGGAAGCCCCAGTAGGCTCATCCACAAATGTCATCCACCGAGACGTTAGTCAGGTTAGGCAGACATCTTATGAGAGTTTTGCAATTCTACCTCCAGTTATCATCCAGTTCCGAGGATTCTGGCACAGACAGAAAGCGCCATAACGTTTTTTGGTTATTCACTGCCGCTGAAGATGCATGCAGATGATGGTTGCCATTCTCAGCCTCCTGTCAAGCGGAAGGAGTCTAGCCCCATCCCACAGCCTTCCTGCAGTTTTGCTGCTGTTCCCGCTGTCTCTTACTCGGTCCAGCTTCCATTGGAACAGCGATACCTTCTCTTCTGAGCACCCTTACTTGCCTTCCGAGCAAGAAGAGAAAGCTTCATGAACCCTCTCAGACCAGCGCTCCTGAGCTGTGCCAATTCCCGAATGCCTGGATCCAGCGAGCTCCTGGCGCCAGCTTCCTAGTGCCTGGCGCCAATTCCCGAATGCCTGGCGCCTGTTCCTGAGTACTCAGTATTATCTATCTAGTTCTCGGTTCCCTCCTCTGAATGCCTAGTACCCACTCATTGACAATTTTTTCTGCGTCTTCCTGAGCTCCTGGCGTCAATTCCCGAACGCCCCACGCCAGTTCTTGAGCGCTCGGCTCTATAAAGAACACACTGTCGTATTTTCTTGATTGCCTGGCTCCAGTTTTCAAGTGGCCAGCGCCAGTCCCCGATCGCCTGGCACCAACCCTTCAGTATTAACTCCCGCCTCTGAGCACCATTTGGCTCGCTAACAAGCATTTTGTCTCTTTTCAGTCTGTTCCACTTTCTCCTATAGTTCAAGACGAGCTGACGTTGACCCCTCTTAAGCAACAGTTAGTGTTTCGGAGTCCTCTGCTGTGCAGACAAGGATATTTGTGTTCTGAGATTAAAGCTTGTTGAAGAAAGCTCCCTCCTCTGGCTCTTTCTTCATCCTCCAAGAAGTCTCTCAAGGAGTTGATAGTTTGGTTTTCAGCATAAAGGGAGCAAGACTAAGTGTCTTTTGACTTTCATCCCTCTGATGCTTCAATGGAACAAGACCTCCTTGCCGAAGATCTTGTCAAAGTTTTTTGAAGCTCTTAGCTTTCTTGACTGGCAGTAGGAGCACTGGCTAAGAAGATAAAGGACTTCCAGGTTTTATCGAGAGACATCTCCTCAGATTGTCTCTTGAGTCCTGTCCTGTGCGGACAAGGACAATTGTGATGGCTTTTAGAGATTTTTGCTCTTTACTTTTGAAATCTCAAGGAGAGAGAGCTCTGGTGCTCCTTTACTGCTGAGGGAGTCACACAGTCGCAAATCAGGCCTGTTTATTTCTCCTCCTGACCTACATCACCTCTTCCCTCAAGACACAGTTTTGAGAATTGTGTTTGTTCTGCAGAAGAATTTGTCACAGTCTGGTTTTTTGACAGGGCCGCTGTTATGTCTGTGCCCAGGCTTTTGTGGCTTTTATGGACTTTTTCAAGCTTGCTCTAAGCTTACCAGGTATTAGTTTCCGCCACATACAGTTCTGCATATGTCTTCGGTCTGTACGAGGTGTTGTTGAGTCCACATAAGAAGTCGAGTTCGCAAGGGTATCCACGTGGCTGTCAAAGAGTCCGCAGGGTCGGCAGCTAATCCGCACAGTTGTCTGTGAGCCTGCATAGTGATCTGCAAGTTTGCTTGGTTGTCATCGACTCTGCATGGCCCGCAACCCCTTTTTTCTCTTCGAACAGAAGCAAAGTTCAAGATGGAGACAAACCAGACAGTCCTGTCATCCGTTTTCCAGGGCGATTAGGTGAAACCTAGGGTATGCAGGAAGCATTCTTCCATGTCTCTCTCCAGACTCCAGAGAGTATCTCAGGTCTGTCTTCTGGGACAGGGCCTTCCAGTTTGGGGATCTCTGCTTCGGCCTCTACAGTACTTCAAGTCTTCACTCAAGTCCTCTCTCCTCTTGCATTTGACTTCATTTTCTGGGCATAAACATCAGTCTTTACCTGGACGACTGATTTCTTCGATTCCCTTCGAAGGAAAAGTGCTCGAAGGTTTCGAACACAAGATCAGCTGGGACAGCGAAACGCAGGCGGGCACATTTTTTTTTCCCATAACCCCAGATTAAAGTCGGACATGCAGTGGAGGCTATCCGATAATAGACTTTTGGAAGGGAAGTCCCTTCATCCTCTGAGCCCAGATCTAGACTTCTCAATGCCTTGAGTCTAAGTTGGGCAGCCCGCTTGGGGAACCGGGAAGTTTTGGGGACATGGTCCCCGAAAGAACGGAACCTTCACTTTCAGAGAGCTGGAAGCAAATTAAGGCCTCAGTGCTTTTTGACCTTAGTTCACAACTAGACTGTGGTAGTCCATTTAGACAAGACAACGGCCCTAAAGTATATACATTAGCAAGGAGGCCCTTACTCATTTTCTCTCCACCAAACAGCAAGATCAGAATTGAGTTTTCTAGTCACTCGATTTTTTCAGGGCAATTAAAAGTTCTGGCGAACTAACTGAGAACTAGTTCTTCCCACTGGGTGGATATAGGATCCCCTGGTCTGTTGAGGTCTGTGGAATCTGTGGGGCAGACCGACTTTGGACCTGTTTGCCTCCGCAAGGAACCTTCACCTCTCTCTTGTTTGTTCTCCAGCCCCAGACCCTGAGCATGGGCAACAGACTCCATGCTGCAACTTGGGTCTCTTCGCCCTTTTGCCCTTCAAGATGGTCAAGGAAGCACTAACAATTTTCAGGCTCATTGTAACGTTACTATGACCCCCATACCCCCATTCTGACCCACGTAAGAATGGTTTCCAAACTGTTACAGTTGTTGGTGGACTCCCCAAGTTCCTTCCCCAGCTGTGTCTACTCAGACATCTTCGCTTCAAGAGATACCACCAAGGGTGGTCTGCTCTTCCCTGGACAGGCTTCAGACTGTCTGGAAGCTTGTTAGAACGAAAAAGGTTTTAAAGATGTGCCGCAGAGGCTATTGCAAGATGCAGATGTCAATCTTCTAGCTCCGTGTACCAGACTAAGTAGGCAAATTTCGGAAGCTGGTGTCTCAGACACTACTACTCTTCTTCTGAGACATCTGTGACCAAAATTGCAGATTTTCTCCTTTATCTGAGGAGATCTAGAACCTCTTGTCCTCCACCATTAAGGGGTATCAAACTATCCCGTACTCAGTGTGTAAGCACGGAGACCTAGATATTTTGTCGTTCCTAATTCTTAAAGACCTCATCAAGTCCTTTGATACGTCCAAGCAAGCTTCTGCTAAAATGTATCAGCGAGATCCAAGCCATCGATTAAGAGTAGGTTTTTCACAAGGAGACACGGTTTGCTCGTTTACCCTTGGATTTTTAGCCAAGAATGAGGACCCATCCAAGCCCTAGATAAGTTCTTTCTCCCTTAGGAACTTAATGGACATCCTTAGCTCTGAGGAAGAAGAGAGAGCTCTCTGTCCAGTTAGAGCTTTCAAGTATTACCTGAGCAGGACCTGAAGATCAGAGGGCCATCCATAACCTCTGGTGTTTTGGCAAGAACCCGTCTCGCCCTCTGACTAAGAATGCATTATCCTTCATCCTAAATGAACTTAATTTCTGAGACGCACTCTCAGATTCAGACCATTTTGCCGACTTTTTAAGTGAAAATTAAGGACGTCAAAGCAGCCTCTCATTAGCTTTCAGGCACAATATGTCCATTACTTCCATTCTGCAATCGACATACTGGAAGTGCAATCGATCTTCGTGTCCTACTATTTAAATGAAAGTTGAAACAGTGTATGAAGATTTGCAGTATCTGTGGGCCATTATTAGTAACTGGCATGGTATTGCGGGAGGAAGCATAGGAATTTCTCTTATCTCTTCACTTGCAGTAAGATATCGAGTTTTGGGGAGCCAGGGGATACAATGTACTTGGAGCACCTACTGCTCTTAGTGGATGGGTTGTGGTTTTTATTTCAGTGTAGGTGACAGCGTTGTCTGGTTGTCTTTTATATTGGTACTGCGCCCAGGGCAAGGGCATTCCTTCATGCTTTAGTAGCCATTGGTCATATCCTTCGCTGCAAAGCTCCCACCAGAGTAGAGGCGCCCCATGGCTTTACCGCCATGCCACTTCAGGTTAAGATGAACCCCAACCAGAGACTGTATTCTCCTGCAGTAGTTCTCTTACCAGATAAGGAAATGACAAGCATTGTGTTCAATGCTAGCAACTTTTCTGTTTCAGAGTTATTACCATGACTTAATGTTTTGGAGTAGAATATGTCCCTGTATCCCACATCCCATTGATGTGGGATTCAGCTATGTAATTACTTGGTAAGTTACCTATATGGAAATGTTATTTTCATGATAAAATTAAGTTTCATATATACTTACCAAGTAATTACAGAATCAGAGCCGCCCTCCTCCCCTCTGATGGACATAAAGGCACAAACAAAATGAGGCTGTCTGCTAAGTCGTTCCTAATATTCTCGTTAGTGGGCGGGGCTGGTCACCTACACTAATGAATTGAAGCGCTGCCGTGATTTTTAAAATTTAAGCTGTCATGGAAGGGAAACTGTTAGCTATGTAATTACGTGGTAAATATATATGAAACTTAATTTTATCTTGAAAATAAAATTTTTTGGCGTTAATCATATCTTTCAGATTTGGTTTTACATGAATTTTCAACTCTGGGTTGGTGATATCCAATTCTGCCACCACTGCACAAGCAGTCATATTCCCTTTAGCAGCCTCTTGAAATTTTGGAGGGTGTAGTAGGAGGATGATTGGTAGTTGGAGAAGTGTCTGGGAGGAGCCTTCTGTGGTTTTCTAACATTTGTCCATCCTTCGGTATCTGCTTCTAGTTTGACTATGGGGGCTTGAGGATGCAGTAACTTCCTTTTACATTCTCATGGGAGTGGATGACCTTGCGGGGGGTGAGAGAAGTTCATCACAGGCTTTTTCTTCTGGACGAGTTTTTAGTTCAGTGTCCGAATGACTATTTCTTGCAGCCAACCTTTCCTTGATATCTGGATGAAGGGTAAAGAAGTTGTGTAATGGCTTACTTCATTCCTCTAAGGGAGTTCCTCTGGCTTGGTGATCTTGCAACTATGAGAGTTCAACAGCAACTAGTGTAGGCATCATGATGCTGGAGACCAAATGTAAACCTTAGCTCCCTCAACAAATTTTTTGACTTTACTTTGTTTTGGATGATGATAGTGGGTTTGGTGGGGAGATTGATTTGGAAGGGGATTTTCTTGATTTGATTAACCTGAGGGATTCATAGTGGGTTTGGTGGAGAGATTGATTTGGAAGGGGATTTTCTTGCTTTGATTAACCTGAGGGATTCATATTTCCACATTGTAGCCCACCAGTCCTCAAGGAAGTTCAGTTAGTGTAAGAGAAGGTATTCCAATTTCAGACTATCAGCTTTGGCTTGTCTGCTGAACACTGGTTCTTAACTAGAATTCAGCCTGGTAACAGCCTGGGCTCATTGTGTTGGTATTCATCTCCAGGATGTGACTGCCCTTGAGTCCGCTGGTCAACCTAGAAATGTCCCACCTGTCCCTTTCCACACAAGCCATGTGTGTGGGGATGTGAATTGGTGTCCTACAGGAGCTTCTGTGCCTGTCCAAGGACAGAATCCAGTGTCTTGAGAGGGCCATCAAATTTAATTGTTGCCCTTGCCTTATGGCCAACTCCACTTCAGAATCCACTTTCCTCAACTGCAGTTGGCAGGATGTTGGAAGATATTGTACATGTTGGTGGACCTCCTGGTTCATATGACAGTTGTGATGGTATGGGAGTTTGTTTGTTGGCAGCAGGAAGAGAATTTTCAATGAGTTCCTCATTTTTCTAGACCCTGAGGTCCCAGTGTTCGTGGATGCATTTATCTGGGCTTTGGGTAACTAATCTTTTGGATTTTTAAGTGAAGGATCTTCTGGCCTAAGAAGCAGTTTATGCATAGAAATTTAATGGACGTAAGAGCAACCCTCTGCCTCCAAGTATCCTTGAAAAGTTTTATAATAAACTTATGACTTACTTCAGCTTATGGTACACTCAAAGACAATGCACTGAGGTTCATTTGCTTGGTTAGCTCCCAATAAAGTTATTAATAATGATAAAGTAAATACAGTATAATTTAGTAAATTTTTATTCAAAATCATGAGAGAGAATATTTTGCTGTTTGCTGTTCAAGTGTAATATAGCTACCATACTTGTTGTTGAATAGTGTTCAGTGTTTTTAAGTCAGGTCGTCTTGTTCTCAGCCAAAAAATGCAGTGGCTCAGCCTTAGACTTGGTCTTGTCTCTTTTCCCTGTGACTTAGGCTGAGGCCACCTCAAACCACCTTAATTTTAAGACTTGTGCATAATTTTCTTTAATTTTTATATATTGTGTCTTTAGAGATTATTTTTGTTGTTTGGCAGGAAATTTTTTGATAGAGGTTGGATTTATGCTGTTACTTATCTTCTTGAATTGAACCACATGCTTATGTATTTTTAGGATATCCAGTTAGTGATATACACTACAGTGTATGGGAACTGAAATGGCAAGACACAGGTGTGGAAAGTATTCAATTTTTATACTCTAGTGTCAGTTACAGGAAGGTGGAAATGTGTAGTACTCATTATCATGCCAATTGTTAGGGTGTTAATTTTATAGTTCGAATGTTGCCAGTGTCCATTACTCTGAACATGGAATGCCTGTGTGTTATTATTTTTGATCTCATAAAGTGCATCTGTGTATAGTACATGGGAAAAATGTGTATCAGTATTAGGGACAACTCACTGTTAGTTTTTATTATGAGGTTACAGTCAATGATATTCTGCATATTTTGCAAGATACAGTAGTATGAAATTGTAGTACCAGGACGTTTTTTGTACAAGTTACATTTAGATCTGTTGTGTTTGGGTATATGAACGTTTTTGGCCCGGTTGTTTCTCAGCTTTGCATTATGTGCAGTATATGAATAAAGTTGCTGAAATCACAAACTGTCGAATAATCATACATGTTAACGTAATGCCAAGTCAGCATATGGCTTACCTATCCTGTAACATTTTTATGTTTGTAACTGACCCAGTAATCACATCGCTGTAGTTTCTACTCGCACGGCAGCATGAATTTCGAAATTCACGGTAACACTTCTTTCTTGAGTAGGTGACTAGACCCCACCAACTTTCTGGGGAAGAAGAACAACTCAGCAAATGGCTTCAATTTGTTTCTGCCGTCCTATGGCTACACACGGTTGTAGGAGCGCAGCTTGGTTTTTGGATTTTGCTTGTTAACTTTTTGGTGAAGTATTTTGCTTATGATTGCCTTTAGCAAGTTTATTATTTGAGACTGTTCATTTATCTTATAATTCTGAACTTAGATTTGACTTTTCTAGACTTAGACTGAACGAGTGAGACTTTGAGTGGACTGGCTTTTTCTCTGATGGGAATTGCCGAATGTTGGATGTTTCTGTTGTTCAGTTGTTCTCTTAACGAGAATTACAACTGTTGATTTTCTTAGACTTGTTTTTTCTCTGATTATTTGTAACTTGACTGATTTTCGATGATGTCTGACCCTAGCTCGTTAAATTTTTGGTGTTGCAGTAAAGGCTGCAATACCAGGTTAACAAAAAGCTTCGCATGACTCTCACTTTATTTGCACATCTTGCAGAGGACAGGTATACACTATTAATCTCACTTGTAATGAGTGCATAGATTGGAATGAAAAGGCTTGGAAGACTAGCTTCTCACCTTGTAAAACTAGAGAGTAAATCCTTGGTTAGTCAGGATATGATTCCTAAGTCGGTAAGTGTTGATTTACCTATTATTTTATCACCTGTATCCAATGTATCTCTTGTCGCAGTCCTCATGTACCACCCTCTCCTGGCTCCCACGCTTCCGAACCCATTCACATCGCCAATCTCGAGACCAGGATTGACCAAAAGTTTGGTCTTATGGTGAACACTCTGTCCCAATTAGAGGAATCGTGCATTTTCTGTTGGAAAAGATGAATGAAAAAAGTGTCAGTGAAGTGATAAAGGAGGAGGTGGCTACCCTTCCTGCCGGCTCTCTTAGGCAAAGGCACTGCCAAATTCCCCTAACCCTGGGAGAAGGTATACTGGAGGCCCAAGGGAGGTTGGTGGGGTCTTGCCCATGGGTAGTTGCCCCCTCGGTCGACCCTGTGGTGTCCCAGGTGACGATGGAGATCCATTGGAAAGGCATCTCGGACTTTCATTGCCTATCCTCTAGTCCCAGAACACCCAGTCTGGACAAGAGGCGCCAGTGGCGCTTCTCTAAGGAGTCTCGTCTGTTAAAGAGGCGCTAATTGTATTTGGATCAAATGTCTCCGCTCCCCATCAAAAGGTCTAGAGAACTTTCCCGGAGTCCCCAACCATCTTGGAGTTTTTGTGACAGCCCAGAGAGCTTTTCGTCAGATCATCCTTCTGGCCACCAGATTTGGCTCCTAAGCATTCTCCGACATCTCACAGGCGCTCTTCGTCGTCTTCCAAGCGTCTGCCCTCCGGGGAGCGCCAATATTTTTCTGCAGAGTGCCCACTAGTGCCCAAGCGCCCACGTTCCTGCTCGGTGCCAGCCCCTGATTGCTCAACTCATTCCTCCAGGTGCCCAGTGCCAATTCCAGATCTCCAAGCTTCTTACAGCCCGAAGCCTAAGGCTAATTCTCTCGTGGAGGAAGAGCTAGATCCTTCTCTAGCTCCCACTCAACGTCAGTTAAGTAGTATTTTGGATCTCTTCAAGAAGCCTCTGTCGTCAGTGAAGTCCATACTCCCCCAGACCCTTCAGCATCACAGATGTCCTTGGAAGAGGAGGATTTAGGCCAGCAGTCGACTCCCTCAGCCTATGCTGACCTTTTAAGATATTTACTGATGTCCTTCCTGGACTTCTTTTCTCCAGCGACTCCTGCAGCTCCGCAGTCAATGTTTATGATGAGTAACCCTGTCTATTACACCAGACTCCAGAAATTGGTCCTCTCTTCATCCTTGAGAAAAGCTGTGGATGAAGTTGATGTTGGGCTTTCAGAAAAGAAGGATCAAGGGAAGGCCACCTTTTGTATTTGCCTTCTCGTCTCTCTCAAATGAGATACCAGTCTTATGCCACTGGAGTAGGTCCTTACCTGGGAGTGGCTGCCTCCTCCCGTGGGGACTTCTCAGGCCTTATAGACTCGGCACACAGGTCAGCCTTCTCCTTTGCGAAAGTTGTTTTTCTGTACCGAATTGGACCATCTTAAAAACCTTTTTAAGTTTTTTGAAGTGCTAAGCTTCCTTCCCTGGTCCGTGGGAGCCTTAGCAGAGAAGATTCAGGATTTCTCCCCCTTATTTGAAGATTGCACGTCAGATTGGCTGAGAGTTATCTTCTGTGGTGATAAGGCTGTCAGAGACAGTTTCCATAGATTAGCCTCATTTTTCACCATGGGGATACTGAAGAAGAGGGAGCTCTGGTGCTCGTTCACCTCTTAAGAGTGTTACAGTGTCGCAGAGGTCAGCGCTTCTCTTCTCAACTCTCGACCATCACCATCTTTTCCCACAATCTGTGTCAACAAGATTACGTCGGGAGTTACAGAAGAATTCAACGCAGGTCCTTTTGGCACAATTCACAAGACACCCAGATCAGCTTCACCTCTGCAGAGACAGCCCCCTTTTGAGGAGGTAGACAGTGATCAGTTTCTAGACCTCAGGCCACTGTCCGCCTCTCCTTCTGAGCAATCCTCTTCAAAACCTGCAATTTGGAAGTGAGGAGACAGTCTTCCATGCACCTGTGGGTGCCAGACTCCTCTTTTGGGAGAGATGGAGTGCACGAGGGGCAGAACCCTGGATAGTAGAAGTCTTGAAGGAGGGATACTCAATCCCCTTCAAAGAAAGGCCACCATTAGTAAACAAACCGGTCACATTGATGGCCTATCTGCTGGTTCAGAGAAGTTTCGGCCCTCTCAGAGGAGTTTTCATCACTTCTCAAAAAAAGGGGCAACAGAAGTAGCTGAGGATATGTCATGCCGATGGCCTTCTACAGTCGGTTGTTTGTGGTTCCCAAGTCTACAGGGGGATGGAGACTGGTCTTCAGTGTAAGTGAGCTGAATCTCTTCGTTGAGAAGACAAGGTTCAAAGTGGAAATGGATCGCTCTGTTCTTTCATCCATTTGGCAGGGAGATTGGATGATCTCCCTAGACATGCAAGGCACATACTTTCACATCCCCATCCATCCTTCATCGAGAAAGTATCTGAGGTTTGTTTTCAAGAACAAAGTTTTCCAGTTCTGAGCCCTGTGCTTCGTTCTTTCGTTGGCCCCACAAGTCTTCACCTGCGTTCTCTCCCCGCTGGCCAAGTGGTTACATCTATTATAATAGGAGTCGAGACAAGCTCTATCTGGACGATTGGCTAATTCGTTCACCCACAAAGGAACAATGCATGGAGGATCTTTGGAGGACCCTCCTTTCAACTCAAGAACTAGGCTTGCTTATAAACCTACAAAAATCTCAGCTGATTCCCTCTCAGAGGATTCATTATTTGGGGATTCAGATAGACTCTCAGAGTTTTCAGGTTTTTCCGTCCACCAATCCACCATAGAGTCTTGCCTTTCAATCCAGACCTGCTCAGCCAAAGATTGGACGACCCTGCTGGGAACTCTGTCGTTGATAGAACAGTTCATTATGGTAGGGAGACTACACATGAGAGTCCTATAATTTTTTCTTGATCAGTTGGGACCAAAAAATTTACCCAGACACTTACGTCTTTCCAGTAACGGAAGAGATCAAAGCAGATCTTCGGTGGTGGCAGCCTGCAGACAGGTATGCAGAAGGGAAGTCTCTTCTCCCATTGAACCCAGATGTAGACTTCTGCGACACATCGGACATGGGTTGGGGAGCCCATCTAAGAGACAAAGAAATTTCAGGTTCTTGTTCTCTAGAGGAGAGACTTCTTCACACCAACAACAAGGAATTGAGAGCAATTCGTTTGGGACTTACACTTCGAGGAAGAAGTCCGCGACTAAGTTGTGACAGTACACTTGGGCAACACCATGGCCCTAGCGTACATCAGCTGACTGGTAGGAACTCACTCCTTTTCCCTGTTCAAGACAGCAAGGCCACTCCTGATTTAAGCAGACCAAAACAGGACGAAGTTGATCACTTGTTTCATCCAAGGCAAAATGAATGTCTTTGCGGACAAGTTGAGCTGAAACTGACAAATTCTCATGAGGGATGGACCCTGGACCGTTGGGTCTGCAAGGACCTGTGGAAACGGGGGGAGACCACTCCTGGATCTCTTTGCGACACCCAGGAACCACCGTATTCCTCTTTATTGCTCCCCCATTTCCGGACTCTCATGCATGGGCAACAGATGCCCTTCTGCAGGACTGGTCCAATCTAGTTCTATACGTCTTCCCTCCTTTCAGTATGATAAGGGAGGTACTGAACAAGTTTCAATCTAACTTGAATATCAGAATGACCTTGATAGCATCCTTATGGCCCCAGAAAGAGTGGTTTGCAGACCTTCTGGCTCTACTTGTGGACTTCCTGAGACTCCTTCCTATGATACCAGGGCTTCTCAGACAGCTCCACTTCAGGAGGTTCTATCAAAACTTATATACAGTACTCTGGCCCTGACAGGGTTTCGACTGTCAACAAAGAACACCATCTCGTTCTTTATAAGGGACCTCATCCTGGAAGCTCACTCCCAGATTGGAGAAGACTTTTTACCTTCCATGAATGTGAAAGCTCACGAGATTAGGGCGGTTGCCACCTTGTTAGCTTTTAAGCAGAACTGGTCCCTGTCCTTTATACTACAAGCAACCTGCTGGTGATGTAAGTCAGTATTTGCTATGCACTGTTTGCGGATGTTGAAACGACATACGATAATTGCAGTACCCTGCAACCTTTATCCACAGCTGGAATGATATTGGGGAAGGAAGTGTAGGGAGCTCCCCTTCCAGCCTCCTTTACTTTCGTCTTGGACTTTGGTGTTGAGTCCCAGGGAAGTCTGGGGGGTTACTGTGTACTTGAGTACCCACCATTTTTTAGCAATTGGGTGGTGGTCTCTTAATTTTAATGGTGTAGGTAACTAGGTGTTTTTGGTTGGTGTTTTAATTGTGGTACTGTGCCCTAGGCAGGGGCAAACACTCGGACTTCGTCGGCCATTGGAAATATCCTTCGCTGCAAAGCTCCTTCTGATACTTTCTCAGCCATCGGAGTACTTCTTCACTGTAAAGTCCCCACATCAGTAGAGGTGCTCCTTGGCTCTGCTCCTGCGCCACTACAGCTTGAGATGAGCACCAACCAGAGGCAGCATCTACCTGCAGTAGCTCTCTCACCAGGTAAGGGACAAGAAGCATTGTATCAATGCTAGCATAATCTAACATGTATTGGAATAGAATATGTCTGTGAATTCCCACCTCCTGTCAGTGTGGGAATCAGTGATGTAGTTGCTGGGTAAGTTGAATATATAAAAATGACATTTTTATGACAAAATAAATTTTGATATACAGTATACTTACCCAGTAATTATGAGTAGAGCCCTCCTGGTCTACAAATTTAAGCCATTTGCTGAGTTGTTCCTCTCCTGGGCGGGGTCTAGTCACCTACTCAAGCAAGAAGTGTTACTGCTAATTTCGAAATTCAAGCTGCCGTGCGAGTAGAAACTATAGGGATGTAATTACTAGGTGGGTATATAAAACTTCATTTTATCATAAAATTGTCATTTTTAGTACCCACACATTACATTATGTGTGGCTTTTTTGGTTATGAAGTTAAAGAATGAAAGAGTACAGTGATACTATTAATTCCCTGTGATTTTATAAGAACCCAAGTAGAATCGGTGTATACTGTATTCTGTTTGATTATTTGGGTTGAATTTCTTCTGAATATATCATTTTGATGTATTGATTGGTTGTAGTAGAAATCTAGACCTTGATTTTGAACATTTGGTGTCAACATAGAAGCAAATTCAAATATTGAACCCAAGGGTTAGACTTCTACTTTGGACTATGGCTATGATGATTCAGACTCTATCATAGCCTTGGATGGTGAGAAATTGAGGCAAAGCTTTGACCTTAGATGAATGAACTCAGCCTTATCCTTGGCCTTGAAAGGTTTGGATTCAAGTACAGCAATGTAGGTATGTAAGTGGACAAGAAAAGCAACATATACAGTGTAAGTTTGAAACTTGCCAATGAGATAAATATATATACAGTAATACTTCGATCTTACACAATTCGAGTTGCGCGAATTCACACACACACGAACTTTTCACTGGAACCTAACTAATGGGCATATGCGATTTTTTCACAGACACAAAATTCTCGAGAAACCCTGCAGAAGTGGGTGTTTAATTTTTACAAGATTTCATGCTTTTATGTGTAAAATCTGTATGAAAAATGCATTTCATTCTTTTATGTGTAAAATCTGTATGAAAAATGCATTTCATGCTTCTATGTAAAAACTGTATGAAAAATGGACATTTGATGTTTTATGTACAGAAAATAAATCTTGAAAAATGCATTTCATGATTTTCAGTTAAAATCATGAAAACTTATAAATGTATTTCAAACATTAAACAAGCATTTTCTACAATCTGTATCAAAAGTGTAGTAATTTTACATTTTGTAAATACACAAATATGATGCTGAAATTTCTTTGCATCATTCATTTATGCATTTACAAAAATAAAAATAATAAATTTTTGATACAGATTTTGCACTTTTCAAAGATGACACGTTTGCAGAAAATGCTTTTTAATGAAAGAATGAAATTTATAAGTTTTCATAGGTATTTTGCACATTAAAACGAAATGGAAAATTTGTATATTTATATTTCTGTACATAAATATCATGAAATGCATTTTTCCATTTGCAGAGTCTTTGTCACAAGGAATGAAATGATTTTGAGATGAGAGTTTGTTCAGTTGCTCTAATTTTGATAAAATGAATTCTTTAATTAAAATTAAATGTAACTCTGCAGGGAGTTGTATAAGTGTCATTCTGTGAAAAACTACTCTGTTCACCTCAGGAGAAAAGTGCTGGTGCAATCTGTATGTGCATGTAATTACAGCACATTCAGTTGTATATATAATACAAGATGTGATACCATCTAAATTTTTCAAAGATGATACCCCTATATAATATGTGTATAATTTTTGTTTTCGTGTCTTTAGGTGTAAAATCAGAATGGAAAATTTGTATTTATATATTTATATATATAAATATATATATAAAAATATACAGTTATATTTATATATATATCTCTCTATATCTCTCTATATATCTCTATATATCTCTATATCTCTCTCTCTCTCTCTCTCTCTCTCTCTATCTATATCTAATATAAATATATATATATAAATCAATATATATATTTACAATATTATTATTATTATATGTCGTCATTACCTATATAGTATATAATTTTAAAATTGATTGAATTTTACCTATAACTATATACCTATATAAAACATTATATACATATATTTCGATGTTTTATGGAATAATGACTATATACGTTTTATATATATATATAAAGCGGTTTACTATAAATGATAAAATAGCGGCATCCCATGAATTAGGGGTAGCATTAGTATATATATGCACTTACTGTAAATATATTATATATACTGCAGTACTCAATATTTAATGTCAATATTTATATATATTCCTTTTTAGGGTAATAAGCATAAATTTTAAATAAAATTTTTATTTAAAATTTAGCTTATATAAAGGAATACAATAAATATGATATAAATATATACTAAATATTTATAATATATGCGCATATATATATATATATATATATATATGTTATAATTCATGGGATGCCATTTTATTTGTCATATGAGTAAGCCGTTTTCTTTGCATATAGCATATATATATGTCATCAACAAATATATACAATTCCATAAATATCGAAAACATACATGCATGTATAATATATACATATATATAGGTAAAATCAATCAATATATATATATATATATACATATAATGATATATATATAAATAATAAGTTATAATATATATGTTTAGCGCTATATATATAATATAGATAGAGAGAGAGAGACAGAGGGGAGAGAGAGAGATAGATATAGAGAGATATATAATATAGTAACTATACTATATTTGTTTATATATATATATATAAATATATAAATACAAATTTTCCATTCTGATTTTACACCTAAAAACAAAAAAACTTAAAAATTAAATACACTTTCTACAGGGTATCATCTTTGAAAAATGCAGTAACTAAGGGTATACATCTTGTCCCCAACCAACTGAACGTGCTGTAATTACATGCAGCCTGATTGTCAGCTTTTCTCCGAGGTGAACCAGTAGTTTCTAATTGCACTTATTCAGTGATACTCTGATATTATCACAAAGGTCGGCTGTCATTTTATCAAATGAGCGTGACTGAACAACCTCACCGCTACATTTAAAGTCCTTGTGACAAAGAGCTTTGAAAATGGCTAAAACTTCCTTATTTATGTTAAGAAATATAAATTTAAATTTTGGAAAACTTTTACAGTTCAATGTCATGAAAACTTATAAATGAGCTTCAAATCATTAAACAAGCATTTTCTGCATTGGGTATCATCTCCAAACAGTGCAGTACCTTGATTCATCAAATGGAAGAAATCACAGGCCTTGTAAAAACTACAAAAAGTGATAAATTTAAAAAAGTTATTGTTATGGAACATCCATGTACAAAAATAAAAATAAAAATTTTTGAAGTCTCAAAACCCTGATCTGCTTATGAAATGCATTTTGATAGGATTTTGCAACATCGATTGCAGAAAATGCATTTTTCTAGGTATTTTGCACATTAAAACATCAAATCCTCACTAAGCCTTTGAAAAAAAAAGGATGGCTTTTTGCAAATGCATTTGAAGTGGATTTTAAAAGGATTGGGAAAGCATTTTTTTTAGCGATGAATCATGAAAACTTCCACATTATTCACACCCGCTCTGGGGTTTCCAAGGATCTAACCTCTGCATCAAAAATACATCAAGACTGTGAAACATCCAGCTTATGTGATGGTATGGGGATGTTTCAACTCGGATATGGGGGTAGTGGGGATTATATTTTCTCCCAGAGATACGACAATGAATGGAGAGATTTATGAAAATGTCTTGGAAAATGAATTAGTATATACAAGGAACTTTTGGGCATACGTGTATTTATGCAAGATGGAGCACCTTGCCACCGATTTACAAGGTCACAAACCTTCTTAAGGAATTTAATATTCAGAAATTGGACTGGCCAGGCAATTCACCAGATTTAAACCCAATTGAAAATTGCTGGGCATACATGAAACGGAAACTGAAGGCACTAGCAGATGAGAAAACGTCCCTCCCAAATTGAAGGATGCCATATATAGTTTATATATTATATAGACATGGATATACAATATTTATAAGATTTAGCATATTCAATGCCAAGATAGGTTATAAAGCTGTACTTAAAAATAATGGAGAAATGTATATATATTAAAAAATATATATAATAAAATTTTATATTTATTTTCCTATATTTATATCATTAATATGATTTGTTTACAAATGTATATATATATATATTTTTATATATATATATATATATATATATATATATATATATATATATATATATATATATATATATATATATATATATATATATATATATATATATTTAGATATATAAATATAATATATATATATATATATATATATATATATATATATATATATATATATATATATATATATATATATATATATATATATATATATATGTGTTTATGTATATACACATAGATATATTTAGATATATATATATATATATATATATATATATATATATATATATATATATATATATATATATATATATATATATATATATATATATATATATATATATATATATATATATATATATATATATATATATATATATATATATATATATATATATATATATATATATATATATATATATATATATATATATATATATATATATACTGTATATATATATATAATGTGTTTATGTATAGACACATAGACAGATATATATATATATATATACATATATATATATATATATATATATATATATATATATATATATATATATATATATATATATTAAATATATACATATATGTATATATATATATATATATATATATATATATATATATATATATGTTTATGTATAGACACATAGACATATATATATATATATTTAGATATATAAATATATACATACATACATACATATATATATATATATATATATATATATATATATATATATATATATATATATATATATATATATATATATATATATATATATATATATATATATATATATATGTGTGTTAGATATATAGATGTACAGATAAATATATATATGTAGATATAGATGATATAGATATAAAGTTTGGCACAGTCTCTAAAAATGCTAATGAATGCTTATTTCTAAAGTTTAAACACTAAATATGATGGTAATCATACTCCCAAATTACTAAGCTAACTTTTAAATGTAATTATAGTTGCTGTAATTTCATTTAAAAGTTAGCTTAATACATTATCCGTAAAAAAAAAGAAATAAATGGTTGACATGAAAATAAGAGTTGGAAGAGAACTTCTGTCTCTCTCCCCTTCCAACTTACTTATTTTTAGAAGTCTTCTCAACATCTTTTTAATAACTTCTTTATTCTACGTCTCCTTCTCTGTTCTTAAATGCTTTTTCGTGAACAAACAGCATTTTTTTTATTTTGACTGATACAGCGCTTAGTTTTTATGTGTCTGTGTTTTAGGACGTATATTCCACACAAGTGCATTTACACTTCGTAGATGGTACAGGTAAAATTAGATCAATTTAAACTGTCTACTGTACAGGTAAAGACGTACTGAGAAATAATAAGTTGTAAAAAATGTGTGACCTTTTGTGCACAGTTAATCTTGTGAGCCCCTCCCCGCTAGAGATTCGTATGTCCAGGTACCGCTCATTTATGCGGTCTTTTTTTTTTTTTTTTTTTTTTTTTTTTATGTTTCCTTTAGTAAATCTTATCTTCATTTAAGAGTTTTTCTTATTTTTCACATTAATGCTAAACAAATTCATTAAGGCCATGAGCCACTAAAGGTCCGAGAGGATAAAAATGTCCAGTAAGAAGGGTAAAAACAACTCTTCATCGTAAGTATTATTGTATAGATTCATTTAACAAAATAAGAAAAAGAACTTCTCGATAGCCATTCGGTATTAGTTTATTAGTTTCATATAATTTCTTTTCATGCTTCGGCACTCGTTCTTTTTCCTTTTCTTTATTACAGTCATTTTATTTAGATAATTCATCCTAAATATTACATCTTTGGGATCATCAGCTTCAGACAATTCTAATTCAGAATCAAGCGACTTGATGCAGTCTTTAACTTCCTGTGAAGTTTCTCCATGAGTTGCAATAAATGTCTCATAATAGATAACTGAGACGTGAAAGCATCAGAAGGTGGACGTAGTCTGCTTATGTTGATTGTGTTCAGCCATGAATTTTCTGATAAATTGCAGTCTGTTGTTTAAACTCCTAAATTAAGATATTTCGGTGCAAATTTTTTTATGATGCAGCCATGAATGTAACAAAGAGACTTCTTCTATTACGTCAGAAATTGTTTTTTCAAGTTTTCCTTCCTCTTTCTCAGTCAGATTCTGTTCTTCTCTAACATCACCCTTTAAGCCTTCATTTTCAATTTCAAGTACACTGGTTAGATTTTTAAAGAGAGTGGTAATGAGACATTTCTACTGATAATATCTGTTCGTTCACTGCCGTGAACTAGCAAAAGATGACAACTACTTATTTAAAAATCAAATTTGTCTTTACATTCAGTGCAGTTTTTCTTTCACTTCACAGTGCAATGTCTTTTCCTAACAAATACTCTCTCAAGCAAAGTTGAAAATTCACCGAATTTAGCTTATGTGGTCCATTCATTTGACGTATGCAACCAAAAGAATATTGCAACATGTCTTGATTTTAATCGTCTCGTAGGTATGAATTTAATGCTATATAATATACTTAATATTTCGTAAAGGTCTATACGAGACTTGACAGAATTTCTCAGTTTTGAAATCTATAAAGGAAATTAAATTGTGAGTTTGCTACTATCATGGTTTTCATGGCATCTACCTTTTTCTGCTCCTCTTAATTAATCCCAAAAGTATTTCGTGTTACTGTCATCATATACTGAAGAAGAATTCTTAATATCAAACCACTTACCAACACCATAAATGAAATTAGCAGTTTCTTCCAAATCGTTGCTGTTTAAGAGACCTTTCTTACCTAAGTAGTCATTTGCACTTGCAGTTGAACTGGATAACAACTGTTATCCAGTTCACACGCTGTTTCTCTTGGCCCAACAAGTTAAAATGACTTCCGTTCAACTTATAAGAAAGGCCATATTCTGCCTTTCCCTGACAAATGGAAGAATCAGGAACAAAACTTCCATCTTGTAACTTGATTTCATGTTGCCAGTACTTTCATCCTTGCAAAAATGCGAAGAGCAAATCATAGCATGGTCTGGGTTACGTTTATCAAATCGTCGACATGCTTGTATGCATGCATCTCTGAAACTTTCAACTCTCGAAAAAACAAAAGAAACTTATGCCTAAACCTGAAGAGTTGATTTTCCTTTTTTGTGTTAAAACAGCCAAAAATTGTGCAGTTGTTCGGCATTGTGGTGACAATATTTTAACAACTTGTTTGACCAGGCAAAATGTTTTCACACTGACATTTACTGCAAGAAGAAATTTTGGCAAATGAAGCATTGTACAAAATAATTGTTATTTTGTGCTAGAATCTACACATAATTTAATATCTATCAAAGAAATCCTTAGAGACAGGATAAAGATAAAATATTAATAGAGGGACAAATTTTGGGTTGCCTTTTTTAAGCCAAATCTTCGATTTCGGTTGGCTTAGCCAGAGCCCCCAGTCGAGGTTTGGGGGCTCACGTGAGCTCATTATCCTAACCCGTCAGACTCAGACCTGTGCATAAGCAGACCTGTTCTTCAGAGTGAAATTAGTTATCAATTAATACAGAGACAGAGAGAATAACATGAGAGAGATATCAAAAGATGGAAATTCATGATTTATGAAGGAAAAAGAAAGAGAGAGAGAGAGAGAGAGAGAGAGAGAGAGAGAGAAGAGAGAGAGAGAGAGAGAGAGAGAGATTGTCCTTACTTGAAATATCAAGTTAAATTATTTATGAATTATTACAGAGACACAGAGAATAACATGAGAGAGAAAGAGAAGTTATTCTTACGTTAGGTATCGAAAGGTGGAAATTCGTGATTTATGAAGGAAAAATAAAGAAAGAAGAGAGAGAGAGAGAGAGAGATAGATAGTACCAGAAATCCTTTGACACGAAAGATCAGGAAATGATATTTGTTTAAAATATCTCTCTCTCTCTCTCTCTCTCTCTCTCTCTCTCTCTCTCTCTCTCTCTCTCTCTCTCTCTCTCTCAATTATGTTATTCTCTCCATCTCTGTAATAATTCCTAAATAATTTAACTTGATATTTCAAGTAAGGACTCTCTCTCTCTCTCTCTCTCTCTCTCTCTCTCTCTCTCTCTCTCTCTCTCTCTCTCTCTCTCTCTCTCTCTCTCTCTCTCTCTCTCTCTCTCTCTCTCCACAATAATTGAAAAATAATTTCACTCTCTTAAGTAAGGACAACAAAACCCTTATATAAACACTTAGAACTGCCTATTTTGATAGTTCAAACACAAGAAAAAACCTCTAAAAATGCTTATATGTAAGTATTTTAATAGTTTTATCACAAAAAGTGCATTTAGTCATGGAAATGATATGAAACTACAGTAATCAGTGAATATTTCTCTGTGAAAATACAGCGAATGAACGAATTTTCCGCGAATAATGAGTAGATACGTTCCACGGAGAAATCAGCGAATATGTGAATCCGCGAATTTTGAGAAGGTGAATACGGTGGTTTACTGTATTATATACATGAGAGACCTGGGTTATATATATGAGTCAGAAATTTATTTCTGTTATATATTATATGTTGATGATTTATATATATATATATATATATATATATATATATATATATATATATATATATATATATATATATATATATATATATATATATTAGATATTAATATATATATATATATATATATATATATATATATATATATATATATATATATATATATATGATTATATATATTAATTATATATATATGATTCATTTATATATACATTAATACAGGTGAAAAATAATAAACGGGTATAGGTCCTGACGGTATATATATTTATTTCCAAGCCATTGATAAGGACTGATACAGAGTATGAGAAGTCATATATATATATATATACTACAGGAACAGTATTAATAATATACATATATATATAGAGACTATATATCCCCTCAATATATATATATATATATACACACACACACATATATATATATATATATATATATATATATATATATATATATATATATATATATATGTATGTATGTATGTATGTATATATATTATAAATTATAAATTATAATTATTATTATAATTAATTATATTTTATAGATATAAATATAGTATTAGGTATAGATATATTATATAGAGCCATTATATAGGATATACATAGTATAGAAGTCACATAATATATATACATACTACAGGAACAGTACTATATATATATATACAACCGTTATATTTATATATTATAAATTTAATTATAATTATAATTATAATTAATTATAATTATAATTATAGATATAGATATAGTATTATGTATGTATGTATGTATGTATGTATGTATGTATATATATTATAAATTATAAATTATAATTATAATTATAAATATAGATATAGTATTATAATTATAATATAATTATATAGATATAATTATATATATATATATATATATGTATAGATATATTATATAGATATATTATATATATATATATATATATATATATATATATATATATATATATATATTTATATATATATAAATATATAATTATAATTATAATTATAATTAATTATAATTATATATATATATATATTATTATTATAAATTATTATTATAATATATTATATATATATACATATAGTATTATATAGATATATTATATTATATATATATATATATATATATATATATATATATATATATATATATATATATATATATATATATATATATATATATATATATATATATATATATATATATATATATATATATATATATATATATATATATATATATATATATATATATATATATATATATATATATATATATGCATGTGTGTGTGTGTACAATGTAATGTAATTTAATGCTTCAATTATCATGATTAATAGAACCAAGTGCCTGTCAGATAATGATGAAATCCTGATTAGGGCAAGTATAAAAATCTAGGGGTGTTTAAGGATAGCATCCCACTCTTCCTCACCTAAACAACACCCGTCACACTTTAAATTGAAAATTTTGTGCAAAATCAGTTATCTGCCTTTTTCCATCATACTTTTAGCAAACTAAATAGCATAAATTCTTTGAAAAAATGCAACCCTTAATTCTCTCTCTCGCTCTTGTATTACAGTACTGTCACCATATTGTATTACTGTACTGTACACAAGATACACAGTGTGTATGTGTGAACTATTGACTTGCAGTAGGTGTTACACTCACTATAGTACATTCACATCAGCCGTGCATTTGGGGCCTAGCGCTGTCCTTATGACGCTCCTGATTGGCTAGTGGTCAGCCAATCACAGCGCTGGAAAATGGCCAGTGTTCAGTCTCTCTCAAAGCTCCAGAGAGTTAACATCTCTGCTCTGAGACCTGAGGAACATGTCTTTCAAAAGTTATAACTTCCATTAAACCTCAGTTTTACCCAAAGAACAGTAGTGTTTCCCAATTTCATCACTAAACATGTCAAGCCAATGGTTGAAGGATTATAATGATATATGAATTATTTACTTCAATAAACTTAATGGTAAGGTATTTGGTAGTGAAATAAACAAGAAATTTTTAAAGAGTAGGGCTATCAATCAATATGAAAACAACAAGCAAGCAATTAAGAATATTAAAATGTGCGGGGATGCATGCAGACTATAGCCTATCCTGGGCAACCAGCCAGCTCCTTACACATTCCTTACTTCTAGAGGAATCTCTTGCTTTCAGTTGTTGTTATTTGGGGCCATACTTGAATGACGCTTGTATGTCAGATCTTGAGTTCTAGTTCAATAAACGAGCCTAGGATTATGTAATGACTCGTCTATGGCCGTCCGAATAAAGAGGTAACTTCTCTACATGGGTGCAACCAGCTGCACTTGACAGTAGGCCTATGGTAGCGCCTTGTCAGGGGCTGTCATACGGAAAATAATTAAAATGAGTAAATGAATGATTATAGACTGCATACATATGTAGATACATAGAAAAGTATGATATGTGTATGTAGTTTTTTTTGTAGTGGAGTGAGGAAGCTCACAATATTAGTAGTGTAGGTGATTGCAGACAGCCATAGACAAGTCATTACATAATCCTAGGCTCATTTATTGAACTAGAATGCAAGATCTGACATACAAGCGTCATTCAAGTATGGCCCCAAATAACAACAAGTGAAAGCAAGAGATTCCTCTAGAAGTAAGGAATGTGTAAGGAGCTGTCTGGTTGCCCAGGATAGGCTATATATAGTCTGCGTGCATCCCCGCACATTTTAATATTCTTAAAATTGCTTGCTTGTTATTTTCATATTGATTGATAGCCCTACCTATACTTTTTAGGTAGCATTGCCATCCATGACATTTAAGCCATGAAATTTTATGAGACACAAAATGATAAATGACGAATGCACTGCGATGCCATGTAAGGAATGAAAGAATACATTTTATCTTTAAAAATTTCTTGTTTATTTCACTACCAAATATCTTACCATTAAGTTTATTGAAGTAAATAATTCATATATCATTATAATCCTTCAACCATTGGCTTGACATGTTTAGTGATGAAACTGAGAAACACTACTATTCTTTGGGTAAAACTGAGGCTTAATGGAAGTTAACTCTCCAGAGCTTTGAGAGAGACTGAACACTGGCCATTTTCCAGCGCTGTGATTGGCTGACCACTAGCCAATCAGGAGCGTCGTGAATGTACTATAGTATCCATTTGCTTAAGCAAATTAGGCTATTACAGCTGTACTTGAGGTAAGGGTAATGGTATTGAAACTGATATTTTACTTGGTGAATCCACTTTTACTTTATGATGTTATATCACCGTCGTAATATGCATAAAAAACCGATCATCTGCCATATACATTTACATAGGCTAGGATGATATTTACATTCTCAGAATCAGGTGCTTGAGCCTACTAATGAAAGAATTAAGAGCAAAATTTTTTAGTTGCTAAAAGAAAAGAGTCTGTCACTGGAATGATTATTTTTTATTTTTGTACATAATTTTAAAACAGGTATACAAAGCTAAGCTAACATCAGGTAAAAAATAAAGTTCATTAACTGAACGAATTTAATTTTCAGAAGATCATACTGTACTAGGCTATGCTTGTAGATTAAATTTCATTTTCAGTAGATTGTACTAGGCTAGGCTTTTTCAAACAAGTTTACCAAATTATGGCTGTTGTAACAATTCACAACCATAACTTATAATTAACAACCACTTATCTAAGACCTGACATAAACAACACTGAGATGTAAACAAACAAGTTGGATAACAGCTGCTTTGTGGTTAAGAGGGATTTTACTTTAATGTAAATTATGCTAGTTTACCTTTGTATACCGTTTTACCATTTATGTACAAAGATAAAAATAATAATTCATTTAATACATTCATTTCTTTTAGCAGCTATAAAATGATTCTCCCAATTCTTTCTCTAGTAGTTTCTCCTAATTCTTTCTCTAGTAGTTTCTCCTAATTCTTTCTCTAGTAGTTTCTCCTAATTCTTTCTCTAGTAGGCTCAGTCAGCTGATTTTGAGAACATAAACATTAGCCTAGCCAATTAATTAAAGGTCAGATCTGGTTGCGTTGTCTCGCATACTTCAACATGCAGGGTTTCATGGATAGCAAGCCAGCCAGCAAACTAAGATTTGTAGGAAGGGTTGTCTGTGGATCACCAGGTAGTCAGTTGGAGTTCATACAGAGTACAGTACTAATGATTTTGTAATATTTATAGAATGCCAGAGATTTTAGCAAGAGTATGTACTTTTTTATGCGAGGAAAAACTTTTAGCAAACAAAATTAACACTTAAGTTACAAAGCTTTTGTGAATGAAGGTGCTGTAATAGAAAATTCGTATTTTCACAGATCTTTGAGGTCAGAGCAATTGTGTTGCGCAGTAAGGTCAGTGGTCAGATAGTTGAAGGAAATGTTATGATTTTATGCATACAGTAGCCCTTAAACCATGTAACCAAGTAATATGTGCTGAAACTTGTGTGGTTTACCACAATATGTCACTGTTTCCAGAACCAAATGGGCATTGCTGTGAGTCAGGATACTCTTCTTGGGTCAGTGATGAATTCATGCCTTTGTATGAAACTTTAAGTTTTCAAAAGTTGCAAGTTGCTTGAGTTCTTTTTCTTATTACTGTATTATTATTTGTGGTAATTCACATGAATGCACATGCTTTGATTTGCTTTGTATAAAGGGGAAAGTCATCCTTTTACTCTTTCAATAGATTTCATCCTCTTGAACTTGATTTTATGTGGCAGCTATGTTTTATTTTCTTTGAAACTTGCTTAAGGTGTAAAATGATGTGTAACTTCATCTCGGTTTCTGGTGCAGAGTACTGTATTGATGTTCTCCTACATCCAACAGGCTCTTCATGAGAGAAATGGATGGAGCCCTAAGTGAAGAAGTCAGCAGGGAAATTAGGAGAGCAGCATTATCAACAAGAGTTAAAAAAGTGAAATTCTTCACCCGTTTGAATTTTGTTGATACTTTGGTTGTGAAATTATGAAGTGCAGTAAGAATTGGTGAAACTTTACGATGATGGATGATTGCACTTCTGTTCCATTAAAGGGACCTGATACATAAGTCATGATGCCATACCTCCAGAGTATTGAGTAGTTGTCTTAAGGTGATATGCATCTCCCTTTTAATGCTATGACTCGTGCACATTTCAGTAAATGGCTGTAACAAAATTAGTGAGCTCTGTATCACAAAATGCTCATACTTGCATACAGTGTGGAAAGATTTTCAGAAACAGTGTTAAGTATATGATACATAAATCAAAACACACTAGTCACATTACTTTTATCAGTAATATTCGAAAAAGTATTTGTTAAATTTTAGGTACAGATTTTGTTGGAAAAAATATCATGTTTGCAATTTCTTTAGGAAGGCCTACTATTGTGGAATGTGCCAAAAGTCATTTATAAGTGAGAGAACTGTTGTTAATCATTTAAAAAATTGTCCAAGTAATGCTAAGCACAAATGCCTTTTTTGTGACTATACGTCTAACTCCCAATCAGACGTTATAAATCACACAAAACAGCATGCAAATGAACAACCTTACCAGTGTACAAAGTGTGACAAGAAGTTTGTATCCCTTGGTGGACTCACAGATCATGAGCTAGTGCATTTACCCCCAAGATATTTGTGTTTCACTTGTGGTAAGGTATTTGCTGAAAAAAGCATTTTAAAGAACCACCTGGAAGTTCACCGTGGTAAACAGTTATGTGCTCAGTGCGGGAAAGAGTATTCTGGTGAGGATTATTTCTGTCATACAGAGGTAGTAAGTGCTCTTTGCAAGAAGTGTGGTATAAGATTTGAATATCTTTGTCAGTATGAGAAACACAAAAGAATGCATGAAGAAGTAGTTGAAAAAATGAAATACCGTGGGAAGCGTTTATGTATTCATTGTGGTAAAGATTATTCAGCTAAAGATTACATTTTTCATAAGGAGTTGGTTGATGAAGTATCTCCTTGCAAAATATGTGGATTACACTTTGATTATATTTGTATGTATGAGAAACACAAAAAAGAGCATATAGAAGCATTGGAAAATATTAAAACTTGTAGAACTCAAGCTGATCTTTGCCAGTATATTGAGTGTACGGAAATGGTTGTATCTCAGGCCCCATTGATTTATGGTTACAATCATGTATGTATGATCTGTGGAAAGAGATTTAAAGATTTCCCATCTACTCTTGTTCACATAGAGAGGCATGTCGAAAGTAAGTCTGGGATGACCAGAAGTGTGGCTTCATCTGTATGTAAAACTAGCAGAGAACCAGTGAATGATTTTCAGGGTTTTGATAAACATTTGAATTCAAACATGAAGAGCAATTTGATAGCCAAACAGTTAGATATAGTTGCAGTGGTTAATGCTACAAAAATGAAAGAATCAAGATTAGAATCAGATATGCAGCTTTCCCTTAAACCTCAGGAAGAAGCTTTAAAATATAATTTAAAGGAAGATATTGCTTTGAAGGTGAATAGAAATTATCGTTCAGTTAATCTTAGCGCCAGAAGTCTTCCTCATTCTAGCTATGACTCTCAAGTTCATGAAAATTTGCCCAGTAGTCCATCTAAAGGCATTGAAAAGAAAGTAATTTTATCAGGGTACTCATTATCCTCAAATGAAGGTGGTTCTGTGACAAAAGTAGATCATGGTCTAACTTTTTCTAAGTATAAAGCAGTGATGGCTGAAATTTCGCAGAAAAATTTAGAGACTGGAGAATCCAAGATGAAACAACCATTAATTGAGCCATGCAGTTTGGAGATAGTGTGTCCCTTAGTCTCTTCTACCCTTGGAGATGTTGCTACCTACAAAAGTAGCATTGTAGTGAAATCACCAATTGCTAGTCGTGGAAAGTGTGGTTCCGATAATCTAAGTCGATGTAGGCTAATTTTGAGTGACGAAAAACCATCATCAAACAATGAAGAAAGAGTGAATAGTCCCAAAGATAGGATTTCCTTATATAAAACAGAAACAAAAGCTTTGAATAAAAAGGAAAGAGATGTGCCGGAGGACATTTGTGGAGAGGTTGTCAAGGATGAGAGTTATTGTGTTCCAAGTTTCCAGAGTGCTCCCAGGGATAGCTCAAAACACAGAGAAGATTTCAAGTCATTTGATCCATTTATGAATAACCCAATGGTTGGAGACTTGAGCTTAGAACACTTTCATTCTTGCAGTAATGATAGCCAAATAGACACAGAGAATAAAGTTGTAAACCAGGGTACAAATGTGAAAAAAGATATTAGATTACCTTCATGCAAAGATGGAAAAGTTGAGGGAATGCACAGAACCCAGACAGCATTAAGTGATAATACTGTTAATGTTGTTTCATTAGAGAAGTCTTTTTCAGGTACTGTCAGTCAAGGTATTACAAATAAGGATTCATCTTTCGTGGAAAATACAAGTATTGAAGAGTCAAGAACACTCGGAGTGAATTCGGAAAAGAATCATTCTTCAAGAATAAGGGAAAAGTATAATGTAGAAAATAAACCAGAATTTGCAGGACAGAGTTATATGTCATCATTAGCCAATTCTCTAGAGGCTAGTAATTGTAGTGGTAGTGCTGTTGTTAAAGACTTGCTTCCAAATAAGAAAACAATTCAGAAGTCAGGAAAACCTCAAGTAAAGGTAGAAAGGCGGTGTTTATCGAGAAAGCGGAAACTAGGAAAGATGCAGGGTCGTAATGCTCACAAAAAATGTCCCAGTTGTGGAATTATGGTTCTTTGCAAGCTAAGTACACATGCTAAAACATGTTTTAAAAAGCAGGAAGAAGACTGTTTACAACAAAGTGAAATGTCCTTAGAAAATTCCAGAAATATTGTGCCGTTATCAATTAAATTAGAGAACCGTAATATTAGTATTAGTGATGTTAAGAATCAACTCTCCGAAAATGTAGGGGATGATTGCGGTCGAAATGGGACAATAGCTGGTAATGGTTGTGATTTAAAAAATGTAAATGTTTCAAAAGGAATTCTGAAAAGGACCATTAAAAATACTAGAGAATCAGACAAGTTGCAATATGTTTGTAAAGAGATATCTAGTAAGTCGTATCTGAAAGATAATCCTTATTGTACATTGTGTGGCAAAGTGTTTACTGTCAAATCTGCCTTTGAGGCTCATAAGCAGTTACATGAAAATGCTGGTTGGTATCTATGCTACAAGTGTGGAATTGCTTACAGGAATGAAAGGAATCTTGTGCGCCATTGTGAAATAACTCATTTTGGAGAATATGTTTTTGAATTTGAACAAGAAAAATTAGTTCCTGTTAGAAAAACAGGTAGTTTTTCAAATAAATTAATCAGAAAGAATGTACCTAAACAATATGGTGACAGTCAGACGGATGTGTATGATAAATCTGGCCATTTTGAATGTAGGCATTGTAGACAAATATTCAGATGTAAAAGTGTGCTTAAACTCCATTTGGAAAGTCATAAAAAAATTTGTTTGGATGAAGAATTTAAACTGATTGAGATACAATGCTCGATTTGTAATATGAAATTTATAGATAGGAGGAGGTTGAAATTACATTGGCAGTCTCATAAGAATTCTCAGTTGTTTACATGCATTGTTTGTGAGAAGGCATTTAGTGCAGAAGATGAATTTCTGTATCACAAATGTATGAAAGTTAAACATGGAAATTTCTTAAAGGAGAAATATGTCAGCCATGAAAATCAGAATGTTACAGTTGATGCAGGTGGTGAGATGGATGAAGAAAGTACATCAAGTAATAATAGCTCGAAAAAGAAACTGGTTGGTAAAGTGGAAAGTGGTTTCTCTTGTCAGGCAGAAGTTAAGAACAAAAATAAATTGTACAAGTGCCCAGTTTGTCGAAGGAGATTTGAAAGTAGAGAAGTTTTTGCTGCTCACGTTGTTAAACATGAAAAGTCCAAGTGGTATATATGTGTTGATTGCAGTCTTTGCTTTTGGCTTAAGGAAGGCTTAAAAGAGCATTCGATGTATGCGCATAGTGAACATTGGGTCACAGATGAAAATACTTTTGAAGAAACTAATGGTTCCCTGGTTGAAAGTGAAGTAAAGGAGTTTCTTTGCAGTGTTTGTGGTGATAAGTGTCTTTGTCAAGAAACCTTTAAACAGCATATACTTCAGCATGAAAATGATAACTGGTGCATTTGTGGCGATTGTGGTAATTGCTACAGGGATAGGGGTAACTTACTTAGACATGAGAGGCAATATCATGGAAAGATACATGATGATAGTCTCACCTCTGAGAAATTGAAGAATAGTCATGGAATCAATAGGACTGTTAAAGTAACTCTTGAACGTATGTCACCATGTAACATTTGTGGAATGTATTATGGTACATCTAAGACAGACTTGGAGAAGCATCTTACAACCCATGTAATGCAGAAGAAAAAGATAATATTTAAATGTACACTTTGTTTAAGGACTTTCAAAAATATGAAACTTCTTTTATCTCATAAAATTTTGCATTCGTCTCAGAAGCAAAGATCCTCAATAAGTTTAAGGGAAAAGAACATTGTGAATCCAAAGAAATCTTCATTATTCAAGTTCCAAGATGCTCGCTTGCACAAACGTGTAGTGTATAAGAAAGATATTCGTATTTTCAAGTCATCGGTAGGGCCCCTCTGCAGTAAAAATTCGCATGTTCACAGAAACTTGTTGCTGCGAAAAAACGTGAAACGGACGAATTTATTGTACCATCGTAAGAAGTTATTGGGTTCAAGTGCACAAAAATTTGTGTGCCTCAGTTGTGATTCCAAGTTTTTTTTCAAAATTTCCCTTGATAAGCACATCAAGAAATATCATCGACTTGGAGTAATTTTGGGCAGTGTTTCAAAAGACATTTTTGAAAATGTACCTGATTGATATCTTGAAAGGGAGCTAATTGTTTGTGCCTTTATTGTCAAGTTCTTGTGAAATTTGAATAAGCAAAGATGGTTTTGCTGGAAAATATCTTGACCTTTTTCTAGTCAAACGTGTGGATCTTCATAAAGTTTTTTTTGAAGCCAGAGAGGGTAAGGATTTGTGGTGTAAGAATATAAAGGTGCATGTGTACTGACGTCTTTACTTCAGGTTGGAAAGAAGCAAAGTTCTTAGTTTCATAAGTATTTAGTGTGTTTATTTCATTGGTTTTTAAAAATGACAGTGATTGTATTACATAGTACATATTACAGTATGTTGATAATTTGTTTGAGGTCCTGTCCTCCAGGTAACAGTTCTGTCATAAACATTGAAAATTTTGGTTATAGTCCATTAGGTCTTCATTTAAGACTAGTTTCATGCACATATTTTATTAAGCTCAGTATGGTTACAGTGTAGTTAATTTCTTAGTATGTAAAATTGTCAAGTGAATATTTTTATATACTGTACTGAAAGAAAAAATTACCAAAGAATTGGTTGAAAATATTGACAGCTTGAAACTCAGTTCGTGGAATATGGTAGAAATATTTTCATTTTAAAGACAAAGGGTGCTAATAACATGTTGCCCATTAATATTTTGTGAACGAGTTGAGACACCATTAATCTCAATAATTTGAAAAAAGTTTTCAGTTGAGGATGTAATAATCTTATTTTGTGAAATTTAAAAAATTTAAATACGGTACTGTTTATCTTATTCGAACAATCAGTCTTATTTCAGGAATATAAACAGTTGTGAGTTGAAACAATGGAATTTCATAATGTAAACCCTGTTAATCACAGTCTTTTGCATACAGTTTATGTTTATAGACCAATAATTTCAGTACTAGTGTATTTCTTGAACAGTCATTAGTTAAAACAATGTTGTTTCAATGCAGTTTTGCCTTGAAGTGCTGTTTTTGATAATTCAGTAAGTTTTAAGATGAAGTTGCCATTTTCATTACATCTCAAGAATAGCTTTTGAGGTGAAATGTATTCAAGTAAATCGCCTGTGAAAACAATCTCTTAGTTTTGTGAAGAGACTTGAATGGGAAAGAATTAACGAAGGCTTTGCTGGAGCAAATTATAATGAAAATTGATAGTTTATAAAAACGAAGCATTATTTTCATGTATACCAGACAGTGGCAGCATCATGAAATTTAGGCAGATAGAATTTGTGTGTGGTTGGAGGTGAAGTGAAATGATTACACTGGAGGTTATTGGCGTAACTAGTATTATCTGTTGGTGAAAAGATTAGCAGTATTCTTGGAACCATTCAACATTTGATCAGGGGATTATGTCGATCTAAAATGCCTTTTAGTTTCACTACAAATAGTGTTGAAATTCTTCATCTAGTTGGGAGGGTATTGTGAGAATGATTGTAATGAAAGGATTTTATATGAAATAAAAATCATTGCCTATCAGAGCCCATTTCTTTATATTTGACT
This sequence comes from Macrobrachium rosenbergii, assembly GCF_040412425.1. Classification (NCBI taxonomy): domain Eukaryota; kingdom Metazoa; phylum Arthropoda; class Malacostraca; order Decapoda; family Palaemonidae; genus Macrobrachium; species Macrobrachium rosenbergii. Next base: position 19,141,516 of record NC_089744.1, read on the forward strand.
TAAGAAATTGGTACAGTTAAGAAAGTGGGTTATATTACTTTAACTTGAGATCTGTCTTGAAAGGTGTTTATTTTCAGCATTTTGTTACTTATTGTAAAGAGAAGTTTGTATGTGTGTCACAGCTGTTATGTAGAAGTCTGTCTTTATTGATAATAAGTAGTTCTTTTATAATATCACTGTGTTAAAAATCTTGACTTAAGGTTGGCCTCTAGTGTAAAGTTGCTGTAGAAAGCCTGTTTGTCTTTAGATGGAAGCTGTGAAAAATGTTACCGTGGAGCTCCTGTTCATATGAAAGGAAACAAGTGTAGTAAAGAAGTACAGTAATGGGAATTCCTAATTATCTAAATTTATATGGAAGATTTTCAACAAGGTTAAAAGATTAAACATAAAGAAACTGTGCCTTTAGATCCCATTACACTGAACAACTGTTGTGTATATCTAATGCAGAACATCCATACTTCTATTTTTTATGGTGTTTATGTTCTGTGATGACAGGCTTTGATACAACAAGAAATAACCATTATTATCAAATTCCTACAGGGAGATGGACCAAAGGAAATACTTTCTTTACACGGGATGCTGTTTTGTTGTGAAAACTCTGTGAAAGAACAGTAAATATGTCAGGTTCCGTGACGAATTCCCCACATAACTAGATTAGTATTTCAGTTCATTGCATTATTTTTTTACTTGAGAGGGTATTGCTTTCCTTAATTTTGCCAGTAAATGCATTCATTCTTTATTTCTGTGAATACAATCATTTTTAATTTGAGGTGGACAGTCGACATGTTTATTATCATTATGAGATGAGAAAGTAGGAAGGGTTAGGGTTCATTCTCCTATGGTATTTAGATTTGTAACATAAAAAAATTGTATTTAGGAGTTAAAATATACAAACAGCTGACAACAAAGTTCTGCCGTCATTGTGGAATAGCAGGAAGTTGTGTAAATGCAAATGGTTGCAGTTCTCTATTGCAGTAGTAAAGAGTTTGTGATCTTTGGCTAGTGTAACTTTTGTTTTTGTTCAGGCTATTTCTGAAATTGCGGAAGTTTCCAGAATTTTGAGAAGGAAGTGTAACAAGAACTTATTTTTGACAAAAATGCTGTAAGTCAACATTTTGCAGTGTCGATGGTGCATTTGATTTTCCACAAGTATGAGCCAGTAGATTTTGAAGTCATCCTCAATGCATATGCTGTGTTCTTGACAAATTTTCAGATGAAAATTATTCTGTTGACTGACTGTATAAAATTGATTTGAATAAATATTGTAAATTTTCCTGGTGGCATAGATTTATTTTACAGATTCCTAGCACAATATTTAACATGAGGTTTGTCATAATGGGAGGTAAAAATAGTAGTAAAAATTTCATCTTTGTGCTTTATGTGATTGGTTGATTGATACTACACAGAATTAGTCTCAAGATCTTTCTCAAAAGCATTAAAAGGAAAATGTTCATATATTTTTTAATATGAATTTGTATTCGTGGCATTAAATGAATTGTGGGATCATGGTTATCGGAAGTATTGTATATGTAGTGCATTAGCATTTTTATTTTTCAGCTGAATTCTGTTGTGAAGCCCTGGTTACGGGGAAAGGCTAATGAAGGGTTAAGAGTGAGATAGAATTCTAAAGGTATTAATGGGCCTCATGGTAGGTGAGGGAAGGATACATAAATTAGGAATAATTCAGCATTTAAGAAAATTCAGACTAGTTATGTTTGTATCAATGCTTGTTTTTTTACCAGGGTTGTATATCTTACGTTTGTGTAAATAATGTTATTTTTTCAGGGAAAATGGTAAACATTATGAAAATGTATCATGGTAGTAGGTGGAAGATATATGCTTCAAGTTACAAACCAGTGTGTTTACACAATACATTTTAATCATAAAATTTTAAGCATGATTGATGTGCTTTTTAGAGGGAAATTAGATTTGCTATGGTACTAGTGATGATTATTGAGTAAGGGTGATTTACAGTGAGGTGTGGTTGCACTGCCTCACTGCCTTTTTTGTTCATGGCAAGGTCCTCACTATTATGAGGCATTTGGTTTTTTAATTCTCCAGCCTTGGGCACTTTTGGAAAGTGCTTACTCTCTCAAGTGAAAGAAAAGGAATTTCTATTTTTTCAGGATACTTGGAAAGCACAATTCATAAATTAAGAGGTATTTTTGGAAGTTCTTTAAGTTTATGTAAGCTCTCTAAAATGACTGTTCAAGAAGTTCCCTTATTCAGCAGTTCAAATACTTTCCTACAATTTAATTGAAGCTCTTAAATGGTTTGAACCGTGCAGGAGCCTTACCAAAGTAGGCATTAAAGGGACTGGTCAGTTGAAAAAGGATGGATTTGGAAAACTGTTTAAAATTGGAACATCTCTTGTATAGCTGTGAATGTGGTTCGAATATCTGAATTTGGAGTCTCATCAAAATTTGCCTTCGATTTCTTATCCCTATCCATGCAAAGATTATATGATAGGAGCTAGCCAGTATTGTACAGTAAAACTTCAGACATCTGGATTTTTGGAAGATTTGGGAAACATTTTGGTGTTTATTTAGAAACAAAATATAATTAAGAACACACAACTAATAAAAATTTAATTTGAAACTTCTGATGTTTCTACAGTTGAAAAATGTAATGGTTAAAAATTAAATATCATCGTGCCTGTTCAGAGAAAATGATTAGAATGAAGAGCACAAAAATCTTCAGAAAATGGGTCTGTTAAAAGGGAAATTTAGATGCTCTCTCTCCCTCTCTCATAAAGTAAATATATTGGTACCACAGTACTCAGGCTTATTCTGTTCTGAAGGCTGAGTACTTATCTGTTAAATATATTGGCATCACAGTACTCAGAATTATCATGTTCCCAAAGGCTGTCTGAATGCTGAAATGTTCGAATACTAACATTTTTTCTGTAAGGAATAGTGTAAATTGGGTTAATCTGTTCCAGACCTTAAAAAAATAAGAAAAAAGAAAAGCATTTTAACTTCAGTTTAACAATCTAGTATGCAGACATTATACAAGAAACTCAACAAAATAAACAGTTGAAATATAGACAAATTTACTCTCACTCTCCCGGTACTTAAGAGAGTTGTTGGTGTACTTGGAAGGTGAAGAGGAGGAGATATATTTTTAAGAAGGGGAGTCTGCTTCCATAACAGTGGAAGGTGACTGTGGTGCTGGGGTTGAATCTCTTTAATGTCTCTGTCTACTGTTTTCATCTTGAGATGCATTGTATGTATCTCGCTAAAAGTCTGTCCAATGATATTTGTTTTTGCCAGCATTTTAGAATGTCCCTAAAGTGAGACAGTATTTATATTCAGGAGGTTTATAACAGTTTGCTACACCTTTGTCAGGTTGTTATTTTTCAAGACTACTACTCCTCCTCCTCCTCCTCCAACCAAATGTGAGTGTTTAGCAGATTTGTGCACTACACAAGAACTGTGGGTAAACTTAATTATCATCTCCAGATACAAGTGACCTATTGGTCTACCTGAGTGACCCTATAACTCCAGGACCATGTAGCAATGAACTCAAAATACTAATGCTTTTCTATACACCAGTTCTGACTCTTGGACAGATCTAGGCTGATTTTAAGGGAGGTTATTGCTTTAGCAGATTTGCCATGAACTTGGCTTACTTTTAAATGAAAAAGTAGGGAGTGCGTACTGCCCAAAATATCTTCTAAGTAGTGATTGAATAGATTTTATGATCTCAGATTATTGGGAAATACTTGTAATTTTCTGAGAAATTAGCTTTTTCTTTGGTAGGAAAATCTTATTATTTAATGCCATATGTGGAAATTTAATGAACATGATCTTTTTCTGTTTTCAACAGGTACTTTGCTGGATTGGATGGTTATTGGTCAAAGCAATTCGATATTTAATGTAGAATATTGAGCCAAAGAAATAGATTTATATCAGTATGATTTATAAGGCAGCTCTATGAAACCTCTCTCATGATTTCATTATTTATGGATGTAAATTCAAATAACTGGAAAGTGCCAGTGAAGTTTGTGAAGGTTTTTGGAAAACAAATTTAACGACTGTTAACCTTCAACGAATGTACATGTAATGGATTTGTTTTCTAGTTCTGTGGTGTCGTTTGTATATATAACATCCTATGCCATATTTATGCAAATCACAGACTAAGTTCATTGTTGTAATTTGTGTGCAAAATTAGTTTCATTTTAGACAAAGGTGAGAGAGTATAGGCCTGTCTTTGCACAAGCCATCCCCCCCAATTCCCTTTGTCGGAAGACTTTCTACCACATCTGGGAAAACCACATGGTAATGTAAGTAAGTATTTAACAGTTTACGAGAATGTTTTACCAAACAATTGTCAGTTAGGGATGAATTATGCAACATTTATGAAATTTTTTCATGTAACCTCAGAGCATACATATTGCTCCAGGTGCTTTCCTCTGTAGTATACTGTAAAATCAATGCCTGAATTCATTGTGGCATGTTATAAGGAGACACAGGATGGAACGAGTAATGAGTCTAAATTGCTTGCCAAGTTGTGAAATGTAGAAAAATTATCGCATTGCTAAATATGGATTTGGTTATGAAAAGACTAGCCATTAGTCTTGTAATTATTGTCGTTAGGTTAAGAAGGACATAGGTGCTATTAATGTTAGATGAAGTTATGGATCTTTCACTTTTTGATCTGGTATTTTAATCTATCCATTTTTTGAAACTTTAGTAGAAAGAAATTGCACTGCATTTTTCATAAAGTCTCATGTCATTATGCATTGTGGAGAAACTATGCAAAGTCAATTTTGTTGTTTCCATAAAGCAAAGCTCATTGATTCTGTATTTATTAAAAGAATACGAAGAAAATACCTTTCATACTTTAGGTATAGACTTATTTGGAAAAAAAAAACGTATAGCATGTTACAATAAACTTTTATACAAGTGTCCCAAATGTCTGAAATCATTTGTCAAGAAAAGAATATTAGATTATCATGTAAAATCTTGCTGGTTAGACGATGGAAATTATTATGAATGTATGATTTGTAGTGCAGTGTGCAATTCTTACCTGGACTTTTTTACTCACATGAAAGTACATGGAAATGAGCTGAATCATATGTGTCCATTCTGCGGTCAGAACTTTCTTTCACTCACGGCTCTCAAAAAACATGAAAGATGTCACAAGGGAAGGCAGCTTTCATCATTTAGAGCTACCGATCAGTTCTTAAGGGATGTAGAGTTTCAGAATCATGTGCAGGTCCCCCATAAGGAATTTTATTGTCCTTATTGCTATAAAAGTTTTAGTTCCAAATCTTTTGTGGCCCACAAGGAGTATAACAGTGAAGCAATAGGAAAGACACTTCGGTGCCAGCTGTGTGGCTTGTATTTCCTTCATTGGTGTCAGTTATTAGAGCACAACATAGAACATAAACGACTAGACAAAAAACTGACAAATTGTGTACAAGAAAAGCTACAAAAATGGGTTGTATGGGCTTCTGGTGAGTATATGTATTGCAGACTATGTGGGAAAAGTTACAAGATATTAGATGCAGTTATTAGCCACCTCGAAAGTCATTTCAGGGAATTTGTTGATCACAAGAGACTACAAAAGTCAGCTTCCTATAGTCTGCCTCTAGATAATAAAAGCTGGGAAAAGGCAGCCTTGCTCCAGTGTATTGACGAGATAAGCCCAAGGACACTCCCAAAGAAGATTTTTTTCTTAGTAAATTCAAATAATGTAAAACAAACTTATACGCCACTTTCCAACTCAGAAAAAGAAAGAAATTTTGATGACCGGCTAACAGTGTGTCAGTCAGATGATTTCTGTTCAAAAAAGTATTCTCAGTCAAGTCGAGGTTCTGTGACTTACAAAAAGGATGTTGTTGACGTAATGACCAATATTAAATCAAAGTCATCATTTGAAGAGCCTGGAAAAGGTGTGTATAATTGCAGTTCTTCAAGCAAAAGTCAGGTTACTAAACATATTGATAATGATTCCTCAGGTGCAAACCAATTGATAGATTGCTTAATGACAAAGTCCCAAGAAATCCCAGCTACACAAAAAGTTTCAGAATATGAAATAGGTAATTCAAAAACTGTAGACGGAAATACCTCCAAAAGTCATTCAAAAGAGAGTGTTTTGTTGAAGAATAATAGGAAAGAGGTACCTTTGAGAGGTAATGAGACAACTGCAAAAATTGTCTCGGTGACAAGTGCTGGTAAAGATATGAATGTTGTTGTAGGTAAGGCATATGTAGACTGTAATCAAGCAAGGTCTAAGAGGATTTACACAAGTAAATCTCCAGAACGTTTGTGTCAAAGCAGAGATGATGGCTTAAAGTTCAAAAGTGAGTTTTTGAAGTGTCCAGCATGTCATCTGTCCTTCGATAGACAGGCATTTGTTTCTCACATCAGTGTACATGAAAAAGACAGCTGGTTTATATGTCACGATTGTGGTTTGTCGTTTTGGTGTCAAGGAAATCTTAAAAAGCATTGCTTGTCAAACCATCCAGGGGAAAGAGGCCACCATCCAGAGGAAGGAGGCCACCATCCAGGGGAAGGAGGCCACCATCCAGAGGAAGGAGGCCATTCAGGGAAGACGGTCAAGATTGGAAGTTCTAAGAAAAAGAAGGCATATATTAAGTTAAAAAAGAAAAATGAGGTTATTATTAGCCCATATGAAAAAAAATATAGTTGTACTTCATGTGGTATTGATTGTTCAAGTTGGGGGGATTTTTTAAATCATATTTTTACTGAAAAAGAAGGTGAGTTTTGTTGCTTAGAGCATAATACCTGTAAATTGAATGAGAATCAGAAATCCATACTAAAGAGAACTCATGAAGAGTATGTGCACAATGAAAAGATGTTGATTTCAAAGTGGAGGAAATATTTTGGCATTAGTGGGGAAGTGAAAGTTTTTCTTGAGTGTATGGTGCCTTGCAAGACCTGTGGAGAATATTATGGAACAACAGAGGAGGCTCGTCAGAAGCATCAAGTGGTCCACAAGAAACCAAAAAATCATGAAACATTTGGTTCCAAGGGTAAATTACATTTACAGATGTCGTGATCTTGAGCCTGTATGCAAATAGAATTTTGCTGCTACTTAGAGAAAATTTGTTACCGTTGAAATCAGCACATTATTGTAATATTTTTTCCCATAGAACATCTTCAATGATATAGAACCATTTGAGTTTGTTAACTGGTTTGTTTCAACATTTTACTAAGAAAGTTTTAATACTCTGTATGAATTAAGAAAGTCTGGTACTATGTAGTGTTAATTTATCCATATCCATACATTATTTTTGTGGTGTTACTTTAAAAGAATTAAGCTAGGTTCTTGCCAACTCAAGTAAATAATTTATCATCATGAAATGCTGCTTAAATGGAGATAATTTGTCACATTTTAATATTGTATCAATATTGTTATTGTGAGAATTAGTTGTAGGTCATACAAAGTGCATGATGGGTTTTGGAGATTAAAGGTGTTCTAGTTGTTTACAAACCTTGTTTTACTTTTGATATACTGCCGAGTGGGTTTTGGTTTTAGATGACAATATATAAATTAACAGAAGGTATGAGGAGCCTAAAGTGGGAGTGTTCTGTTCAATTTGAAATTATGAAAAGATTGTCAAAGTGAAATCTGATGGTGGTGGTCTTATAATTTCTATTGTTGGCAAAAAAGGAAACCACCACTTTGAGCAATTTCTCTGAAAAATAAAGATCCTGAGAACCAACTGGCAATCAGATAGGAAAACAATATTCTGTAGTATGTTGCAATGATTCTATTATACTGTGTCTAGGTAGAAGGTTGTACAAAGCCTTATGGTAAATTGTCATCTTTCTGGAAGCAAAAATTATCAGTTTACATAAATGAATTGTGCAATATCTTAAAATGGAAAATTTTTTCATTTGCTACCTGGAATTAATGGTAAAACTAAGTGTTGTCAAATATTCAGAATTACTGAGTACAGTCAGGCATAGAGTAAGGTGAAAATAAGGGCATTACAACATGTTGACCAGGCATCATATTAAATTGCTGCTGTAGATCCTTTACATTCCAAGGCACTGGTCATCTAGCATACCTTAAACATTAGAAGAAAAGATAGCACATCTGAGTGGGGGTAGGGCGGGGGAGCAAACTCCTTATCAAGTAGAGAATCATGGAAATTCTTCTACCTTCAAAGAGTTAAGCTGCGTACATGCTAGCCCTTAGGCTGAAGGATTTAGGTGAACAATGACTGAAGACAGTTGTACATGGTATTAGTACCTATCTAAACCAAAACTGCAGGGAATAATAGACAACCTAGATATTTTAGCCCCCACATCTTCCAGGGTTGCAGGTACATAGTACCAGCTTAGGGTTCTAACTTTGGATGAACATTAATACTGCAAGAGAAGCAGCTGAGATGATTATCAGCAGTCTAGAATTAAAACTTTATAGCTTCTCGAGTTCTCCTGGTTTAAGATAATTCCACAAGTAGGCTAGACAGTCTGGATGTGGGAGCATTTTTTCAGTTATATTTGTTATATTATTTTATATTGGTTATATTACTGTATTGCAATACACTCCCTGAACACCTGAATTAGCCCTGGTCACTGACCAGCCCGAACTATATCCCCATAATTTTACCCACAAAGTGGGTAATTAGCTGTCAGTGTTACCAATGCTACAGGCAAATTCTTGTCAAATGAGTTACCTGAGGTACCGTTGACAACACTGCTCAAATACTGGCCGACAGAGGCCGACATCCCCAATTGTTATTTGTTCGCCGTGCTGTGTGGGTGTGTCCTACATCAGGCAAACTTTTGGTCATTTAGCCCGACCCCCATTTAAAGAATTTGGATATCAGATTATGACTTTGAACTGTTTTCAACGCCTTTTCTCCTGGATTTATGCTTTATTGACTGGATTTGGAACTTCTCTCCCAGTTTTGACTTTGGATCGGTACTTTGGCCTCGATGTGGAGAAGTCAGACAAGAAGACATTGCTGTCTGCTAGCGCTGCTGCTTCCACTTTGTCTACAGCTTCGACAACCGAGCCTTCTACTGCTGCAGATGCTGCCACTCATCGGTCCTGCACGTCCTGCAAGCATAGGATGAGTACCCTCAAACACGATCGACTTTCTGTTTGTATTTTATGTAGGAAGGTTCAGTGTAGTATCAGTCAGAGATGTGACGAGCATAGGTCTTGGTCAGTAGATCAAATGGAGGATTATATGAAACAAAATCCTTTACCTCGAAGAGTAAGCACAGGTCAGGACCAGCTAGTAGGGTTTCAATCAGTAGTTAAGGAAGCGTTAGATTTTCAGAGTTATTCAAGAAGTTAGAGGACAGGTTATCATCCAGTATGTCTAGCCTATTTCTAGCCTGATGAGTAAGTTAACAGAAAATAGAGATAGTGATAGTGATAGCATATTTGATTCTAATTGTTCTTTTTCAGCCCCTGTGCCTGTTACAAAACCAGCCCTAATGGGTGGTGGGGGTCATGGAGAACTGCAAGCCTCGAAGGTAGGTTCTCCCCCCCCTGCGGAGCAGGCAGTGTTGGCAGCATATTCCCCCTTCCCACTCAAGGCGTAAGTTCTGAGTTTGATGTAAAGTTAGGTAAGACACAGACGAGTAGGGAAAATAGGTTAAGAATTGTTCAGGGAGAAGTGGAAGGTGCTGTCTTCTTTGGGTTCGGGTTCAATTGTGATTTCTAGTGTGATGACTTCGTCTTTGGATCTATCTTTGGTTTTATTTCCTGCTTCGAGTTCTTTACAACAGAAGGTTTCTAAGTCTGTGGTTGGTCGTTCGGGTGTGGTTTCGGGTTTGTCGGGTTCTGAAGTGTTGAAAAATGGTCCTTTGTCTTCGAAAGTTCCTTTTCCTTTGGTGGATGAGTTTGGTTCGTCTTTCATTGGTGGTAATTCTGTTGATCGGTTTTCAATTTGGCTCAATATAATGCAGAATTGTGGGGTTTGTCATGGCATTATAAATTACTAGTTAGGCAATTTTTCAGTTTTGGGTTTTCCAATATTCACAATCACATCTTGAAGAATTTTTCTCAGTTTGCTAATATGTCTGTCAAGATTATCAAGGGGAAACAGAGTCGGGCTAGTTTTCTTTCGCTAAAAACTATGGCCTCTTCTGCTTCTTCTGAGTTTTCCTTTTTCCCCGGTTTCTTCTATGCCTTCTTCCAATGTCTTTACACACTCTTCTTTATCGGGTCACTCTTCGGAGGGCTCTTCGGAGTCTTCTCTCGCTCATCCTGTTTTTCTTTGCCATTAACTCAGCAGAGCAAAGAATTTTTCATTGGTTCAATCCCGTAATGTTGGAGTTTCGGTGGCTCCCTCTCTCTCTCCTTGGGGTTGAGGTAAGGTGTACAGTACCTTTGGTGGGGCTGTCTTCTTTAGCACTTTACCCGGGTCATGTAGTTTTCTCAGGCTTCCGATCTAGGTGCTTCACAGGCGGTTGCGGAGTCTTCTGCAACTCCGTATTTTCATCCTTTACTGGGTTTAAAACGTAATTTGTCCACCGCGGTTCTTGCAGATGCTATGGCAGTTGGTGTTTCGTCTGCGCCATCGTTGAGCGTATCAGTACTGATGGTGTCCTCAGCCTCCTTTCACTAGAGTAGCTGGTAATTTTCCTTCTTCGGTCCTTGGTTCCACAGCTCGCAGCTTGTCTTCAGTACTGGACCAGTTAGTGTGTTCTCCACCCGTCCAACGTCGGCAGTAGGTGCTCCGGTGGTTACTCCGAGTTTGGCTTCTTTTTTTCTCCTTCTTCTACTTCTTTCTCACCTTTTCCAGCAGCTATTTCTGTTCTTCCTTCTAAGGTGTTCAAGGTGGGTTCAGCTTTGGGTTCTGGGTCATCAGGGAGTTCTTCCTCCCTCTCCCTTAATCAGAGTGACTTCGGCTCCGGATACCCGTCCTGGTGCAGCGTTGGTTCGTCTGGTGTTTGGGTGGATCGGGTGTTGCCGCCTCTCTGCTCATAGGTGTGGACGTTTGTTGCCCAGGTGTTACATCTTCGTCACTGGGTGGTGCGGGGTTTGCACAGTCGAGTGCGACCGACTCAAAGAGTTTTGTCCTCGGCTTTAGTTGGTACAGGGTTTGTGCAACCAGATTACGGTTGGCTCAGTATGATGGGGTCAGGTATGTCAGGTGTTGGTCTCGCACATCCAGATGTAGCGAGTTCTGGGTTATCGGGTGCAGCTCTTGCGGGTGGTCGGTCTGTCTCTTTTCCTGTCCCGGTTCAGTCAGGCCAGTCTGACAGAGAATGCTCTTTCAAAGAAGAGTAGCCAGTACCAGATATAGGTTTTTCTCCAGCGAATGAAAGCGAGTGTAAGCGGATGGTGGACTTTATCCATTCTGTCTCTGCAGTCCAGGTTCCTGAGGAACTTACACAACCAAACCAAGCAATGTTTGAATTGTTGTATGCAACTAAACCAGTAGTCTGCCAAACATCAAGTAAACTGGTCTGGTTTGGCCGAGTCGAGCAGGCTTTGATGGAGCCGGACTCTAGGTCGGGTAGACAGGATTCAACTTTGCTTCCTAATCGGAAGGGGTTCTATAGGGTAGCGGGTAACCCTTCTGCCGATATCAGAGTTCCTCTCAATGAATCTCTTGAGGCTCTTCTCTCTCAGGTTTCTTCGTCGAATCATTTGGTAGCGGTTACATCTTGTGAGGTTTGTATTTTGGAGGACACTTTTCTCAGCCAGTCTGAGGCCTTGTCCCATTCTGTGTGGATGTTGTCGGGGTTGATGGGGTTTTCTCAAACAAGATTGATATACTCCCTCCAATCCTGTTCTGTTTGACAACCTCATCACTTCGGTTTTGATGGGGTTGGCATACCAGGCTAACATTTCGGCTGGCTGTACAATGTTCTGTGGCAAGAAGAGGAGGGACTTCTTTTTAAATAATTTTCTGCCTCACTATCTGGACATACATAAGAGGGTTCTGTTGAGGGCGCCTTTTGCGCTCTACAAAAGTCTTTTGAGAGAGGAGGATGTCTTCTCCATGGTCAATTTCATGTCGTCGTCGTCAGCAGTAATGGCTTTGATTCGTGTGGCTGCTCAGGGTTCAGGTGATATGGTCAGTATGACAAACTTTGTTGCTTCTAACTCGTGTCTCCGGTGTCGGCAATTATGCATCGTCGAGGGTACAGAATGTTGAAGTGTCTAGCCCTTGGCTGATCCTTGCCTCCTCTCTAGAGGAGCTAGTAAGGGCAAGGGAATTCTTATTGAGTCTATGCAAGATACTAGGAATTTGTCTAAACTTTCTAAGAGTTGCCTGGTTCCAACACAATCTATAACCTTTCAGGGATGAGGATTCTCTCTCTTCCATTGAGGTTTTTTTTCCCAATCCTGGAGAGGATCCAGTCAGTCCTTCAGCAAGTAGGGATGTTCCTGTCCAACAGGGAACAGCCGGTACCTATTCCGACTCATTCAGAATAAGTGTAGCATTTCAAATCATCAGTGTTGTCGTATAGCCTAAACGATCTGAAACGTACTGACCCAAGTTGTAGCCTAAGTCTTATGCTACGACACCTGGGTTACTTCACTTTTATGTTAGTTTAAATTGTGATTATATTAATTCATTGCATTCTGTATATTAACTAAACTAACAATATGAACTTAGTATTGGGGTATTCAATTGTTCCTAGCTCGATGTACAGTTGGACTGGCGTAAGCACAGTCTCTATTTCACTACCCTCATGTAAAGTACACCTCAAGAAATTCTCCTTACATTTCGATATGCATATCTTCTAAAGAAAGTTTCCCTAAATGTACTTTAAAATGAATAGGAATACTTAAATGGATTTGTAGACACCGACAATTATGGCTGCATTCTTGAATCCCCCACCAGCTCGAACCACTCTACGTTAAAGCTATGAAGCGACTGCCTTCACGGCTTTCTTTGACCGAAATCAAGCCTTCAACTAACTACTGTGCGACAACCAATCCAGTAGTTAAGCAATACTACAAGTATACTTACAGTCAAACACACGAAACAACTAAGACAACATTTTTACTACTAAATACAAACAACGAACATAATATCCTTCTTCTACATAATACGCATTTCCACTTTACGTAAATGTAAAGAGAATACATAAAACTTATACCACAACTTGCGGAAAAGTACAATCTCTCTTGTCGAAGTTTCGACAGTACCAGCTTGGAGAGCTTCTTAGGGAGAATGTCTTCTCTCTCTCTCTCTCTCTCTTTTAATTCCAGGGTCGTCTCTGGATGTGTTTCTCTTTAGGTATGTCTCAGGAATCGCTGGGACTTCTGCATCGAGAACGCAGTTATAGTCTGGAGAAATTCTTGCCTGTCGGATCTTCTTTGGTGGTCAGAAGTGCATCTGACACCCGGAAGGTTTTTTGACTCCCTTCTTCCTGACGTTCATCTGTACTCAGATGCGTCAGATCAAGGCTGGGGAGTAACCTTGGAGGAAACCCAGGCTTTGGGCCTCTGGAGGGATTGGGAACAAGAGGAGTCATAATCTTCGGGAACTGAGGGCTATAAAAGAAGCCCTCAGGTGTTTTTCAGACCTAGTGCGCAACAGAGTAATGGCTCTGTTTTGTGACAACATAACTGTCAAGTCGTATCTGAGAACTCCGGGGGAACAAGATCAACAGAACTCAATACTGTACTATAACACATAGAGTCCTGAGAAGGTGCGAAGAACGGAAAGTGTCTCTTCTTCCCCAACTTGTATTGGGTAGTCTCAACGTACTGGCCAACTCTTGTAAGTTGCTATCGTCAGGTATTGGGGGGAGAGTGGACTTTGGCTCAGGAAGTAGTATGTCAGGTTCTCTGGAAATGGCCAGCATCTGTGGACTTTTTCGCGATGAGATTAAACCATCGTCTTCCGGTTTATTTCTCACCAGTGGTGGACCGCATGTCGATAGGCACCGTTGTGACATAACAAAATTGAAATCACATGCAGGTGTATGCTTTCCACCATTTGGTCTCATCAGGTAATCAGGAAATTGCAGGAAAGTGTCGAGACATCTCTGACTCTAGCTCCTTGCTGGCCCTATCACCCTTGGTTTCCGGAACTCGTAAAGCTCCTTACGGAAGTTCTGATGTTCCTTCCCATGCGAAGATCTTTTCAGACAACTACATTTTCACCTTTATCATCCAAACCCTTGCATGCTGAATCTAGTTGTAAGACGACTGCCGAGCGAGCAGCTAGACAGACTGGACTCTCTAAAGCTTTGTCTAGACAGTTTTCCTTCAGCATGAGAAAGTTAACTTGTAAGCTTTACCAGGTCAGCTGGACAACATATAGAAGTTGGTGTCATTAGGAAGGCCATTCCATCTCTAGACCTTCCATAGCCAAATAGCTGGTTTTCTTTTATTCCTTTGGAAAGTCAAGGTTCTTTCGTATTCGGCTATTGCTGGCTGCCGCTCAACGCTTAGCAGTACATGTAGTTTCCATCTTCCCGAAAATTTCTAGTAGTAAGATCATCCATGATTTATTGCGTTCCTTTAAGATTAAACGTCCTGTCCTGCCGACTCGGGCTCCTCCGTGGGATTTGTCGGAAGTTCTAACGTTGAGACAGCTGAATAAGAAGGTGCTTTTTCTTATGGCTTTAGCTACAACTAGAAGGGTGGGCGAGCTTCAGGCAGTTTCTAAGCTGGTTTCCTAGTCGGGAAATGATATGTATTTGTCTCTTCTCCGGAATTTGTGGCGAAGACAGAGTCGAAGGTTAACTCTTTGCTTCATTTGGTTAAGGTTCTTTATCTGCAAGAGTTTGTTACCGGCGAACCAACGGAGATGTTCTTTATGTCCGCTGCGAGCATTAAAAGTCTATTTATCAAAGGTTGAGAAACTCTGTCCATGTCAACGTACACTTCTCGTCTCTCTGTGAAATCCTTCCCGTACGTGGTCAAAGAATGAGATTAGTTACTTTCTTAGGGAGATGATTTCCCAGGCTTCTCAGGGTGGTTCTTCGTCGTCTTCAAGCTCTGTATTACCCCGAGCTCACAGTATTCAGAGTTGGCCACTTCATCTTCATTTCTAAGGAATTGTTCAGTGTCTTCTATTCTGGAGGCGGCTACTTGGAAGTCCTCTCAACGTTTACTTCCTTTTACCTAAGAGACATTCAATTCTCTTAGTCCGTGTGTAGCAGTTAACTCTATTATCTAGGGTGCGTTCATTTAGCTGAGGTGTTATTCTCTTAGTGAGGAAATTCTTAGGTTAACAGAGGAATTCATTTTAGTCTTTAGAATCCTAGGCATCAGTAACAGCATAATCACATGAACTTAGGTTTAGTACGTTTTAATTATCTTAGTCTTTGATAATTTCCCTACTTGAGTCCAAGGGGGTTCTTTAGCAGGCTAGGCTCTTTCGTCGTCGCTGAGATACTTCTTCGCTTGTCAATCATTGATTCGTCGGCCTTATCCACAACCTGGATGGGTTACCCTTAGGATCAGTGGCTCAGCACACTGCTCCGTTCCCCTCCATACATGAGAGGCTCTGAATAGCCACATGGGAGGTTCATTGTGCTCTTCCATACATGAGAGGCTCTGAATAGCCACATGGGAGGTTCATCATACTCCTCCATACATGAGAGGCTCTGAATAGCCACATGGGAGGTTCAATGTATTCCTCCATACAAGAGAGGTTCTGAAGAGCATATGGGGCGTCGACAGACCGAGACAGTACTGACCTGACTCTCGATCAAAGTACTCTCCAGCATGTCTCTTCACCAAAAGCATTGATTGATATGGTGACACACATTTACGCATACATTTATACATAGTAGGTTGATAATGAGTTACCTGCTTATTCTCCATTGACAGGTCGGGCTGTAGTACGTTTTAAGATACTTGAAACGTACTAAACCTAAGTTCATATGATTGATCCCACCTCCATTAAAATTTTGTTAATCGGGCTAATTCAGGTGTTCAGGGAGTGTATTGCAATATGAAGTTTTCATAATAAAACTAATATTGTAATACTTACCTGAACACCTGAATGATTCCCACCCTCCTCCCCACTTCAATATTTGATAGTGAGTGACTCAATTGGGGATGTCGGCTTCTGTCGGCCGGTATTTGCAGCAGTTTTGTCAACGGTACCTAAGGTAACTCATTTGACAAGATTTTGCCTGTAGCATTGGTAACGCTGACAGTTAATTACCCACTTTGTGGGTGAAATTATGGGGATATAGTTCGGGCTGGTCAGTGACCAGGGCTAATTCAGGTGTGCAGGTAAGTATTACAATATTAGTTTTATTATGAAAACTTCATATTTGTTATATTCTGTTATATAATTTATTATATTATTTAGCCCTGTGGAGCTTTGTTCTCTAAAAGCTTCATTTTCTGGTATTTGCATTTTTACAATCATTCTGGTTACCAGTCGGTTACCTTCAGTTTGTGTTGTTGAAGTAACTCTGAATCATAAATCCCTGTTGATGCCAGTAGCTTTCCTTTATAGTGATTTCAGTGGTCTGTTTTGGGGTGCTGTCAGTTAAGGAATTCAAGCTTGAGATTATCCCTACTCTTATTGTATGATAGCTTACATCATGGACCTTCAATAACAGGCCTAAGGCTTACTTGCACTACTTGCTGTTACAGTATATAGACTTTCGATTGGTGTAGGATATCACAAAAATAATCAGAACACAAAAAAGAAACATAATAAAAAATGCTTGGTCAAACTCAGAGTACATGGATGCACTTGGCAACCCTGCCTCCAATTCCCATGAAAGACAGTGAATAAAATATCAAAATATAAAAAAGAAGTATGCTTAAAACATTTGATTAAGTAAGTTGCCTTGTAGTCACATTTGTCAAGGCAGTTGTTTTACTACTCTATCATTATTATAATCATCATTCACATTAAGCTCTCTCCAATCTTCTTGTCTGGTGTTTCTGCTTGCATTAATCAGTGGTTCATTATTTCTCTCTGTGTGTATGTATGGCTGCAACTAATTCACAGCTCATCCATGTTATTCATTACCCATTTTACATTACCAGGCATTCCCATTGCTTTCAAACAAAGTTATGTTAATGTCTCCAAATTCTACCAGCTGAAATTCAGATATTACCAAGATTTTTTGTAGGGAATGTCAAAGAGAAGGGAGAGATATATACTAAAATAACTGAAAGACAAGAGAGAAAGTAAAATAATTGAAAGACAAGAGAGAGAACTTCTGACATACTATTAAAGGTTCTAGTGGTGGTCTGCTGTGCAGTCAGTGTGAGGTAAACCTCAGATTGAACTCCTGAAGTAACTCATTATTAATATCGTGAAATGAACTGCTTGTCATTAGGAGGAGAGGCTATCCTATTTCTTACCATCTTTATTCAATCCAGTCAATTTGAATTTTGCTATTTCATTAATACAGTACCAGGACTTTTGAGTTCATTTAATTTTATCCTACAGTCCATCAGTCCTGTGTTTGCCAGAATGAGTTTTTCTTAAAAAAATGCCCTTATCTTTTTTCCTTTCCTAAATAATGAGAAGTGATGAATTTATAGTCAATTGAGTATTTTTTCATCCACTTGTAGGAAAGAGTCAGCCTCTTCCATTTCCTGCATGATATTTAGCTATCTCTACTTGGCGGTATTGCCGATGACTCACGTACAGTTGGTTATGTGTTCACTAGCACAACCTCACAGTTCGTGTATCCCAGGAATGGGGTTTTCGGGGGTGCAAAGGCCCACCATTGCCTTGCTCACTTAGGTCTCATATGAATGGAATGGAGGCCTGGGAACTGATCATGTGTGTTTGTGAGTGCAGGTGTGTACAGTCTCTATGCACTGAATACCTTGCCTCTGCTGTTCTTTGGCGATGATTAAACTTTAAAATGTGTTGAGACTCTCCATGCTTGTTACAGGGTTTGTATAATGATGTAGGTGGACTGAGGCCTTTGAACATTGAATATACAGTAGTCCATGTTCAGGATATGTTGCAGTATGATTGACTGCATAACTTTTAGTCAATGGATGAGATGGCCAAGAGTTTGCCTGCAGTGTCATTTGCATATCGTTATGCACATCCGCTGCCAATTCAGTTACTTGTGAAATAACTTGAGCTAATTGGAATCTGAAAAATTTGATCCAAGGGTGTCTGTCAGACTGCTCTGTCCACAACTTTAGTGATTCACCTGCATAGATTGCAGCATTGTCTTCATCACTTTTCAGATGTTCGACACTTATATCCAGTTCCTTCTTTTTGTCACTTCTCACCCTTAGCCAATGGCTCCAAGTCAGTCCATGAGTGCTTCATTGTTCATTAATTAAAGTGTAACGTATAATGTACTTTCCATAAGCTGAACCTTTTCAGTACAAATAAAAAGAAGGAAAGAAGTCATTGGATGTCCAGCTTTAATCCCCTGTATCATTCTGGATGCTTTACTGCTCCAGACCTGGGTTTAGGACTGGGAGTCTGAAGAATCACAACGTCCAGTAGATATGGGTAGAGTAGAGGATGTATTTGTTAATTAGCTTGTGATAAAGTTTGAGTATTAGCTGGAACATTCAAATTGTCTTCATCAATGGAAAGTGAATTTGAAGTATGCACAGTTCTTTTCGGTGCTCAAGCACCAAAATAATTTTGTTATCCTCTACAACACTCTTTCCCATTCAACAAAATTCCTTTTCTTGATGTTTTAATAATTAGAGACACGACAGAATACAAATTTACCATATACAGAAAACCAACATTTTCACTTGCATACATTCGCTATTTAGTTATCATGACATTTCTCTCAAGATTGACGTAGCCAGCAATTTATTCTTACGAGCCTTATGGATTTGCTCCCCGGATTTCCTGGAAAAGGAAATTGAGCTAATCCGTAAGCAGCTGCCATCTTTAAAGTACCGTGACCATATAATTGAGAAAGCGATCCATAAAGCAAACATATCTTTTACGGTCCCCCTCCAAACAAGACTAGTGAGATGCCTGACAAAATCAAAATCCCACACCTGGCAGTATTAAGACACTGACACTTGGAAACTCTAACCCTTTTGCCTTTACCTACCCAAATACCTTAGCCATATCCCTAATTAATGCCCAACAACAGCCAGCCCCAAAGACACAGGAGTATATGAAATCCCGTGCCTTGACTGCGACCAGTCTTACATCAGTTTTACAGGTAAATCACTCCCCCAGAGGTACAGCCAATAAAGCTCAGCTGTTTTTAACCACAAATAACCATAATCACAGAATAAACTGGAATTTGTCATGTGTAATTTATAGCAGCAGTTGTCGGTTCAAAAGCCAAATGGTAGAATCAGCACTGATTATACAAAGAAATACGATGAACCTCTCAAAAGAGCCTGAGACTCAGATATTATAGATAAAATCTTCCTCCAACCAGCGATTAAAAAGCTATCAAATGGAGTGACATATCGGCTGACCTCTGGAGTTCTTGGTAGAAATACTGGTTTTCTGTAATTCTTGTTTCATTCATTACTTGCTGGTCAAGGGAGACAGTTGTTCTCCGAAATACAGTATATAGCATTAGCTTTCTACATTTTGGAGTTTTTATGGGCTCCTTTTATTAGATGGAATTCTGTTTTAACAGAAAATATTTCACAGTCTATACATGTATATATATATATACTGTATACAGTATATTATATATATATAACATAACATTATATATATATATATATTTAAAGGTGCTAAATAATGAGCAGAAGAAAAGTTACTGCTGATTTATTCAGGACACAGGCGGTTTATATAGTGGCGGACTGATGTCATGCCGAGGAATACAATGAGAATCAGGGTGACCTGAGGTCAATTACTCTTGACAATAATTACAATGAATAAATACAATTTGAGTTACAAAAATGAACAATGATCAAGCTAACAACAATCTGATACATGTGCAAAAGAAACATATGCATTATAAGTAACAAGTATAAATTTACATAGATCAGTTTGGTTAATTCAGCATGGCTGCTCCCTCTTGACCCGCTACTATGGGAGCGGTATAGAAAACAGATCATCATCATAGAAGACCCGCTTAGCGGGGACTTTACAAATACTCCCCCCACCAAAGATGTGGGTAACGTCTGATCAGTCCATGTACCTGCTGGGGCGTTGAAGAATGCCGTGGCTCCGCAAAGTGAGCTGGGGGGTGCGGCGTGTGTGGGAGAGGCTGGCTACGGGTGTGGGCCGCCCGCTAACCAGGCCCTACAGGGGCCCCTTCCGCATGCTTGAGAGGAACAGCAAGGCTTTCCGCCTCGCCCTGCACGGAAAGGATGACTGGGTGTCGATCGACCGCCTCAAGCCCGCCCTCCTGGAGGAAACAGCAGACGTCACCGCGCTGCGCCCTCCACCAGAGCAGTTGCCTCCGCAGCCGGGCTGCCGCGGTGACATCTGCTGTTTCCTCCAGGAGGGCGGGCTTGAGGCGGTCGATCGACACCCAGTCATCCTTTCCATGCATGGCGAGGCGGAAAGCCTTGCTGGTCCTCTCAAAGCACGCTGAAGGGCCCCCTGTAGGGACTGGTTGTGGGGGGCGGACGGCATCGTCCCTGAAGAAGACGGTGATGGAGGACAAGCTGGGAGGCATGAAGGCGACTGACCTGTCGGTGTACATCCGCTTACAGGGGGCGAACTTGTCGACTGTCGCGAAGCCTCTGGACTGACGGGTTGTGCCGATCTTCCATGACTAGTTCGCCCGGGACGACGAGGGCTCCCCGTAGATTTTCTCCGCTGCAGACAGGTCGCCGTTGGCTCTGGAGGTGGTTCTCAACCTGAGGAGGACCCAAGGCAGCTGGAATTTCCAATCTTCGGTGGTGCAGGAGGCCATGAGGGACGCTTTCAGGGACCTGTGGAACCTCTCCACCAAACCGTTGGCTGCGGGGTTGTAAGCAGTGGAGGTGTGGCGAGATGTCCCCAGCAGGCATGCCAGGGCGGACCACATCTCGGACAGGAAGGCAGGGCCCCTGTCGGTGGTTATGTGGTCCGGGACGCTGAACCGGCTGATCCAGCTGGAGAGAAGGGCCTCGGCGCATGCACTGGCAGTGGCTTCCTCATTGGGCGTCGCTTCAGGCCATCAGGTTGAGCGGTCGACGACCGTCAGGAGATATCTGGCCCCGCCTGACAGAGGAAGAGGGCCGACGACATCGATGTGTATGTGACCAAACCGCCTACCCGGCTGTGGAAACTCGCCTACCCCGGACTCAGTGTGACGCCCTATCTTGCTGGTTTGGCACCGGCTACACTGTCTCGCCCAGGTCCTCACGTCCTTCCGCATCCCGTGCCAGATGAATTTCTCTGTCAGCAGCTTGGCCATCGTCCTGCCGGAGGGGTGGGACACCCTGTGGATGTCAAATACCAGACGGCGGCGGGAGGCAGGCACCAGGGGGCGAGGCTGGCTGGTGCTGACGTTGCACAGGAATTTTGGCCCCTGGGGGCGAGGGCCACGTCCTTCCACTTTAGGGACGTGATGGTGGTGTGGTAGGCTAGAGTCTCTGGGTCGGCAGCCTGCTCCCGGGTGAGGCTTGTGTAGTTGATCTCGAGCTGCACCGCGTTGAGCTCGATTCTGGAGAGGGCGTCTGCTACAGGGTTCTTCCTGCCGGGGAGGTATTTGATTGAGCAGGTGAACTCCGCGATGGCTGCGAGGTGTCGCTGCTGCCTGGAAGACCATGCGTCCCCCTGCTTGGTGAAGGCATGGACCAGCGGCTGGTGGTCCGTCCGGATTGTGAAGGGCGTACCCTCCAGGAGGAACTTGAAGTGCTGTACCGCCCGATACACTGCAAAGAGTTCCCTGTCGAAGGTGCTGTAGCGGGCCTCTGCGGGGGTGAACTTTTTGCTGAAGAAGGCGATGGGCTGGGGGACGCCGTCGACAATCTGCTCTAGGACGGCTCCGCAGGCGACACTGCTGGCGTCCGTCGTCAGTTGGAGGGGAGCGCTAGGGTCCTGGTGGGCCAAGGCAGTTGCCTCGGCGAGGGCAGCCTTTGTCAGGGAGAAGGCCTGCTGCTGGCTGGGTCCCCACACTAAGGATTTCGGTTGGCCCTTCAGGATCTCTGTCAGGGGGGCCATGGTGTGTGCGATCCTGGGGATGAATCTCCTGCAGTAATTTACCATCCCGAGGAACTCCTGGACGGCCTTGACGGAGGTAGGGGTGAGGAACCTGGTGACGGCTACGACCTTTGATGCGAGCAGGCGGACGCCATCCGGGGATATCTCATGGCCCAGGAAGTCAGCTTTCTCGACGCTGAAGGTGCACTTGTCAAATCTGACGACGAGGCCGTTCTGCAGGCGCTGCAGGACCGCCTGGATGTGCCTCTGGTGCTCTTTGTGGGACCTGGTAAATATGAGGATATCATCCATGTAACAGACGCAGATGTTCAGGTCCCCCAGGATGCTACCCATCACACTCTGGAAAGTTGCCCCCGCGTTCCTCAGGGCGAAGGTGGAGAAGGCGAACACGTAGGACCTGAAGGGCGTGATGATGGTGGTTTTCGGGATGTCCTCTGGAGCAACTGGAACCTGAAAGTAAGACTTTAAAAGGTCTAATTTAGAGAATACCTTGGCCCCGTGAAAGGAGGCCGTGAGATCCTGCATGTTCGGTAGGGGGTAATGATCAGGTTCAGTTGCGAGGTTGAGCCGCCTGTAGTTGCCGCAAGGTCTCCAGGAGCCATCCGGTTTCTGCACCACGTGGAGAGGAGGGCCTCTCTTGACGCCTTTACAAGTACTCCCCGCCCAAGGCAATGATTACAGAGATAATTATTGGATGGCATGAAAATTAATCATGGAGGCGCTAGGGGAGCAGGAGGCAACCCCTTCTCTTCGAGAACTCTGGGGCACCCATGGCCCCTCCTTGGGGGGGGGGCATGTATGTCTGCGGGTGCTTTCTGAGGGGTGACCCTGGAACGTCTGCCTGCCTCCTCTCGGATTTCACTGTCTAACAGGAATGCTGGTTTCAGCCTGTCAATGGAAACCCAATCCTCCCGGCCGTGGATGTCGATGAGATACGCCTTGGGGGTCCTGTCGATGACTCAGTAAGGGCCCCTGTAGGGCTTGGTCAAGGGCGGGCGACAGGTATCTATCCTGACGAAGACATAAGTGCAGGAATCCAGGCTGACCGGGCTGTAGGTGTTGGTTCTGTCCATGAAGGTCTTATGGCAGGACGCGAACTTCTGTGCTAGTTCCCTCAACCTTGGGAGGGGGTTGTCTATGCCGTTGGCTGATGGCGGGAAGAATTCCCCTGGAGCAGCTAGTGTTTCTCTGTAGACTTTTTCTGCGGGGATCACGTCGCCATCTGCCCTCGGTGCGGTGCGGAGGCCCAGCAAGACCCAGGGGAGCTGGGCCTTCCATTTTTCATCAGTGCAATGTGCCATTAGAGCTGCCTTCAGTGATCAGTGTGCCCTCTGTACCACGCTGTTTGCTGCGGGGTGGTAGGCTGTCGTGCTACAAAGTGTCGTACCCATCAGGCGTGCCAGGGGGACCCAGAGTTCTGACAGGAATGCTGAGCCCCTGTCCGTAGTAATGCTGTCTGGCACCCCAAAGCGACTGATCCAACTGTTGACGCCTCCTCCATAGGTATCGCCTCTGGTCAGCGAGCGGAGCGAT
>NC_089744.1:19170000-19187500 GCF_040412425.1 Macrobrachium rosenbergii
TATCAAGCAAAACCCTAAAATTTTTATTCATATGCAAAAAGATGAATAAAATAAGAGTAGAAATAGGCCCTCAAAGAATTGAAGGGCGATTAACGAATGAAAAAAGGAAATATGTAACATATTAGCAGAAAGATATAAGAGTGAATTTACACCTAGAATTGAAAATGAAGATAATGGTACAGAAATAAGAGATGAAAATACTGAATACTTATCAGATATAGATATTACAGAAGCCGATATTGTGCAGGCTATTAATGAAATTAAAAATGGAGCAGCAGGACCAGATGGAGTACCTGTCATATTGTTAAAGAAAGTGGTTCATTCAATCGCACTTACCATATTATTAAGACAAAGTATAGATACAGGCAAGATTTATGATGAGCATAAATTAGCATATATTACTCCTACTTTCAAAAGTGGTTCAAGACTAGAGGCAAGTAATTATAGGCCTGTGAGTCTGACATCTCATATTATGAAAGTATATGAAAGGGTAATAAAAAAATATAATGAAACATTTAATGAAAAATAGATTGTTCAATATAGGACAACATGGTTTTGTACCGGAAAAAGTACACAAACCCAACTGTTAGTCCACCATGAAAGCATATATAAAAATATGATAAATGAAAAGATACAGATGTGGTTTACCTAGACTTTTGCAAAAGCTTTTGACAAGGTAGATCATAATATATTAGCGAAAAAAATTAGAAAACATAACATTGTTGACAAAGTAGGAAGATGGATAAAAGAATTTTTGCAAAACAGAAAACAGATAGTGATTGCAAACGATGAGAAATCGGATGAAACTACGGTAATATCCGTGTACCACAGGGTACGGTGTTAGCTGCATTGCTGTTTGTGATTTTGATTGCAGACATAGACAGTAATGTTAAGGACTCAGTAGTAAGAAGTTTCGCAGATGACACAAGAATAAGTAGAGAAATTGCTTGTGATGAAGATAGGAACTCGCTACAAAGAGACCTAAATAAAATATATAAATGGGCAGAGATAAATAGGATGGTATTTAACTCTGATAAATTTGAATCAATGAACTATGGTGATAAAGTAGGAATGCTATATGCATATAAAGGACCTAATAATGAGACAATCACAAACAAGGAAGCAGTTAAAGACCTTGGTGTGATGTTGAATAGGAATATGTTATGCAATGATCAAATAGCAATTCTATTGGCAAAGTGCAAAGCAAAAATGGGAATGTTGTTCCGGCACTTCAAAACAAGAAAAGCTGAACACATGATTATGCTTTATAAAACTGTGTTCGTAGTCCACTTGAATATTGCAATATAATATGGTACCCACACTACCAAAAGGATATTGCACAAATAGAGAGTGTACAAAGGTCATTTACAGCTAGAATAGAAGAAGTTAAGGACCTTGACTACTGGGAAAGACTACAATTCTTAAATTTATATAGTCTTGAAAGGAGAAGAGAACGCTACATGGTAATTCAAGCATGGAAACAGATAGAAGGAATTACCGAAAATATCATGGAACTAAAATTATCAAAAAGAGCAAGCAGAGGTAGATTAATAGTGCCAAAACTATACCAGGAAAATTAAGGAAAGCACACAGGACATTAATCCCTCACGCACCAGCATCGATAATGCAGCGTCTATTCAATGTGCTACCAGCTCATCTGAGAACATAACAGGAGTGAGCGTAGATGTGTTTAAGAATAAGCTCGACAAATATCTAAGATGCATCCCAGACCATCCAAGACTGGAAGATGCAAAATATACCGGAAGATGCGTTAGCAACTCTCTGGTAGACATCAAAGGCGCCTCTCACACTGAGGGACCTGGGGCAAAAAAGCAATTGTAAGGTCTGTAAGGTACAAACTCTCTCTCTCTCAGCACTGAAATAGAAAAAGCAAATACTAGAACAAACTCCTCTCTCTCTCTCTCTCAGCACTGAAATAGAAAAGCAAATACTAGAACAAACTCCTCTCTCTCTCTCTCTCTCAGCACTGAAATGGAAAAAGCAAATACTAGAACAAACTCCCTCCATCTCTCTCTCTCTCTCTCTCTCTCTCTCTCTCTCTCTCTCTCTCTCTCTCTCTCTCTCTCTCTCTCTCTCTCAGCACGGAAATGGAAAAAGCAAATACTAGAACAAACTCCCTCCATCCATCTCTCTCTCTCTCTCTCTCTCTCTCTCTCTCTCTCTCTCTCTCTCTCTCTCTCTCTCTCTCTCTCTCTCTCTCTCTCTCAGCACGGAAATGGAAAAAGCAAATACTAGAACAAACTCCCTCCATCCGTCTCTCTCTCTCTCTCTCTCTCTCTCTCTCTCTCTCTCTCTCTCTCTCTCTCTCTCTCTCTCTCTCTCTCTCAGCACTGAAATGGAAAAAAGCAAATACTAGAACAAACTCCCTCCATTCGTCTCTCTCTCTCTCTCTCTCTCTCTCTCTCTCTCTCTCTCTCTCTCTCTCTCTCTCTCTCTCTCTCTCTCAGCACTGAAATGGAAAAAGCAAATACTAGAACAAACTCCCTCCATCCGTCTCTCTCTCTCTCTCAGCACTGAAATGGAAAAAGCAAATACTAGAACAAACTCCCTCCATTCGTCTCTCTCTCTCTCTCTCTCTCTCTCTCTCTCTCTCTCTCTCTCTCTCTCTCTCAGCACTGAAATGGAAAAAGCAAATACTAGAACAAACTCCCTCCATCTCTCTCTCTCTCTCTCTCTCTCAGCACTGAAATGGAAAAGCAAATACTAGAACAAACTCTCTCTCTCTCTCTCTCTCTCTCTCTCTCTCTCTCTCTCTCTCTCTCTCTCTCTCTCTCTCTCTCTCTCTCTCTCTCTCTCTCTGTAGACTTAGTAATATTTTAACTGGAAAGTATTCTCCTGGAATCGGGGACTCCTGCTCAATTTTTCTATTTTCTGCGCATGCGCAGTAAGAGTATTATGACGTATTGCTGACGTCATTACTCACTACAAAGAATATTGCCAATCGGAAGACATACGAAAAGTTCTGAAACACTACAGATTCCCAGTAGAATTCTGACACTATAATGTCCTCTTCTAATAAACAGGTGTCTTTAAACAATCCCACTTGGGAGTTCCTCCACTCAAACTATAGGAAAGCGGAGTTACAGAAGCACTGTCGTGAGATCGGTATCACAAAGGTTTGGGTCACAAAAGAAAAATTGATCGATATGATAATGGAAAAACACCAGTCTTCTCGACCGATCAATTCTGAAAACAACGACTCAAACCATGAAATAACATCAGATGCTGCGAAGGGCGTCGAGGAACTTAAGAGACTAAATATTCGAGACCTTGAAATTGATGAATTAAATGAGCTACTTAAAGCTGCTCATGTCACGATCAATAAACTGAACGATCGCCTCTCATCGCTAGAAGAGAAGGTGGAGCAATTTCAGAAAGCAGCTGCAGATCATCAGGCACCAGGTGCATTTCATAGACCTACCTGTTCTCCAACTGAGGGAACCCTTCTTTTGGGAGATACTAACCTTACTGCGATTCGAACATCTGATTTGAAAACTGAATGCTCAGTCCGAACCATAAAGGAAGCAAACATCGACCTCATCAAATGTTGGATTTCAGAAAAACTTCAGTGGGCCCCAAAATACTGCATTCTTTACTGCGGTCTTCAAGATATACTGGATAAAAATCAGCTAGAAGATATTTTTGATAGACTTGGTTCTCTTGTTGCGAGTCTGAAGCAGATAAACGAGGACATGGTCATTCACATATGTGAACTCGCACCGGTACTGAGAGTCCAAGAGTTTGATGAAATTATAAACAACTTCAACAATCAACTTGCAGCTTGGAGTGCAAAAAATGGGATATCGGTGATCAAAACAAATTTACAATTTAGACTTGGGACAGGTGAAATTGATCAAATGTGCCTGCATGTCAACAGTGGGAGCCAAGGAAATTTCCTCAACAGGCTAGGGGTCATCAGATTGCTAAATATCATCTCTAAACAATGTCCCTTCTTCAAACTAAGTGGTAATTGGGACACTATTACGCGTCAAGAAGTAATTGCCCCATTTTCTGAAGGCTCTCAAGGTGTTGCAAACAACAGAGGATACTCCCAAACACACATGGAAGGAAGCAGAGCGCCGAGATTCAGAAACACGGACTTGAGTTACCAAAATACCATAAAAAATTATCAGGATTATCCACGAAGACATTTTACAGCACAACGAGGTGGAAGTGGAAGAAGAAATAGCCAATTTTCTATTGAGGGTGATCATCATGGTCGTCACGGCTCTTCTTCGGATGAGGCGTGGCGGAGAAACTCAGCTACTAATTTTACCGGTTATAAATATGGGCGAACTCAGACAGGTGAAGCAGTAAATCTGTCGCGACGTCGCCCTTGTTACAACTGCGGTGAACTCGGTCATGCTCTTTTTCAATGCCAGTTTTATCGTAGGATTAGATGTGACAGGTGTAAGGGGTATGGACACAAAACAAGATTGTCAAAATAGGGAATAGCAATTACTTCCTCCCTATCATGACACTCCAACAGATCGACTTACAGTTGAGCATATAATCGCACAATCCCTCTTAGGTAATTTTGATGATGTCGAATTCTTAACAAATAACAGGAATGTTGATATCATGTGTATAAGTGAATCGTGGCTTTTACCTGAAAATACATAGCAATTTCATTGAAATCCCCGAGTTCTCTATCTATCGTAGTGATGGGGAGAGGTGGGGGGAGTGTGTGTCTATGTTAGACGCCATTTGAGGGTGAAGCTACTGACACCTGAACTCGTGAGACCACGGCATATCGAGGATCTTTGGATGTCAGTTCAATATAATAAATTTCCCTCCTTTATCATAAGCTGTGTATACCGTCATCCCCATGCCCTAAACGATAGCTATGATTATCTTTGTGATGTGTTTGGATCCATGTGCTTGAGAAACAAACCTCTCTTAATTTAGGTGACTTCAATGATAACCTCCTCTCCCCAAATAATAAAATGGCCAACATTATTAAAACCCTCCACTTGAGCCAATTGGCAACAAAACCAACTCGTATTACAACGACCTCCTCAACTCTCTTGGATCTAATTATTACCAATAGACCTAATTTCGTTGTACATTCTGATGTCTTGCCTTGTTCAGTTGGTGATCATGAACTTTTAACTACAAATATAAATATCAGAAAAGAAAAGCGCCCTCCAACTGTTAAGACATTTCGTTGTCTCAAGAATTATTCGCAGAATTACCTCTGTGAACTTCTCTTAAATGACTGCTGCTCCTTAAATACAATTTTATTTACTGATGATGTACACTATCAGGTCCATATTTTTAACGTTACTTTTGTGAAATATTTGGACGTCTGTGGTCCTTTTATTACGAAGGTAATGAGACACCCGCCTGCTCCTTGGATCGACACCGAAATTAAAGATGCAATGAGATCTAGAGACAATATACTAAAGGAACTTAAAATAAATAGACAAGACCTAAATGTTGAAAGTAGTTACAAAAGGGAAAAGAAACACGTTAAGACAATGCTGTCTAATAAGAAGAAAAACTATTACAAGGAAGAATTCTCCAAATGTAAGGGTAATATGAGGGGAACATGGAATGTCATCAATAAAATAATAATACCTAACAAAAAGTCTCCTCCTGGGGATCACTTGAAACCACAGACATTGATGCTCAGAAAGAGCAGATGATTTTAATCAATATTTTGCCAATATAGGAAGGGAAACGTACGCCAGATCACAAGAAAATATCTGCAATAACAATCAACTCCATTATGATCAGCCCTCTACATCATTATTTACAATAAATAAATTCCGACCTCGGCCAGTCGATATGGACACTCTGATTCTTGTAATAAAACATCTGAAATAGAAAAACTCTTGTGGTTCTGACGGGAATTCCGTTTCGATTTTTAATTGACTCTCTGCCCGTTACAATATTCTACATTCTTGTTATTGTCAACACCTCAATTGTTACAGGTAACTACCCTGACCTTTGGAAACATCCTTACGTAGTTCCCGTTTACAAAGGTGGAGAAACTGAAAACGCTGGAAATTATAGACCAATATCTCTGTTGCCTGTCATCTCAAAAATACTCGAGAAAATAATTGCCATTCAACTGATGTCTTACCTTGACTCAAATAATTTACTAGTTAACGAGCAACATGGTTTTAGACCCAATCTTTCAACAGAAACTGCGTTACTTACAGTTACCAATAAAATATATGAAAATATAGAAAATAAGAAATTATCTCTCCTATTATTATTGGATCTATCCAAAGCGTTTGAAATATGTAGAAATCATAAGGATTGGACTATATGTCCTAACTGGAGACTTTAACTTTCCTTTTGTAGAATGGAAAGAACGAATAGGAGACTGTGGTTGTATTTATACATATAAAAAGAGAGCAATAAAGTGCAGAAGATAAGAGGCAATTTGAAAAAGCTATTAGATATGCTACTAGAACATAACATTCAGCAAATAAATCACCTACCAACAAGAAAGGATAATATTTTAGACCTAGTATTTGTGAATGAGGTGAACTATGTTAAAGAAATAATAGTATATAACACGAGTATTTGGACCATAATGTCATAGAACTAACAGTCCATTCCAGAACACTGAAAACAGAGAAAATCAAGAGACGAAAAAATGGGAAGGATATGGAAAATACAATTTCTATAGTAAGAATATAAATTGGTCAAAAATAAATGAAGAATTAAACAAAGAATGGGAAAACATATTTGTAAGTGATGATATACAGGTAAATACTGATATATTACATAAAATATTAGAGGAAATAGTGGAAAATATATACCAAGAAAAAAGTAATCATCAGTCACGAATTCCAAGAGACAGAAGGCTCTTGTTCCAGAAAATTAGAAAGTGGAAAAAGCTCTTGCAAAAGAAAAGAATGCATGGAAAGTGATGGAACTAAAAAGTAAGATAGAAAATGCAGAACAAAAGATTATACAATCAAAAGAAAATGAAAAATGGAACCTAGAAGAAATGACACTACAAAATATCAAGCAAAACCCTAAAATTTTTTATTCATATGCAAAAAGATGAATAAAATAAGAGTAGAAATAGGCCCTCTAAGAATTGAAGGGCGATTAACGAATGAAAAAAAGGAAAATATGTAACATATTAGCAGAAAGATATAAGAGTGAATTTACACCTAGAATTGACAATGAAGATAATGATACAGAAATAAGAGATGAAAATACTGAATACTTATCAGATATAGATATTACAGAAGCTGATATTGTGCAGGCTATTAATGAAATTAAAATGGATCAGCAGCAGGACCAGATGGAGTACCTGCATATTGTTAAAGAAAGTGGTTCATTCAATCATATCGCTCTAGCAATATTATTAAGACAAAGTATAGATACAGGCAAGATTTATGATGAGCATAAATTAGCATATATTACTCCTACTTTCAAAAGTGGTTCAAGACTAGAGGCAAGTAATTATAGGCCTGTGAGTCTGACATCTCATATTATGAAAGTATATGAAAGGGTAATGAAAAAAAATATAATGAAACATTTAATGAAAAATAGATTGTTCAATATAGGACAACATGGTTTTGTACCGGAAAAGTACACAAACCCAACTGTTAGTCCACCATGAAAGCATATATAAAACATGATAAATGAAAAGATACAGATGTGGTTTACCTAGACTTTGCAAAAGCTTTTGACAAGGTAGATCATAATATATTAGAAAAAAATTAGAAAACATAACATTGTTGACAAAGTAGGAAGATGGATAAAAGAAATTTTTGCAAAACAGAAAACAGATAGTGATTGCAAACGATGAGAAATCGGATGAAGCTACGGTAATATCCGGTGTTAAACAAGGTCCACGGTGTTAGCTGCATTGCTGTTTGTGATTATGATTGCAGACATAGACAGTAATGTTAAGGACTCAGTAGTAAGAAGTTTGCAGATGACACAAGAATAAGTAGAGAAATTGCTTGTGATGAAGATAGGAACTCGCTACAAAGAGACCTAAACAAAATATATAAATGGGCAGAGATAAATAGGATGGTATTTAACTCTGATAAATTTGAATCAATGAACTATGGTGATAAAGTAGGAATGCTATATGCATATAAAGGACCTAATAATGAGACAATCACAAACAAGGAAGCAGTTAAAGACCTTGGTGTGATGTTGAATAGGAATATGTTATGCAGTGATCAAATAGTAATTCTATTGGCAAAATGCAAAGCAAAAATGGGAATGTTGTTCCGGCACTTCAAAACAAGAAAAGCTGAACACATGATTATGCTTTATAAAACGTACATACGTAGTCCACTTGAATATTGCAATATAATATGGTACCCACACTACCAAAAGGATATTGCACAAATAGAGAGTGTACAAAGGTCATTTACAGCTAGAATAGAATAAGTTAAGGACCTTGACTACTGGGAAAGACTACAATTCTTAAATTTATATAGTCTTGAAAGGAGAAGAGAACGCTACATGGTAATTCAAGCATGGAAACAGATAGAAGGAATTACTGAAAACATCATGGAACTAAATTATCAAAAAGAGCGAGCAGAGGTAGATTAATAGTGCCAAAACTATACCAGGAAAATTAAGGAAAGCACACAGGACATTAATCCACCACGCACCAGCATCGATAATCTCAGCGTCTATTCAATGCGCTACCAGCTCATCTGAGGAACATAACAGGAGTGAGCGTAGATGTGTTTAAGAATAAGCTCGACAAATATCTAAGATGCATCCCAGACCATCCAAGACTGGAAGATGCAAAATATACCGGAAGATGCGTTAGCAACTCTCTGGTAGACATCAAAGGCGCTCTCACACTGAGGGACCTGGGCCAACCTGAACGAATTGTAAGGTCTGTAAGGTAAGGTCTCTTTCTCTCTCTCTCTCTCTCTCTCTCTCTCTCTCTCTCTCCCAGCACTGAAATGGAAAAAGCAAATACTAGAACAAACTCCTCCATCCATCTCTCCGTCTCTCTCTCTCTCTCTCTCTCTCTCTCTCTCTCTCTCTCTCTCTCTCTCTCTCTCTCTCTCTCTCTCTCTCTCTCAGCACTGAAATGGAAAAAGCAAATACTAGAACAAACTCCCTCCATCTCTCTCTCTCTCTCTCTCTCTCTCTCTCTCTCTCTCTCTCTCTCTCTCTCTCAGCACTGAAATGGAAAAAGCAAATACTAGAACAAACTCCCTCCATCCGTCTCTCTCTCTCTCTCTCTCTCTCTCTCTCTCTCTCTCTCTCTCTCTCTCAGCACTGAAATGAAAAAGCAAATACTAGAACAAACTCCTCTCTCTCTCTCTCTCTCTCTCTCTCTCTCTCAGCACTGAAATGGAAAAAGCAAATACTAGAACAAACTCCCTCCATCCGTCTCTCTCTCTCTCTCAGCACTGAAATGGAAAAAAGCAAATACTAGAACAAACTCCCTCCATCCATCTCTCTCTCTCTCTCTCTCTCTCTCTCTCTCTCTCTCTCTCTCTCTCTCTCTCTCACTGAAATGGAAAAAGCAAATACTAGAACAAACTCCTCCATCCTCTCTCTCTCTCTCTCTCTCTCTCTCTCTCTCTCTCTCTCTCTCTCAGCACTGAAATGGAAAAGCAAATACTAGAACAAACTCCCTCCATCCATCTCTCTCTCTCTCTCTCTCTCTCTCTCTCTCTCTCTCTCTCTCTCTCTCTCTCTCTCTCTCTGTCTCTCTCTCTCAGCACTGAAATGGAAAAAGCAAACACTAGAACAAACACCTCCATCCTTCTTTCTCTCTCTCTCTCTCTCTCTCTCTCTCTCTCTCTCTCTCTCAGCACTGAAATAGAAAAAGCAAACACTAGAACAAACTCCCTCCATCCGTCTCTCTCTCTCTCTCTCTCTCTCTCTCTCTCTCTCTCTCTCTCAGCACTGAAATGGAAAAAGCAAATACTAGAACAAACTCTCTCTCTCTCTCTCTCTCTCTCTCTCTCTCTCTCTCTCTCTCTCTCTCTCTCTCTCTCTCTCTCTCTCTCTCTATCTGCACTGAAATGAAAAAGCAAATACTAGAACAAACTCCTCCCTCTCTCTCTCTCTCTCTCTCTCTCTCTCTCTCTGCACTGAAATGGAAAGCAAATATAGAACAAACTCCTCCATCTCTCTCTCTCTCTCTCTCTCTCTCTCTCTCTCTCTCAGCACTGAAATGGAAAAAGCAAATACTAGAACAAACTCCCTCCATCCGTCTCTCTCTCTCTCTCTCTCTCTCTCTCTCTCTCTCTCTCTCTCTTCTTTAGATGACTCTCTCAGCACTGAAATGAAAAAAGAGAAAGAGAGAGAGAGAGAGAGAGATGGAGGGAGTTTAATGACTAGCATTTGCTTTTTCCATTTTCAGTGCTGAGAGAGAGAGAGAGAGAGAGAGAGAGAGAGAGAGAGAGAGAGAGAGAGAGAGAGAGAGAGAGAGAGAGAGAGAGATGGAGGAGTTTGTTCTCTCTCATTTGCTTTTTCCATTTCAGTGCATTCTCCTAGAGAGAGAGAGAGAGAGAGAGAGAGAGAGAGATGGAGGGAGTTTGTTCTAGTATTTGCTTTTTCCATTTCAGTGCTGAGAGAGAGAGAGAGAGAGAGAGAGAGAGAGAGAGAGAGAGAGAGAATGGATGGAGGGAGTTTGTTCTAGTGTTTGCTTTTCCTCTATTTAGTGCTGAGAGAGAGAGAGAGAGAGAGAGAGAGACTTGGATGGAGGGAGTTTGTTCTAGTGTTTTTTTTTCCATTTCAGTGCTGAGAGAGAGAGAGAGAGAGAGAGAGAGAGAGAGAGAGAGAGAGAGAGAGAGATGGAGGGAGTTTGTTCTAATATTTGCTTTTTCCATTTCAGTGCTGAGAGAGAGAGAGAGAGAGAGAGAGCTCACAGAGAGAGAGAAAAGAGAGAGCTGAGAGAGATGGGGCTCTCTGAGTTTGTTCTAGTATTTGCTTTTTCCATTTCAGTGCTGAGAGAGAGAGACTGGAGAGAGGTTTCCAGAGAGAGAGAGAGAGAGAGAGAGAGAGAGAGAGAGAGAGGAGGGAGTTTGTTCTAGTATTTGCTTTTCCATTTTAGTGCTCTGAGAGAGAGAGAGAGAGAAGAGAGTGCCTAGAGATTTCAGTCAGAGAGAGAGCAGAGAGAGAGAGATGTCCTTTCTCTCTCTCTGTTCTCTATTTCTCTCTCCATTTCAGTGCTGAGAGATGGATGGAAGGAGCAAATACTAGAACAAACTCCCTCCATTCTCTCTCTCTCTCTCTCTCTCTCAATCTCTCTCTCTCTCTCTCTCTTCTCTCTCTCTCTCTCTATCTCTCTCTCTCTCTGCACTGCACTGAAATGGAAAAGCAAATACTAGGAACAAACTCCCTCCATCAGTCTCTTCTCTCTCTCTCTCTCTCTCTCTCTCTCTCAGCACTGAAATGGAAAAAAAGGAAATACAGAACAAACTCCCTCCACTCTCTCTCTCTCTCTCTCTCTCTCTCTCTCTCTCTCTCTCTCTCTCTCTCTCTGTGATGTGACATTCTCTCGGTGAGACGTAATCATTCATGGTCTGGATAATCTACCCGATAATACGCGTCTTACATACAATTAGCGAATGAAATATAGCTAAAAGTGTTCGTGAACTATCGGTGATTAGCTTAATATCAGATTAGAGTGATAAACCGTCTAATAAGTTGTTTACGAGTGAATTAATAAATTCTGAAAATCATGGAGGAGTCAACCAATAGTGGCAAAAAGGTGGAGAAATCTTGCATGCATCGGAGATATTCAATATGATGAATTGGCAGGAAGGGAACTTGGTTTGCTGATCGTGGAGATAAATTGCAACATCGACCAAAAAGATGTGAAATCATTCACAGACATATTGAAAGGATACGATCCTTCAAACTGGAGCAAATCTGTAGAAAATATAATGAAAATAATAGAAGGGATACCAATGAAAGTTCAAGTTATCAAAAGACTTATAAAGAAAATCTACAAAAATCAACACATTCCATCAAAGAAAATAAGTACGGTGGAATTAGTGAATATATTGATTGATGCAATAGGCAAACGGATGCCTAAAGCATGTAAACTATGTAGAGTGTGGTATAGCATTGTAAATCCACAAAACCTGATTAGGAAATGCTATGCTTGCCATGTACCGACACACCCTTCATGTGCTGAAGTTGAGCAAAATAGAAATAAGGACACAAAAAATATTTTGCTCAACATGTCTAGTATGGATAGACAAGGTCATTAAATCAAGACTTAATGTACAGATTGTGGAGGATGAAGAAGATGAAGAGGATGAAGAAGAGGAAGAAGAGGAAAATAGAAAAGAAGAAAATAAGACTGAAGAGAGGGAAAAGATTAATGAAAACAAAGAACAGGATAATAGTATGGATGCAGAGAAACTCATAGATTCTACATATGAGGCAATACAGCAACATACTTATGAAGAAATAAATTATGACATGATAAATCAAAATAAAATCCCAAAGAGGTTGTACCCGGATCTCCATACTGATGGGAAAGAACAAGAAAAAAAAAAGAAAAGAAAGACACAGTATGCACCCTTTTGAAAAGAGGGAATTGCAGGTTTGGTGAAAGATGTTATTACAAACATCCCAAGATATGTCACAATTATGAGATATATGGCAAATGTGCATATCTAGATGGCTATGAAGAGGAATGCAGAGATCTACATCCAAAAATATGTAGAAAATGGAAAGAAGGAAATGGATGTAGGTTTAATAAGAAATGTAGGTACATGCATCCTGTAGCCATGAAAAACCAAAATCAAAATCAAATACATATAAAAATCAAGGTAAAAATGAAACAAATAAAGAAAAGAACAAAGATCATGTGATGAAGGCAAAAAACAAGCCAACAACACATTATGAAATGTCAGCACCACGATATGAGCCATCAGCACCTAGATATAGCACAAGGAACAAGCAATGTATCTATGATGCTAAGGGATGGTGCAGATATGGAGATAAGTGCAGGTTTATGCACAAAGTGAATAAATATGAAGCTGGAAGAACAAGTATAATGGAAAAGTTGGATTTTTTAATGTACGAATTTCTGGAAATGAAAAAGATCAACATATCAGAACAGGAAAGAGACATGGGAAAATCCTTATTATTACCCATATTAGATAATGGAGATAATACATGCAAACCATCATAGTGATGAACGCGAGGGTTTAGTTTGAGTAACTCAAAAAGAAAGATAGAGTTCTTAGAAGAACTAACCCAAAATGAAAAAATAGAAATATTGAATATAAGTGAAACCTGGTATTCCCAAGAGACTGGTAATGATGACCAGATAAAGGGTTTCCAAACTTATAGATCAGATAGAAAAAATAGAAATCAAGGGGGAACCGCGATATATGGGAGAGATGCCAATCAAGGAAAAATCTGTGAGAAATATAGTAACACAGAATGTGAATTAATAGCGGTAGAATTTGAATCTGAAAAATTAGTGAACATTGTAATATATAGACCCCTAATACTAAAGAGTTTGACATAATAATTGAAAAAATTAGATGAAATATGTAGAAATCACAAGGACTGGACTATATTCCTAACTGGAGACTTTAACTTTCCTTTTGTAGAATGGAAAGAACGAATAGGAGACTGTGGTTGTATTTATACATATAAAAAAGAGAGCAATAGTAGTGCAGAAGATAAGAGGCAATTTGAAAAGCTATTAGATATGCTACTAGAACATAACATTCAGCAAATAAATCACCTACCAACAAGAAAGGATAATATCTTAGATCTAGTATTTGTGAATGAGGTGAACTATGTTAAAGAAATAATAGTATATAACACGAGTATTTCGGACCATAATGTCATAGAACTAACAGTCCGTTCCAGAACATATGAAAACAAAGAAAAGCAAGAAACGAAAAAATGGGAAGGATATGGAAAATACAATTTCTATAGTAAGAATATAAATTGGTCAAAAATAAATGAAGAATTAAACAAAGAATGGGAAAATATATTTGTAAGTGATGATATACAGGTAAATACCGATATATTATGTAAAATATTAGAGGAAATAGTGGAAAAATATATACCGAAGAAAAAAGTAATCATCAGTCACGAATTCCAAGAGACAGAAGGATCTTGTTCCAGAAAATTAGAAAGTGGAAAAAAGCTCTTGCAAAAGAAAAGAATGCATGGAAAGTGATGGAACTAAAAAGTAAGATAGAAAATGCAGAACAAAAGATTATACAATCAAAAGAAAATGAAAAAGGGAACCTAGAAGAAATGACACTACAAAATATCAAGCAAAACCCTAAAATTTTTTTATTCATATGCAAAAAGATGAATAAAATAAGAGTAGAAATAGGCCCTCTAAGAATTGAAGGGCGATTAACGAAAAAAAAAAGGAAATATGTAACATATTAGCAGAAAGATATAAGAGTGAATTTACACCTAGAATTGAAAATGAAGATAATGATACAGAAATAAGAGATGAAAATACTGAATACTTATCAGATATAGATATTACAGAAGCCGATATTGTGCAGGCTATTAATGAAATTAAAATGGATCAGCAGCAGGACCAGATGGAGTACCTGTCATATTGTTAAAGAAAGTGGTTCATTCAATCGCAAAGCCGCTAGCAATATTATTAAGACAAAGTATAGATACAGGCAAGATTTATGATGAGCATAAATTAGCATATATTACTCCTACTTTCAAAAGTGGTTCAAGACTAGAGGCAAGTAATTATAGGACTGTGAGTCTGACATCTCATATTATGAAAGTATATGAAAGGGTAATAAAAAAATATAATGAAACATTTAATGAAAAATAGATTGTTCAATATAGGACAACATGGTTTTGTACCCGGAAAAAGTACACAAACCCAACTGTTAGTCCACCATGAAAGCATATATAAAAATATGATAAATGAAAAAGATACAGATGTGGTTTACCTAGACTTTGCAAAAGCTTTTGACAAGGTAGATCATAATATATTAGCGAAAAAAAATTAGAAAACATAACATTGTTGACAAAGTAGGAAGATGGATAAAAGAATTTTTGCAAAACAGAAAACAGATAGTGATTGCAAACGATGAGAAATCGGATGAAGCTACGGTAATATCCGGTGTACCACAGGGTACGGTGTTAGCTGCATTGCTGTTTGTGATTATGATTGCAGACATAGACAGTAATGTTAAGGACTCAGTAGTAAGAAGTTTGCAGATGACACAAGAATAAGTAGAGAAATTGCTTGTGATGAAGATAGGAACTCGCTACAAAGAGACCTAAATAAAATATATAAATGGGCAGAGATAAATAGGATGGTATTTAACTCTGATAAATTTGAATCAATGAACTATGGTGATAAAGTAGGAATGCTATATGCATATAAAGGACCTAATAATGAGACAATCACAAACAAGGAAGCAGTTAAAGACCTTGGTGTGATGTTGAATAGAATATGTTATGCAGTGATCAAATAGTAATTCTATTGGCAAAATGCAAAGCAAAAATGGGAATGTTGTTCCGGCACTTCAAAACAAGAAAAGCTGAACACATGATTATGCTTTATAAAACGTACGTACGTAGTCCACTTGAATATTGCAATATAATATGGTACCCACACTACCAAAAGGATATTGCACAAATAGAGAGTGTACAAAGGTCATTTACAGCTAGAATAGAAGAAGTTAAGGACCTTGACTACTGGGAAAGACTACAATTCTTAAATTTATATAGTCTTGAAAGGAGAAGAGAACGCTACATGGTAATTCAAGCATGGAAACAGATAGAAGGAATTACCGAAAATATCATGGAACTAAAATTATCAAAAGAGCAAGCAGAGGTAGATTAATAGTGCCAAAAACTATACCAGGAAAATTAAGGAAAGCACACAGGACATTAATCCACCACGCACCAGCATCGATAATGCAGCGTCTATTCAATGCGCTACCAGCTCATCTGAGGAACATAACAGGAGTGAGCGTAGATGTGTTTAAGAATAAGCTCGACAAATATCTAAGATGCATCCCAGACCATCCAAGACTGGAAGATGCAAAATATACCGGAAGATGCGTTAGCAACTCTCTGGTAGACATCAAAAGCGCCTCACACTGAGGGACCTGGGGCAACCCGAACGAATTGTAAGGTCTGTAAGGTCTGTAAGGTCTGTAAGGTCTCTCTCTCTCTCTCTCTCTCTCTCTCTCCTCTGTGATGTGACATTCTCTCGGTGAGACGTAATCGTTCATGGTCTGGATAATCTACCCGATAATACGCGTCTTACATACAATTAGCGAATGAAATATAGCTAAAAGTGTTCGTGAACTATCGGTGATTAGCTTAATATCAGATTAGAGCGAAAAACCGTCTAATAAGTTGTCTACGAGTGAATTAATAAAATCAGAAAATCATGGAGGAATCAGCCAACAGTGGCAAAAGGTGGCGAAATCTAGCTTGCATCGGTGATATTCAATACGATGAATTGGCAGGAAGGAACTTGGTTTGCTGATCATGGAGATTAATTGCAGCATTGACCAAAAAGATGTGAAATCATTCACAGACATATTGAAAGGATACGATCCTTCAAGCTGGAGCAAATCTGTAGAAAATATAATGAAAATAATAGAAGAGATACCAATGAAAGTTCAAGTTATCAAAAGACTTATAAAGAAAATCTACAAAAATCAACACATTCCATCAAAGAAAATAAGTAAGGTGGAATTAGTGAATATATTGATTGATGCAATAGGCAAACGGATGCCTAAAGCATGTAAACTATGTAGAGTGTGGTATAGCATTGTAAATCCACAAAACCTGATTAGGAAATGCTATGCTTGCCACGTACCGACACACCCGTCATGTGCTGAAGTTGAGCAAAATAGAAATAAGGACACAAAAATATTTTGCTCAACATGTCTAGTATGGATAGACAAGGTCATTAAATCAAGACTTAATGTACAGATTGTGGAGGATGAAGAAGATGAAGAAGATGAAGAAGAGGAAGAAGAGGAAAATAGAGAAGAAAATAAGACTGAAGAGAGAGAAAAGATTAATGAAAACAAAGAACAGGATAATAGTATGGATGCAGAGAAACTCATAGATTCTACATATGAGGCAATACAGCAACA
This sequence comes from Macrobrachium rosenbergii, assembly GCF_040412425.1. Classification (NCBI taxonomy): domain Eukaryota; kingdom Metazoa; phylum Arthropoda; class Malacostraca; order Decapoda; family Palaemonidae; genus Macrobrachium; species Macrobrachium rosenbergii. The sequence continues at coordinate 19,187,073 of NC_089744.1, forward strand.
TACATATGAAGAAATAAATTATGACCTGATAAATCAAAATAAAATCCCAAAGAGGTTGTACCCGGATCTCCATACTGAGGGGAATGAACAAGAAAAAGAAAAGAAAAGAAAGACACAGTATGCACCCTTTTGAAAAAGGGAATTGCAGGTTTGGTGAAAGATGTTATTACAAACATCCCAAGATATGTCACAATTATGAGATCTATGGCAAATGTGCATATCTAGATGGCTATGAAGAGGAATGCAGAGATCTACATCCAAAAATATGTAGAAACTGGAAAGAAGGAAATGGATGTAGGTTTAATAAGAAATGTAGGTACATGCATCCTGTAGCCATGAAAGACCAAAATCAAAATCAAAAAATAAAATACATATAAAAAACCAAGGAAAAAATGAAACAAATAAAGAAAAGAACAAAGATCATGTGA
>NC_089744.1:19192500-19320000 GCF_040412425.1 Macrobrachium rosenbergii
TATGCTTTATAAAACGTACGTACGTAGTCCATTTTGAATACTGCAATATAATATGGTACCCACACTACCAAAAAGGATATTGCACAAATAGAGAGTGTACAAAGGTCATTTACAGCTAGAATAGAAGTAGTTAAGGACCTTGACTACTGGGAAAGACTACAATTCTTAAATTTATATAGTCTTGAAAGGAGAAGAGAACGCTACATGGTAATCCAAGCATGGAAACAGATAGAAGGGATTACTGAAAAAATTATGGAGCTAAAAATATCAGAAAGAGCAAGCAGAGGTAGATTAATAGTGCCCAAAATGATACCAGGAAAACTAAGGAAAGCACACAGGACATTAATCCACCACGCACCAGCATCGATAATGCAGCGTCTATTGAATGCGCTACCAGCTCATCTGAGAAACATATCAGGAGTGAGCGTAGATGTGTTTAAGAATAAGCTCGACAAATATCCAAGATGCATCCTAGACCATCCAAGACTGGAAGATGCAAAATATACCGGAAGATGCGTTAGCAATTCTCTGGTAGACATCAGAGGTGCCTCACACTGAGGGACCTGGGGCAACCCCGAACGAACTGTAAGGTCTGTAAGGTAAGGTCTCTCTCTCAGTATGGAAATGGAAAAAGCAAAAACTAAAACACTCTCCCTCTCTCCTCTCTCTCTCTCTCTCTCTCTCTCTCTCTCTCTCTCTCTCTCTCTCAGTACGGAAATGGAAAAAGCAAAAAAGCAAAAACTAGAACAAACTCCAACCGTCTGTCCGTCTCTCTCTCTCTCTCTCTCTCTCTCTTCTCTCTCTCTCTCAGTACGGAAATGGAAAAAGCAAAATCTAGAACAAACTCCCTCCGTCCGTAGGGAGGTATTGCCATCAACGTACCTCATGGTGTTCATTGTGGGCATTTTTAAGGTTCTTCATAGTGTTCCTTCGGGGCCTAGCTGCAACCCCTTTCATTCCTTTTACTGTGCTAGCAACATCTTCAAGTGTAAAAATTCTGTAAAGAAAGGTCATAGTGATACTAAACATAAAACATATGATGGTAATAAATGCACAGTATATAAAGAGTATGTGTCAACGGTGAAAAATAATAAGGATCATGGCTTTGACTAATAATCTTCTATGCAATTTAATACAAGAAGAAAGCAAATTTAAAAAAAGAACTAAAGACACTCCTATTCTGCAGGAGCTACGATACTGACGAGAAAACACTGAGAGACAATTATACAATATACGAAGCACCTTACTTTGAAAACGCACAAGGGTCCCCCAGAGAGGGAATTATCCGTGTGGAGGGTTGTACATAAAACCAAAGAAAGTGATACAAAGGGAAGTATCTACGTTCATATTTTGTTTCTGCCACCATACTTTCCACACTCTCCTAACAATTAATTCACAATGTAACTGCGAGATTTCCTTCTTACACCATTTAGACCTTCTTACTGTCAATTTCCGTTTCAGCGTGAATGACCTCATAGCGCTTGGCCTAATTCTATTCTGATTACGATGTGGTATGCACAGAGATAATGTGCAGTAAACTCTGTGACAGTTATCTGCGGAAATTGAATACTAGTATCTTGAAAAACGAGGACATTTATGAGGCGTCGGTGAATTCTGGCTCAGTGTTATTTCAAGAAAAGAAGATGTGTTAATAATTTAAAGCGGAGGGAATAGGTCGAGCTTGAAACCAGAAAATGGCTCCTTGCTTCCTCCAAACGGTTACGAAGCGATCGCGCTTTGCAAACACGATTAAAACAATGGTATGTGAACATGATCAGCATGTCAATCAGAATCTTAACATTCAGGTCATAAAATCTAAAAGTATTTAAAAATAGCATAACTGGAAGGTACAAAAATCGAAGAGTTAGGTCTAGGGGGGAAAAAGAACCTTTTCTATTGAAATAGTTAAAGTGTAAACTTTTATCTCATCTGAGTTGGATAGGTAAAAAGTTAAGTATACCTTAGTTTAACCAGACCACTGAGCTGATTAACAGCTCTCCTAGGGCTGGCCCGAAGGATTAGACTTATTTTACGTGGCTAAGAACCAGTTGGTTACCTAGCAACGGGACCTACAGCTTATTGTGGAATCCGAACCACATTATAGCGAGAAATGAATTTCTGTCACCAGAAATAAATTCCTCCAATTCCTCATTGGCCGGTCAGAGATTCGAACGCGGGGCCAGCAGAGTGCTAGCTGAAAACGGAACCCACCCACCCAATGAGGAACTGTAACAGGCACTATGAATCAACTGGAAAGTAAGACGGAAGAAAGAGAATATGAACGAAGGTACAGTAAAAAGAATGAAAGGGGCTGCAGCTAGGGGCCGAAGGAACGCTGCAAAGAACCTTAAGTAACGCCTACATTGCACCGCATGAGGCAGTCTACACTGACGGCGCTACCCCACTACGTGGGCCAAGATCTTTCTATAAGCAAGAGTGGTTTCCTGAAAATCAATTATACAGTAGCAGGCTATTAACATTATTATTATTACACTATTATTATTATTGTTAGCCAAACTGAAAGACACCAGCAGCGTAAAACGTCTGGCGAGGGAATGGAAAATTGGAAATTTAGTCAAAAGTGATTTCAGAAAGCGTGCATGTAAATTTACCTTTTAGTTCAGAATATATTTCACAACCTAGCTAGGAAAATTACCTTGCAAATTAGAGGATGTTAGAATGAATTGCCTGAGAATACTGAAAGTATCACGTATCACAAATGAAAAGGACTGCGAGAGGCAAGTACAGAAATGTATTGCTCTACCCGTAATTGCAAAGTCTATAAAATTTCTGTTAAAAATGCACTTTACAAAAGAAAAACGTACGATCTAATTGTTGGTAAACAACAGCGCTATCCTCTGTGCTGAAACAATCCAAAAGTTTATGTAACTGTCCGTAAGTCTCGTCTTTAATAGCTCAACGGGCTAAGCCGGATTTTCTATACAGTGCTTTCTTTATCAGACATTTCATAAGAATTTAGCAGCAGGATGATGCAAACACGATTCAAATCAATACCTCACTCAGGCGACAGTAATTGCTCCAGACAGTACCAGCACGTACAGATGATTCAGATGTATTAGAAATGCAATGTAAAATTTAGGCCAAAGGCCAAGCACTGGGACCCATGAGGTCATTCAGCGCTGAAACGCTTTATATAGGTGTAATAAACCTCGCAGTTGCACTATGAAGCAACTGTAACGAGAGGATTAAAGATGGAAAAAAGAGAATACGAACGGAGGTGCGGTCAAATGAATGAAAAGGGTTGCAGCTAGGGGGCCGAATGGGCGCTGCAAAAAACCTTAAGTAATGCCTACAGTACACGGCGTAAGGTGCACTGACGGCACTACTCTCCTACGGAGCATGCAGTTCAAAGTACCCTCTGAGAATGTTGTAATGCCTGGACTCATCTTCAAACATTCTTGAAAATGTTCAGCTGTTAGTAATTCTCTGTCCAAACCACGTACTAGTTCTGAGATTGTGGCTAAACTATATTCAAATGACACATTATATATTTCGTTAGCAACGCAAGCATGGTAAACTAAATCATTAGCAAATGCTCCGTTGCCAAGAGTAAGCGTTAAAGGTTTTTAAGTCAAGTTTCCTTTCCTTACATTAGCCAAGACCACCGAGGTAAAGTTGGCTACGTCATGCACGGAAGAATGGAAAATGGGAACTCTGCAGTAACATTAGGCCTACACAAAGCCTGCTGTTATTGCTACCGCATGCGCGTTACAGTGGACGAGAGTGAGAACTCTCGTGAGGCTTCTTTATTTTTAACATGAATTCGGAGAACCTTGAGATCTCTGTAAAGGGTTACGTTAATGTAAACGACAGCAAGTTACCAATTGCCAAACACCTCAATAAACTTGATCGATAATAACATGGCAAGTAATTCCTTTTTCATACTACTGTAAATTCATTAACCTGTCAAAACCAACAAACACACAAAGCATTAACAGGTTTTCTAATTGAATCATACATGTTGCTACATAATTAAATAAATGAAGCCAGCGATACTACCCACAATGTGTATGGGTCCACCTACTCATGACTCATGTAACTTAAAAACAGTCCATCGTAGATGAGGTCCGACCAATACGTCTTGTGGACTGCCCCAAGGCCACTTAGCAACCAACTTTGAGGACGGCAGGTTTCCTCATATTAATAATCATAAATTCGTCAAACTACAGCTTGGGATCTGGCAACTACTGAACAAGCTAGTCCTGAGAAATTGCGTTGTAACGGTCGAGCAAAGAATTCTAAAGAAAAAATTATAAAATGTAAAATGCATACGGCATTCACACCTATTATGGTCAAAAATAGCAAACCGCTCTGAGGACTAAAGTCCAAAGACGCAGATAACTATTGAATTTAATTTTTTTCTTCTTTTAAATTTTCATTTCCCAAAATAAGCTTTACATTGGTTGTTTACAAATATTTACATTTATGGTGAAAGATAATTTACAATAATTTTTAATATTTACAAATTTGTTATGTATTTATCCGTGAAATGTTTAAAGGAATCTCCTAACTGAAAATTTAAAATCAATCTGGATCTCGGCATCCTTTCCTGAATCATAGTCCTCAAGTTTGAGTCATTTAATAGTTTCCCATTCTTATAACCTTGTCACAGTCCACTAATGTCACTTATTAATATTACTGCAGTGTTTGTCTCTTTTCTAGAAATGGGCTCAAAATCAAACTTTATCAGCTTTAGCAAAACAACATAATTAATCCCACAAACTTACAAGTTTTTCGCTAAAGGACAAAAGTAAAATACATGCATCATATTTTCAGTTTCCCCATTCAACACAATATTGATCTCTTGATATTTTCATAACACGCACTCTCTATTTTGTAGGAAGCACTTCATGCAAATATTTGTACAATATATGTCTATCACAAGGGTCAATTAATCAATTATTTACGTTCTTCCATATCTCAGTCCATTTGTAAGTAGGATAGTACATTTCGGCATTTGATTTAAAGCTGTCATTTTCCACAAGGATCATATATAGGTGTTTGGTTTTTATATCTGGGAATGACTGCACCTTCATTAACTTCCTCACTAGACTGACTACAACACTGAAGTAAGGGGCTGGGAAAATAGTTGCGTCTCTCACACTGTTGCCCAGTGAACCACTTAATCTTATTTGGCTATAGTACATAAGTTATATACCTGAACCTTTGTGCGCGAAACATTTTAAGAAAGTTTTAACAAAAATTGCTTAGGATTTTGTACACGCATTGATAATGCCAGTTCCTCCTCTTAACTTCGGAAGGTAGAGAGTTTTCCTATTTATAGGCTGGTAGTTCCCATTCCAAAGATATTTAAACATACATTTCTCAATATGTTGACCAATTTCTTTTGTCATAAGAAAGGAGTGAGCTATGTACCAGACTTTAGAAAGGACTTTGAATTTCGTAAAATTGCCTTCTGAAATAAAGTATATTTCCTTAAACCTAGCAGACTAATTGACTTTACAAATTTATTATAAGCTAAATCCCAGTTAATCTTCAAAGTGTCACAATAGATGTTACAATATGTTACTCCGAGAATTCTATAACACTGTTTGTACTTTCAATTCACCTACTGGCCATGACAACCTACCTTTCAATTCCCCAGTTCCAAAAATACTTGTTTTTTCCATATTCAGTTTTGCTCCTGTGGCGAACTCAAACATTCTTATCAAATCAAACACTTTGTTATTCCCTCGTCACAAGAAATTACAACAGATGAATCATCAGCAAAACCACAAAGTGGTACTTTAAGATAAGATCGTTAGGAAATTTAGGAGTGTACATCATTAAATTATCTTTTAATAACCTATGCAATGGTTCTTGGGCTATTATAAAAATCATCATTGAAAGGGGACATCCTTGCCTCACTGATTTTTCGACTGCAAAGTTTTCAGATATATTTCCATTAATACACAAACAGCTTACTGCATCACTATATAGTAATTTAACCTAACCTATGAATTTTTCGTCGAAACCAGGTTTTTCCATCACTTTATACAGAAACTGTAGGCCTACCCTTTCAAAGGCTTTATCCCAATCTAATTTTATTATGGAGGCTTTCAGGTTCTCTCCATTTGAGTAATAAATGATGTCTCTAATGATCGTATTACCAAGATTAATAGACCTTCCTGGCACACTACAAGACTGTTTCTTTGAGATAATTTTTGACGGTACTAATTTTAGTCTGTTAGCAATCAGTTTTGCAATAATCTTGTAGTCGACATTCAGCATGGTAATGGGTCTCCAGTTAGATAAATACTGTAAATCAAAGTCTTTGGAATTACTTTGCTAAATTTTATCACTCAATTATTAACTTTGACATCAAGTTGTTTTCCAAAATAAACCGCACCACTTCAGTGAAATCCCTATTAATAATTGGCCACATTTGTTTATAGAACTCCACAGAAAGCCCAGCTAGGCCTAGAGTTTTTCCGTTTCTCTTTTCTCTTATTATTTTTCTAATTATCTTTTCTGAAATCTCAGAAATAAGACCAACGTTATCTTTTTCAATTTCCTTCCCGACAAATTTTAATATTTTCTCTTTGTTCTTATTCACTACATCTTTCTTTTTTGAATAACTTTTCATAGTAACCTTTAGTATAATGTAATATTGCCCTAACATTATTCAACTTATTCTCATTTTCAGGAACAATGTTGCTTATAATTGGTTTGCTATTCTTTTCTCTCTTTAGTAAATATGGAGACACTCTCTCACTTTGTACTTTTCCTCTACTTTCGCCCTAATTCTAATTCCTTCACACATTTCATCTTCAATACAGTTTATCCTTGTTTTTAATGTATTGGTTTCTTCGAACTTTTCACCTGACACAGTCAAAACCCATTAATCCCATAAGCCGAGTTTTAAGGACATTTAGTACCCCCATACCTCCCTTGGCTACTGATTCCTGATGATTTTTTAAAGAACTTCATCAACTCCCCTTTTGCAAAAGTCCACCATTCAAGTACGTTTCCGTAGCTACATTTTTCCCTTTTCAGTCTTTTCCAGTAGTTATCAAAATCACTTTTCACTATATCCTGACTAAGGCTGGAAGTGTTTAGCTTCCAGTATCCCCTATCAATCATGTCTTCATTATTGATTTTAAATGACCACTTAATCATGCAGTGGCCAGACCAGCTTATCGGAATGTTTTGAACATCTGAGAGTTTTCACATTTTCAAATAGTCCTTTTACATATAACCTGTCAATTCTCGAACCATAGTTGTCTTTAACATAAGCGTATTGTACCATATGATTAGTAGCAAACCAAACATTTCTTAACCCTAAACTGTTTTTTAGGCCACACTTGAAACAAGTTGTTTGTTGGCCAGCATACAAAAACGATACATTAAACCCTTCGATATTAGTCGTGGATGGTATGTTTTTCTTGATTATCATGCGAGCTGTCCTAACACCACTCAACAAATCTTGGAAAGGCCCCACGATGTGTTAATTCTTTCCAATATTATCAACTTTGCCATATTTGCTTAAAAACTCGGTTAAAGGCTGGTCATCAAATGGAGGATTTCTAATTGATACATACGTATACATAGCACTCAAGTTGAACACTTTAGCTTTAAAGGATTTCCTTAAAGGGATTTCTTTATTCTCACATTTATCAATAACACTCTCAAACGTAGTTGAAGACAATTTTGTTACAATTCTATTCCTGCTTAATACCTGGACTCCTATTATATCACCATATCCTAATTTCATCTCTTCAAAAAGGACTTCGGTAACAGGTAAGAGGGAAATTCTAAACCGGAAGTGTCTTTCCTCTTTAGTGGCGCTACGTAGCTGCTCATCCTGAAACCATTCACTAGATGGCAGCACAGTACACAGTTTTAGCGTCCTTGTCGCTTGCCCTAACCCTAAGGCGATTTGCTTTAGGGCATATAGGTTTTCGGCTATGTAATACGTAATTTTTTCACCAATTTTCAAGTACTGATGATAGCTGTTGCAAAAGTCTGTCACCTTCACTGAATCACTACATATTCATAGGTATTCCACGCAACTTATTGTTCCACTAATGTCTCTTATACTGGAGAAACACGAAGAAAACCGGGAGACACTCTCAATGTTTACATTCGCCAACACTCCTCTTTGAATTTAATAAGTTAGAATGAAGAGTACTGTTGAGTGCCGTTTGGTTTCTTTGCCCGGAGAGTATATCACTCATGGTAACACAAAGAATATGCACAAATTCCTCTCCACCGAAATTCATTTCACCATACATAAAGGACCTACAATTAAGAAAATAGCCCTTGAAATAACCAATTTATCGTGGGAAAATAATCTAATATTAAATTTAGCTAAATGGCGAGAAACTCGGCAAGCCTCATCGAAGAACTAGCTTCGTGTAGTTACGTCAGTTTCGTAAATGAAAACGAGTAATTACGCAAGGAAGAAATTTAAATTACATGGGAAAATTTCATAAACAGAACGAAATATTAATGGTCTGAAAACAACAGGCACAAGTTAGATAAAAATCATAGCGCTAGAGTCCTTTGCTTAATTGTTATCGACGTGTAGGCGACCATGATTTAAGCCGTAGTACGCACAAATCAATCAGACGAACAGAACACTATCATTGGGACTGCATAAAAACTCTCATCTTACCTTCGTTCCGGGTGATGCTGGTCTAAAAAAAAAACTCTGCCTTGGTTGAATTTGCTGCTCCATCTCTACGCGAAGTTTCCCCATAAAATAAGTAATAACTGCGCCGAAGTTTTTTCGGCACAAACGAGTTTTCTGTACAGCGTATAATGCTGTATGGGACTCTCATCCACGGCCCATGAAACTTTCAGCCACAGCCCGGTGGTGGCATGTGTTGTTGGCACTTGTAGCGGTGCCAGACGCACGATCATGGCTAACTTTATCCTTGAGGGCTGCAATTTGGTATGTTTGATGATTGGAGGGTGGATGATTAACATAATTTGCAGCCTTCTAGCCTCAGTAGATTTTAAGAAAACCCAGACGAGCTTGATAAAACACTGATCTATACTGGAGTCTGGACTCCGGACTGGACTGGACTGGACTGGCCTGGACTGCTAAACAGAAAACTCCAAGGCAGAATCATAAAGCGTATTTAACCGCCAAACTATCAGTTTCAAGAGCTATACAGACTCAATAGTAAACTAACAAATTCTTAAATTACCCTATTACCATCAAACCATTGCCTATAGTTCAAACCATCACCAAAGTAAACAAAAGATTTTTTACTGTATTATTGAATGCAAATCACAAAAAATGATATAATTATATATATATATATATATATATATATATATATATATATATATATATATATATATTTGTAATTCAACACCAAGATAGGGCATTTATACTGGAAAATCAAAACCTCGCAATGATTGTCTTTTTATTAACAAACAAACATAGAACAGTAGTTTCTATAAAATACAACATGAAAGATTATGTGTTTAAACTGTTTATCAGTTCAACTACAACGTGTGTTTTAACATATTTGTACTACGTGACCAATGTGTCTATATAGCCTATAAAAAAGATTGACTTATGTGGTTAAAATATAGATTTTATTTAGGGTAGGATGAGCTAAGACATTATTTATATATATTCATCAGAAGACATGCTATCAAGAATCATCTCCTGAATAAGACACTCTTATTATTTTAGGTCATTTTTTCAAAGCCAAGACAATATTAGTGACTAGGAGGGGTTTGGCATAACCTGATCGTTCAAAATACGTTTTCTTTTAACATTTTAGCATCGTAATTTAGACAAAACCACAATCACCAACACTTATTATGAAAATCTTCAATTAAAGTAGAAGTTACAAATACTTGGTTTATCACCATAAGAAACTGGTGAAAACCTTTGCCCACAGACAATTGCTGTTAACTGAGGCGAACACTACCATAGCTTTCATCAACGTCTTGGTGCAGACACGCTCCTTAAACATCCTTTGAAGCAAAATCTGGCCACACTCGCAAACAACAATACCTAATGTCTTAACAATCAGAAAAATGACAACATTCCAGAGCCACTCATCTGTCTGTTTCATCTCAATTCAAATAATATCTAACCATACTCATGATGACACTTCCGCTGACCGGACACTGAGGGTAATGGAGACCGCAGTCACTCTGACTTTCGCCTAATGTCTTCGCTGCTACGTAGTCACCTGCACCTCCCGGAGGTAGGAGCCCTTCGCCAGGTTTAACTGCACGGCTGAGGAAAGCAAACGACATGTGTGTATTGAATCCAATTTGATTGATCATTAGGTCTCTGGATATTCTTTTACGCAGTGAAAGAATGTTTAAACAATTAACAACAATTAAAGTCATTTATACATTTTGCACGAAACTGAAAAAAAGTCACTTGAGTTAACATATGGGATACCTAAAAATTTTGAGAAAACCATCCGGCAAATCTCATTCATTTATTTCAGAGTCAAATGATTGTGAGGGAGAGAATGTATGAACCTGGTGACACATCAAATGTCAACAAAGGGAAGGAACGCACCAAAACACGTCATCAGAACATCAGTTTACCAAAATGACGTCATCGCAACATTAAATACTCACGAGTCACGAGAGATATAATCATCTTTAGTCTTACCCGACTAGACTGAGAACCGCCCGCTGCTCCTCATCCAAGTCTTCCTCCCCGAGTCCCGCCAATTCGCACACGAGCTTCATCCCGCATCCAGCCACATCCTGCCGACGGATGACATCCAGCACTCGACGGAGAGCTTCCTGTTCGTCTTGGGATCCTGCCTGACGGCGTCGCCTGTAAATTTCGTTGCTCTCGTGTTCCCCTCCTCCCCCTCCTCCGTAGCCTCCGCCTCCACCACCACCTCCGCCTCCATGGTGACCTCCTTCTCCTCCCTCATAGCCTCCGCCTTCACCACCTCCTCCGCCTCCATAGTGACCTCCACCACCTCCTCCTCCATAGCTTCCTCCATCTTCAACTTCGCCTCCATGGTGACTTCCGCCACCACCTCCTCCTCCATAGCTTCCTCCACCTCCTCCTACAAGACCTCCACCTCCTCCTCCATAGCCTCCTCCACCTCCACCTCCACCTCCTCCGCCTCCATGATGACCTCCACCACCTCCTCCTCCATAGCTTCCTCCATCTCCAACTTCGCCTCCATGGTGACCTCCACCATCACCTCCTCCTCCATAGCCTCCTCCACCTCCACCACCTCCGCCTCCATGGTGACCTCCGCCACCTCCATAACCTCCTCCGCTTACAAGACCTCCATCATCTCCTTCGCCTCCATAGCTTCCTCCACCACCACCTCCGCCTCCATGGTGACCACCACCACCTCCTCCTCCTCCATGGTGACCTCCACCACCTCCTCCTACAAGACCTCCACCTCCTCCATAGCTTCCTCCTCCATATCCTCCGCCTCCTCCTCCTCCATATCCTCCGCCTCCTCCTCCTCCATATCCTCCACCTCCTCCTCCTCCATATCCTCCTCCCTCCTCCTCCTCCTCCTCCTCCTCCATATCCTCCGCCTCCTCCTCCTCCTCCATATCCTCCGCCTCCTCCTCCTCCTCCTCCTCCTCCTCCATATCCTCCGCCTCCTCCTCCTCCTCCATATCCTCCGCCTCCTCCTCCTCCTCCTCCATAGCCTCCTCTTTCTCTGTCGCCTCTTATAGTGACGTAGGCAAGTATTCCAATACCAATGGCCTTAGCGGCCGCCCACGCTGCTGCTCCGAGCCCCCCGACTCCTCCAGTCAACCAGGTGAATCCGCCTTCAGGTTCCGGGAAGAGACAATTTTGGGAATGGTCAGTAGCTTTCTGGGAATCTTTCAGCTTTTTGGGAATCTTTAAGCTTTCTGGGAATCTTTAAGCTCTTTCGGAATCTTTAAGATATGCTTTAAAAACTTTCGTTTAATATTTTGAGGAGTTTTAACTAATGTTTTAAGTCTTTTGATGTGCTTGTAAATAACTTTGATACTTTTGAAATTTTGAGCAATAGAATGGAAATCATTAAATAATTTTGAAAAATGTTTAAGATTCATTAAAACCAGTGAATAGTTTTGAAAAATCTTCAAGATATGTTTCACAAACCTTCGTTTAATATTTTGGGGGGTTTTAACTAATGTTTTCAGTTTTTTGTGTGCTTGTAAATAACTTTGATACTTTTGAAATTTTTAGTAATAGAATGAAAATCATTAGATAAGTTTTGAAAATGTTTAAGAAAGATCCACAAACCTGCGTCTAATATTTTGGGGAGTTTTAACAAAAGTTTAAGGTTTTTAAAGTTTTAAGTAATGGTTTTGAAATTATCAAATAAGTTTTAAGTTGAGGAATTTGAAGTTTTGATAATTTTACAGTAATATTATGAAAGCATTTTTATGGAGGATTTTATAAATTTATAATAATACTTTGGGGAATTTTTAAGTCGTTAAAATCTTTGTTTAATATTTCTACAATCATGGGGTAACATTTTAGAGATATTTGTTATTATAAGTAATACACTGGAGATTTTCTGGATATATTTTGGCAATTTTAATAAGTTTTAGGAAATTGCTGTATTTAGATTTGATAATGATGAGTTTTCCAGAAATCGTAAATTAACATTTGGCGGATATTTAAGGAATGTATTTGAAATCTGTGTTTAGGATTTTGTTAATTCAATAAAATTTTGGTAATTTAGAAAATTTTGAGTTTATATTTTCAAGAATTTTTAAATGATATTCATAAGGTCTTTAAGTAAGATTTTGGGAATCTTCGATTGACGCATTTGGAATTCTAGGCAATATTCTGGGAATTATTAGAGCAGTATCCTCTAGATACATTTGTAGGTTTCCTAAAAACTGAAAATTTAAATATGTAGGAAACCTACAAATGTATGTTCTTACATTCACTTTTACTCCAATCACCATTTGAAAGTTAACCTCTCGGTATTTTCTTCAATGTTTTTAAGAGCATTAAGAATTTTTGCAAGACGAGATTATGAAGATTCATGATATTGCTTTCAGATTGAAGTACCCGACATTTTTAGTCGATGTTGCTTTCAGAAAGGCTAAGAAAATTTTATTCATATAACCATGTACAAACTTTTGATCATTGTAATTTGCTTGTTTTACCATTTGACTACAGGTTTCTCTCTTTGCCAAAAATGTTTAAAGTTTTTACTGTTAATGTTGTTTTTAGTAACACTCAGTCTGTGAGAACAATTTTGATAAAGAACTCTCCCCATTTACAAACAGGTTGCATATACGAAATTCCTTGTGGAGATTGTAATAAAAATATATTGGTCAAAGTGGTAAACTGTTGGCATCAAGATTAAATCAACATAGATATTGTGCACGAGTAGGTAATACATCGACTGTCCTCTTTCTACAAATGAAGAATTCTGATCATGCAATTAATTGGAAAAATTCAAAAGAACTTTTATTTTGTAGGGATATTGTTAAAAGAAACATTATAGAATCTAGCATAATAAAACACAAGTCAAGTATCCTGTTTAATATTAGCAATGGACAATATAAGCTAGATAACTGGCTTACGAAATGTACTGTTGAAAACTTAGTAACTATGTAACAGACTGCTTAGTAGTTTCATTCCATTTTTAGCATTTATCCTTTAAGTGTAATTTTTGGCTGTTTGGTTGTTCTGTATTTTACTTTTCTTCGTTTTTATGTTTACCTTTGAAATTTCGAAGCTGTTTTTCATTCTTATATCGTACCCTGATGAGATGTATCAAAAATACACGAAAGCGCTGGGTAGGTACTGCTGCCGTTCATCATTTCCTACTGGCTCCGGATATACAATCTTCACGTGTGATCGTATAATATACACACACACATACACACACACACACACACACACACACACACACACATATATATATATATATATATATATATATATATATATATATATATATATATATATATATATATATATATATATATATGTATATGAAGGTGACAGGTTTCGTGAAAAATAGGGCCAAGGAAGCGATGTGTTGTCTTTATGGCTGTTTGGCAGTTTTATCGTTGGGGTCATGACATAAGTTAGAATAAGGGGCAATGGTGTTGGATAAGAAAAAGTGTCTTCAGTGAGTGTAGAATGAATTACTAAAGGTAATGCAGTGCGGTGAAAGTGGGGAAAGGCTGAAGAGACTGGTAAAAGGGTTTGAAACGGTTTGTGCTAAGGAGAGTTGGCAACTGATATTAGGTAAGGTAATAATATTAAATGAAAGTCAAGGAAATTGGGAAATGAATGTCTGTATGTATAATAAGAAAAAAGGATGCGGTTGTTTGGAATAAACAGATGAAACAGATATTGGTAAGAGGTGAGGCCTGAGTCATAGAATAAGTGCAGTAAGCAAGGCAACACGATGTGTAAATGGACTGCTTAGCCAACTCTCCTTTACGGAAGAGAAGTGTGCCTGTGTATGTGAGCTAACGTTTGTGTGTGGTATAAATTTTGTAATATGAGTACAGTTTCCTTACCGAGGACGACTCCTGTGGCTGCCATGGCGACGGTTCATGCAGAATTTGAGCGAACTGAAATGAAAATGAAATAGAGAAATTCATGAAATACATATTTACAGACAGACTGATAGATAAGAAATAAAGTTTGCCAGATGGTAGTAATACGATAAAACAATAGTCTTCGTCACTTCTGGCTTGCCAGTTTTAAAGAACACTGTACGACTTCATTTTTCAGTCTCGTATATTGTATATCTACATCTATCTATCTATCTATCTATCTATCTATCTATCTATCTATCTATGTTAAGTATGTTAAGCTCCAAAAGTTTTTGCAGTCACTTATTCCTTTCACGCATTCCTTTGGGATCTTTATTCGGATATGCCCTAGATATCAAGACGAATCCATACGGTATCCATGGCACTGCCCAAGCTGGAAGTGTACAAGAAGACCACGAGAGGGTACAACCAAAAGCGTGCGAGACAACGCCCAGAATAGTATCTGCTGTACAAGTAACGGACTGCAACTTTGTGAGCGAGTCGAAGGGATCCTCTGATTCGTGTGCCATCCTTTATTCCGTTTATTTACTCATCCTTCATTTTCAGTTCATTTAGAATTCATATTTTCCATACTGCGTTTTTATCATAAGATGTAAATGAAACAAAATGGTAGTTTATGAATCCATTCATTTCACAAGAAAACTGAAATAGACCGTGTTTTGTGCAAACACGATTCCTATTGCTGACTGGACCTCTCTCTGAACAACAAGCAACTGCCAGAGTGAAGATCACTCGATCAATGAGCCTTTTCCTTTATTGGCGTCACCTAAATTCACTTCCGAGTCTGTCAACTCTGAGTGTGTCAACTTCAAAGGCTCCTTCCTAGTATTCTCCAGTTGGGGGGGGGGGTGCCGTCACTGCACCTCATGCAGTCCGATGTAGGTTCTCTGCAGGAGTCCCTTCGGCCCCTGGCTTGAACCCCTTTCATTCCTTTGACTGTACCTCCGTTCATATTCTCTTTCTTCCATCTTTCCACACTCTCCTAGCAATTGTTTCATGGTGCAGTTGCGAGGTTTTCCTCCTCTTACACCTTTCAGACCTTTTTTTACTGTCAATTTCTGTTTCAGCGCTAAATGAACTCATAGGTCCGAGCGCTTGGCCTAAATTCTATATTCGATCTATCTATCTCTCCTCCCTAGTATTCTATAACCTTATTATCTCGATGTAAGTGGAACAACAGTATAGCACCTTAAATCCTATATTCTATTCTATTCTATCTAATCTTAAATAGTATCTGTCGTTCGAGTGGTGTTCCTTATGACTGCTGTGGACCTCTGCGTGCGTACGATGCTATGCTAATTACAGTTAGCAACATGAGATATTTTTCATGACAATGAAATATTTTTAATGTTAATGTTTTATGTTCTAGTCTTTGATACTGTTGCTTTTTCAACAATAATTATCGACCTAAAAATTTAGATTATGTAAATTCCTGGAAGCTTTCTATTTCAAAGAAGTTTTAGGCTGCTGAAGATACCGAAATTTATAGAGAGAGAGAGAGAGAGAGAGAGAGAGAGAGAGAGAGAGAGAGAGAGAGAGAGAGAGACTCGTGCCTTCGTTTGTAAAGAAACGTTAGTGACTAACATCTTTCAGCGGATAAATATAACGCGTCCATGAATTTGGAATGAGTTCGTTGCAAAATATAGCGAACGTGTTCGTTTTTAGTTTACAATTGCAGTTAATACGAGAAAGATGGAACTTCAAGAAAGATTTTGAGAGATGGGAAAGTGGAGGTTGAATGTACGTAAAACAATAACGGAGGTATTTTTCTCTTTGCTCTTAAAAAGTGCGCAGTTTCATTTGGGAAAGTTGGGCGCTACTCAGTACATTTCATTTTTTCAGTAACAAAAACGAATCTTTAATTTTCATCACTTTCTGCAGTATCATGTAATGAATCTGCAATTACGGACACCATAAATATTGCGTACACTATTTCCGACTGTTCTGCAGAAAAAAAACGTGCGTGCGTGTGTATAATGAGAGAGAGAGAGAGAGAGAGAGAGAGAGAGAGAGAGAGAGAGAGCTTGAATACAATACTACTTAACAAAGCCATTTTAAAAGTATATGAGTGTACTATGACGGACAGGATTATCCAACTTGGACATAGTCCGGAATGATTTTCTATTAAAATATTC
This sequence comes from Macrobrachium rosenbergii, assembly GCF_040412425.1. Lineage (NCBI taxonomy): Eukaryota > Metazoa > Arthropoda > Malacostraca > Decapoda > Palaemonidae > Macrobrachium > Macrobrachium rosenbergii. The sequence continues at coordinate 19,209,150 of NC_089744.1, forward strand.
AACAGAAAAAGTTTGTTTTATAAGGGTTCGTCTCACTGTAAGTGGTCCATTGCACAGAAGTGTCCACATTTCATCCCACAACCAGCGCCATCAAAGTTTTTCAGTATTTCTCGTATTTGTCTCAGAATAGGCCTACTAGAGATTTCAGGGGCGGTGTCTCAAGGAATCTTTCTTTTAGGTTTCATTAGCCTCTTGGCGCTCACCTTAGCGTAAGATAGCAAAACTGATTTCGCTCTTGCGTGACATCGCGTTAATAATTTGTTATGTGTAAATGACTACTTGACGCTAGAATGGTAAAGAGTGCTTTAATAGCCAACTGCTTCTCGTAGGGATTTCGGTATTGGCAGCGGAGCAAATTAGGCGCTGGAGTCAGCTTGGCTTCTTCGCTTTCCGTTCCCCTTTATCAAAATGGTTTAGTATTTATACACGAAGCGCATAAAAATCGACACATTTTAATACTGAAACTCCTATTCGCCGTAAAGTATGTCACCAACAGTTCCTAGTCATATTGTGATTGAACTGGTAGGCACTATGTAAGTAGTGAATTAGACTTATGTTTCATTTATTTCTTAATACATTTTTGCATGTATATAATGCTTTGTTGCTCTGCAATTCACCAGATTTTTCTTCCGTTAACTTTATTCTCTTTCATTTTCTAAGCTTTGCAATGCTATTCTTTAGGAGCTTAATTGCTTTTTTTTTTAAAATAATATCAGCAAAAAGAATGTGCACCTATGTTGATATTCAGAATACAGCAGGTTAAAGACATTTCCTGTTGTCAGAAGATCTTCAGAAGCGTCAACACTGACTGACCTGCAATTCGAGTTCCTTTTAATCCGAAAGCACCGAAACTGAGGCACTTGACTTGCTTTATTTTGCTTTTATATCCACGACCGATCATTTCCAAGGTAGGAGGAGGTGGAGGAGGAGGAGGAGGAGGAGGAGGAGGAGGAGGAGGAAACATTCACCCAAGCCTTCATCATCTTCTTCACCTTTCTTATTTCCTCAACCCGTTTTCATCGAGCATTCTCCTCCCCTCATCATCAGTAGTCCAGATGATGATTACAAACATTACAGCAGTCGTAAAATCCACGCAGTTCGATTGAGTGTATGTGTGACTGCAAGCTATTTCCTAATCTCATCTTTGCTTGGGAAAGTTTCGGAAAAAGCTACACGGTTCCTTTTGATATTTTCGTTTATTTTATTGCTGATGATAACTTTCATCATATGCTGTAAGTCTACACTGACTGAACGGATCTCTCATATTATATAGAGATGAACGACACAGCCAATATATGTGTGTGTTAGTATGTGTAAATTTTTTTATACATATCATCAATAATAATCAAATTAGTTTTCATTTCTGTGCCTTAGTATTAACGTAAATAGACGAATGTTGGGAAGGTCTAGGTTTTAAACTCAAAATCTAATCAACGCTCCCTCTGCCCTTAGCCCGCTCCAAAAACAAAATTTACGTGAAGTCCAGCCGTATCTTTTTGAGACAGCTTGAGAACAGAGGAACGATCAGACAATCAGCCAGACTGACAGACAAACAGAGAGACAGACAGACTCAGAAGAATGTATAGCTTCCATCGAATATCGTAATTGAAGGGAATAGTAGCTCTCAAAAATAGTACGACACACACCCACACTAATGTACCGAGATCGTAAGTAAGTCTAAGGAAACATTTCTGATTTCCTGCTCGGTAATCTCGAAGGCATTAGATGTCGGTAACTGATGCCTGGTGACTGTCGTAATTGAAGGCGATAATAACTCTCAAAAATAGTACGTCTTACACTCGCACTAATGTACCGAGCTCGTAAGTTCTGATTTCCTGCTCGGTAATCTCGAAGGCATTAGCTGATGCCTGGTGACTGGCGGAAGTCACCTGTCTGCCTGAGCCCTCAAAGAGCTTGTTCAAGTGGTGGCTCGCTCGCCCTCTCTCTCTGTCTGTCTGTCTGTCTCTCTCTCTCACTCTCCATCAGATCACCTTTAAAAGATATATTTCTGTCGTGTTTCTCCCAGAATTTGTAAAATGTCTAAATGTCTATTTCTTGGCGTGCGTGAGTTAGTTGAGCCTATGTACCACTCAAGCAAATGTAGAGTCATTCTTTCACATCGTCTTCAAAAGAATATTTCCCCCTCTCTTTCTGCTGTCATTTGTGAGCAACGACTTTTGCCGGAATTCTCCATGGCGACTGCAAAGGCTGAATAATCTATTTTACACTAACCTAGCCGTTTATTCTCATACTGTAGATAATCTTTTTGGCGAAATGTTTCGGCGCTGTCCAAACACATTCAGTTAGAAGTGTCTCGACTAACAGGTCTTAACCAATGGTGGGTCTTCTTTTTCGTAAACATTAAGAAAAGGAATACTCGACGAAGAGTCTTTCATGAAATGTTATAATTGTTTAGACTCTAACAGATGAATTCATATACTTATATGATTTTGTTTTTGCTTTGGGAGTAAAAGTTGGTATGACGCTGCTAATATCAGTGATCACGGCTTCGCGAAAGTTACAGCCGTTGTGGCGATGAAGTTATCGAACAATCCAAAGCAAATGAACGTACAGCCGTTGTGAGCGATGAAGTTATCGAACAATCCACAGCAAATGAACGTTTTGTGAATTGCTGTTCATGCTCAGTATCAATTGTTTTCCTTCAATGCACAGTCAGTAGAGCAAAATGATTAGAGATAATTTAATTATGTTAATGAAATGCTTTCAGGGTTCAAGTTTTCACTGTGTTATGCAACGGTTTCAATGAAATTATTATTACTGTTATCATTATTTACTGTTATATGAAAATATTTCATGGAGCAATTTGAAAACGCAAGTTAATTTGCCAAAGAAGCATCCATTAAGTGAATGTCAGTATGCAAGAAAAGTGGTAAAACACAGACAAAGCCACACAAAAGAATTCTTTCTGCAGAGTCATCACACAATATCTGCATATTTTTTCCCATCAGTCAAATCCAGCGCCCTCGTACCGTACTTTTCTTGCGAACTGCACAATCGTTGACAAATACGTATGAGAAGCGAGAAGATATCCATTAAAAGGCAAAGGAGCCTGAAACTAAAATATGTCGTAAACAGTCAGAAAATGTCCAAAGACTTCAGTAGTTAAGAAAATGAGATCTTCACCAGAAGACTGAAAAAAAAATAGAAAAAGAAAATAGAAGGTACCACGAAAGTAGGTTGGGTTGGGGAGGGTGTGAAACATTCGCTTGATTTGCGAGTACTCTACATACGTAGATTATGCAAGTGAATGACTTCTGTGACGTAATCGCGTTACAAATTGCGCAATGCAATAATGACTTTCATTTTCGATTTTCTGTGTCTTGCACAATCTTGCAAGATGAGATGATTTTTGCTCAGGCTGCTTTATTGTTTTTTGGGGCTGTTAACTTCTTCCTACTTCTTGTTTTTTTGCGTTGAGTTCTTTGTTTTGTTGCATTTCTTTCTTATCTTGTCGTAGCTATTTTATGTCTTCTGGCGTTTTCTTCTTCGGTGTAAATTGGTTAAAACTTAAAACAAATATATACTCCAGTTTTGTTTCGAAAAATATGAGAAATCTTTTGTATACGGATAAATTTGTGCAGTAGTAATGCTGGTCTCATACAGTCATCGTAAAGTTTCAATGCTTTCATGCAAGAGCTATTGAACAGTTTTTATTTATCTATCTATCTATCTATCTATCTATCTATCTATCTATCTATCTATCTATCTATCTATCTATATATTTATCTATCTATGTATATATATATTTATACATATATAAATATATGTGTATGATTATATATCTATATCTAACTATCTATATGTATACATATATAAATATTTTTATGTGTATATATATATATATATCTATATCTATCTACCTATGTATATATATATATATATATATATATATATATATATATATATATATATATATATATACATAAACACATATATATGCATGTGTCTATATATATATATATATATATATATATATATATATATATATATATATATATATATATATATATATATATATATATATATATATATATATATAGGTGCAGGTTAATGAAGACTCTTCCAGAACACAGGCCGTAGGGTCAGGATCAGGTGACGGCTGATCAAAGATTATTTCTTTCAATCTTCTTTAATTGCTTGCAGAAATATGTTGTCAATGTCATAGGAATTCGGAAGGCCTTGGAAGGTAAACATTGTGTTTATTCCTTTGACCAAGGCGGATTCTATCATTTGGCCTCTGAACTAACAGCTCCAGTCGACACGATCATTCAAAATAGTTATGTGATTGAAACTGGAGAATTTTCGTGTCTATATCTGACTAAAAGTTTATACGGAGTTATTCTCTGTGAAAGAATTTACCTGCAAATTGTATATAAAATTTGTCACAATCGAAACAAGGGATTTTTATTGTATATACACCTGTGTCTTTGATATTTGGTTTTTGTTGAACTTTATCGTTTTCACGACAGTGCTGGGATTGTTGAAAACAGAAAGATTAGCACATTCTAAGTTGTAATGACGTCCAGGTGCAGGATTTTGACTCTGTGACTAACTTCCTACGAGCTTAACTTTTGGAATGTGATAGATTTTCAGAATGCTTTCTCGGTCGCATGGTCGGTGCGTTTAAGGATGGCAGTAGTTTACGAATCAGTTTTATTTCATACACATAAAGCAGAAGTGTCGACAGGCTGAGAAATATTGATACAAAAAAAGACGCATGGATGAAAAAATAGATCACAGGTTTTGAGGTTGCTTTGTCATATGGCAAGAATAGAGAATAAGAGGGTTGGTGTGAATCTCTGCCTCGGTCCCATTTTTGACACAGAAATTAGGTCATTGAGCATTCTTTTGTCGCCCCCAGACGAGGATCGACAGGTTAAAAATACCAGAATTAATAATCATGAGCCTAAAACAACAGGATGCAAGTTTTTTTTATACTTTAAAGCTAATTTGCAACGTCGCATCGTGATAATGACTGCAAAGCGTTTTAAGAATTCAAGTAAATATGAAAAAAATAAAATCTTGAAATATGAGGTTAATCGGCTTTTAGAATAGAAAAAAATTCTGTGAAAAATGAAAATAAATACTGTTTTTTAAATCGCCGCTGATGCATCATCATAATAGGCTACACAATTGTTTATCTTTGGTGTGTTTTTCATATTTATTTTCCTTTCAGTAATCGTCTCATTTCTTGGATGTTTTTCTTGTCTCAGCTTAATTTGTTTTTCAAATGATCATGTAGAAAGTTATGAATAATCTTGTGAAAATAAATTTTTAATTTTTGAAGAACGACTAATCTATACAAAGAAGTATTTCCCAAAAAGTTTTATTAGTGATGAATTACTTTGAATTTTATCACGGAATTTTTTTTTTTAATTTGTGTACCACAATGTTCTTACCAATAAAACATCTAAGGTCGGCCGGGATTACCGAAATTCGTCAGCAATGCAAAGAGATAGCTGGAGATTTCTTTTAAGCTATAGAACGCTTTCGTAAGAAAAACGAATCACGAGAAGATTCATTGGTTTTCCGTCTGAGTTTAGTTTGCGCTCATTTTTAGGTCTTTATTCTTAAACTGCCCTTGAGACCAGTTCAGTTTATGCGTCTATTAAAGATACGTTTATCCTATAGGGCAGAGGTTCCCAAACTTTTTGTTCCTCGGTACCCCTTGGGCTTTTTTATAGGTTCCCATGTACCCCTAACACTAAAAATTAAGCTTAATATTAAAAAAGAACGTTTTAATATTTTGATATTTTAAATTTATGGAGTCTGCCTGTGTAGATTACATAGGTATCTTAAATGGTGATAACAAAAATAAAGCAATTACTAAGGTAGTTTATATTTTGATCCAGCACATACAATTGTACAGTAGTAATTATTTTCTTCAGACCAAATGTACCCCCTGAAACGTGCAAATGTACCCTTGGGGGTACATGTACCCCAGTTTGGGAACCCCTGCTATAGGGAATATGCGGCATTTCAGTTTGGCTTGGGTTCTCTCATTTTCTTGTTTGCTATTCCAAGCATACCTTTTGTATTCTCGTCATTAAACTAAAGGACACATTTAAGTTCATATTAGTATACACGAGTACACATTACGTTCTCAGTCATGTACTGAAGTAAGCATTTGCGTTCTCACTATTGTAGACAGGTACAGAGCATTTGCGATTCAAGGAACATTCACAAAGTGCTCATTTATTTATTTATTTATTTATTTATTTATTTATTTTTGGTGTTCTCAAGTACATTTCTGTCTTTGCTTTAACGTACACAAATAAAGATTTGCGTTATGAAGGCATCCAAGTATAATCTGATGTTCGAATTTTTTCATTCGTCTCGCACATTTTGCCTTGTTTTTTATTATTTTTTTTTTCTCTAAGATCGATGGGAGGAAAAACTGATGCCCTTCTCCAACCCTGGATTTAAAAATGATTGTATTTTTATGTGGGAATTTGCCGTGTTTTATCTAATCCTAAAATGCCTTCAAACCAAAAACGAACTAAAGTTCTTACAGATATTGATTTCATCATGACACCCAGGTTTCCTGCGATTCACTGAATTCGTGTAAAAACCACATGTACGTACACTTATTACTACATTTGAGAGAATTTATTTGCAGGTTACAATTCATTAATTTGTTCAAATAGAGTGTATCCTACAGTCTGTAGACTTCACGCCACTTGATGTGAAGTGTCTAGAGCTTTAAAACATTACCCCAAAAACATAAAAATTCATGAATGGGCTAAATAACAGTCATGAACGTTGTCTCACATTCCCTCTACTTGATGCAAGTTTTAATTCCACATGAAATTCAGCATTTGGAAACCTTTAGGAAAACTGGCTGAAAATGATCTACATACCGGAAGTTAAAAGTATATAACCACAGATTTGCACTGAATGTTTGAAAGGAAAAATTCAGTTTGTTCCATACTCATGGGTAATTAAACCTAAGCCTTATATACCTACCCCTGCTTGATGGTATACCCAGAGATTTTTTCATTTTTTTTATATATTTTTCTGTTTGTTCTAGAGGTAGTTCTAACAGGCTAATCAGACAGCAATGTTGCTCGCTCTCTGCCATCTTAAGCCCTTCGTTGGCTGAGTCGGTTGAGCTTCGGACTGTCACTCGATGGGCCGGAGTTCAATTCCCCCGGCCGGCTGATGAAGAGTTAGAGGAATTTATTTCTGGTGATAGAAATTCATTTCTCGCTATAATGTGGTTAGGATTCCACAATAAGCTGTAGGTCCCGTTGCTAAGTAACCAATTGGTTCTTAGCCACGTAAAATAAGTCTAATCCTTCGGGCCAGCCCTAGGAGAGCTGTTAATCAGCTCAGTGGTCTGGTAAAACTAAGGTATACTTAACTCTGCCATCTTACTACTGAATCTCAAATCCAGTGTAACTAGCCTACTGTATTTTTCCTAGGCCGATGTGGCTGTGTTTCTTCGTGCTGGTCAAGTGCATTTTTATTAACTGATTTCATATACCATCTTATGTGATTTTAGAATTTGGTTATTATCATTTTTATTGTTATTGTTGAAAGTGTCTTTGTTTGTGGACTTTATGAGGCTGAGTCTAATTCTAACGCAGCATTTTTTTACTCTAGCTTGTTTTCATTCTTTATTGGCCAGTTATACAAAGTGTGTGTTATAAAAAAGTGTAGAAAATGATAAACTAATAATAATAATATGATTCTAAGTAGGACAACAGTAAAGAGTTTATTTTGCCAAAGGCATGGACCTTGAGCTCTCGCATTTTCCTACCAAGGGACGAATCACGCTTATAGCGGACACACTTCCGGACACATGTTGAGAACCTCGAATTTTAAGCTAGTTCCCGGTCATATACATTCCGCAAAGCTTCCTATGTTTTTGTTCTGGTTGCTTCACTTTCCCAAAATCACAAGTGCTCTCAATTTATTTGGTGATATTCTTTCTTTCAACCGCCAGAGCTACCCTTTACGTATTTCGTAACATCATATCATTAAATTCCAACGCCTGTAAGCCTCTGCAACATATGTCTTAAACAAATATGTTCTTCTTCTTCATAACACTACTATCCAAACTCTCACAGACGCGTTATGCCATGACAAAGTAGGTTGTGTTCACAAAATTCGAGTCATCAAACTAACGAGGAATGTGTAGGAAATCTTGGGACTGTGTGGTTGGCAGGAACAAGACAATACAGACCATTAGCTCTCACTGGAGAAAGTAATATGCTGAGAAAATTGACCACTCACCTCACACGTGGCTTTCTGGTGGCTGAGCAATCCAATTGTGTTAGGCTGACTGCTTAGTCATTTTACCCGTAAGAGACTTGTTGATGGAGTCTTCCGGTCTAAGGGACTGAAGAGTAAATTTCCTCTCTCAGTGCCGGGATGAAGAAGGCATTCCTCTTCTGTTTAGAGTGCATCGAGAATACGTAGTTGCCAAGTCAAGTGTGCTTTAAATTTTCTGAGGAATTTGGTAATCTTCACTACATCTTAGTAATGTCAGTATTTATTTACTAGTTTGTACTTTTTTGAATGAGAACATTGCTTCATGTTCTATAGATGGTCCCAGAATGCTGTATTCTAACTATGTGGCTTCCCAGATGAATACTTTTCGTATATTTCTTCTACGTTAATGGCCCATATTGTCGTTACGCCCGTATATTAAAGAAAAAATCAGTCAATGGTCAGATAAGCAATCTCGCAACATGCAAAACCCTGAAGAGAGAGAGAGAGAGAGAGAGAGAGAGAGAGATTTGATATTCTCTCTACACAGCTTACGAGGCGACAATACCCCTTTCTTTCCAAGAGAAGAAGGATTACACAGCGCCAAAGGAACGAACAAATGTGAAACAGCCTCTGGGTTTGACCTCACCACTTTCTTATCTGTTGCTTACTGTTAATTCTTGAAGGAGGGATGCAAACTAATTTCCCTTTTTATAAGATTAATTAAGTGTACATTTTAAGAGAATTATCTTTGAAGAACTAACATAGATGTTAGATTTATCTTTAACAGGGTAAATACACAAGTTACTGTAGGTGTTCTGCAAGTTACATAGAAGCGGAAATAGGCATAATATGAATAAAAAGGGAGGTAAGAGTACGTGAAAGAGAAAGCAAGATGGGGCAAAGCACAGAAGGTGCTACAATTTAAATATGGAGGACTTAGTTTTTTCATTTCTAAGACTCTAATGTAGGTAATGATATAATTTATTTACATCCAAGTCGGTGGGATTGCCATTTCACTTTGTGTTATTAGATGAATAATAATTATGATTATCAGGCAGACATTCCTACTGATCATCCTAAATGACCAAGTTGCTAAGCAAACTTCTACAGGTGAGAAAAACCATGAGTTAAAAATGGAAAGATAGAGTGGAGAGAAGACAGATTTTCGGAAAAAGGGGTGAAATGAACGCATGGACTAACAAATAAATGAGCAAACAAATATATCAATAAGTAGAAGAAGGACAATTTGCTTGATTCTTTAAAGTATCATCACAGGTCTTTGTTAATTTTATTGATGCCAGCTTCCGTAACAGCATCAGAAAGCATGTTCTGTAGACAGAAAAGGGAATGAAAGGTTCTGCTACTGGTAGTGCTACACTGGCGCACCTAAATAGAAAGAAGTATATCAGGCGAAGAGTTTTCATTAACTCTAAAGCACCACTGAGCTGGAAGTTCCTGATTAAAGTTCATTGGAGAGTGCGCATCCTGAGGAACAGTACTCCAGAATGGTAAGTTTACAGATCTAAGAATGCTTGCAAACAATGCCTAACTTAAAACTAGTAAAAAATGTGCCAAAGTTTATTGGCGAATCCGAGTTATCATTACGGCGAGAAATGAATTTCTATCACTCAGAAACAAATTCCTCTAAACTTCATCAGCCGGACCGGGCGACGCTGAAGTTGCCCATCAGTCAAGGGATGACAGTCTGAAGCTATGCCAACAAGAAACTCGGCTAACCTTAACTAAAAGGGCTGCAGGGCTAAACTTGGTATGTTTGATGATTGGATGGATACCGTCTGCCAGGCAGAAGAGGCCTCAGTTTTAATATCTAAAGGCGGACAGAAAAAGTGCGGACGGATGGAATATGCCATCTCAGTAGTTTTTCCTAAAAACAAAACTAGAAACGAGTTGAAAGGTATTTCAATTGTGACTAATGAGTCATCCTGATGGAACAGTACATCAGAATCAAAAATGTATTGCAACATGATCTAAAATTTTGCAAACAATGCGTCTTATAACTAGTGAAAAATCTGGCGCTATTTGCAACCAAAAGTTTCTTGAAACGACGATCGAGATCTATCTGCAATAAACAGATCATGGAGAATGCTGCATAAAACTATTTAAGTTACAGTAGAATTTTAAAAACTAAATAGTAAAAGGATAGTTGGCGACGCTAAAAACAGTTGCTCCCCATTAATGCAGTCAAATATGCTGGGGATGACTGGTATCAGAGAGAGAAACATCAGAAGAAGACTAACAAGTTTGAAAGACGCAAGAAACTTTGGCTACAAAGAAACCTTACCTACTCCAGAGATGGAGGATATCAACTCATTTCACCAAAGGTGAGCTAATGTATTTTTTTTTTTTTGGCAAATTGTTTCATTATTGGTATTATTTATTGTCAAGTATGTAATCTGTTTCAAGTCGACTTTTACATGAATGTTTATAGCTTGGCTTGGAGTTAATTAATTATACTGAACCTGGTTTTGGACACCAAAACGTCGGACGAATAATGGACCAAAGATGGTCTGTTGTCTGAATTTTAGTTTTCTTTCGGAACCAAAGAGTCTGTTTTGGTGTTTGATAGATTAGTGGTGAAAGGTATTTCACAAAGTGTGACTAATGAGTCATAGTTTTTCCATTGGAAGAGTAGCATCTGCAAATTATTCAAAAATGTATTGAAAAACATGCTTTACAAAACATTGTGGATGACATATTATAAGTAGTGATAAACTCGCAGACATCGGCCTCAACTCCAAAGTAAGCATTTGAAAGAACTCGATACAGGACATTAAGATCTGTAATTATTGCTTATAAACAGATCATGGAGAATTCAAAAATCCAAAAGACTATTTGTTCAAGCTTAGGCTAGAATTTTAAAAATCTAAATAGTAAAAGGATAGTTAGGGAGAAAGTACCATAACACTCTATTAGGCAATCAAATGTAATGCCACCGCTGGTCTCCATATATCCTTATTGCTGACTGGAAACTTTCAGAGAGAGAAACATTTAGTTGAAGACTCCATAATTCCTTTGAAAGAAGCTTGCAAAACCTCTTTTTCTTTGGCCTCAAAGAATAGAAGGTTGTAAACGCCACTTTTTAAAAAGAGATTGGATATTAACTCATTTTCACTTCTAAGAAAGATATTGATTTAAATAAGTTTTTTTTTTTTTGGAAAATTGTTTCATTATTGAATTATTTATTGTCAAGTATGTAATCTGTTTCAAGTCTAACTTTTACATGAATTTGTTTATATTCCGGTCATAACCAGTAATTAAACCATAATTAAATGTGGTTTTGTTAATAAATGTTATCTATTCGTGGTATAACAACAATGAATGGTAATAATAATTGTAATAATAATTTTGATATTCTTTCGTAACCAAAGAGTCTGATGGAAAATTTAATAATTAGTAATGGCAATAATTTAAAATAATATTACAAATCGATGCTGACGTATGATAACTTCCATTCTAATGTTTAACCATTAAAACACTCTGGCTCCGCAAATTATTCAAATGTGGTGCTTGGAAAAATACTGCAGTAACTTGGAATAGTTTTTTCCATGACGTTTCATTATTGTCCTTTTTCTTACTGATAAACGTTGCAGACATCGGCTTTCATCTATAGAAGAAACATCTGTCAGAACTAAGGGATACATAAAAAATTAAGATGAATGTGAGTAGGACATTCAATTTCGCCGCGAAAATTTGAGACGGCCAGATTATTCAAAAATCCAAACCAGACCTGCCATATTGTTCAACTTACGAGACCTTAGGAAAACTGATTACTACTGAATTGCCATCGGTAGCTCTGAGTTAAGCAAAACTGAGCTCATGAATTTAGCTCCGCGCGACACCACGTTCATTCATATTAGCAATCAAATGTAATGCCACCGATTTGGTCTCCATGAAACGGCTGAATAGCTCAGAAACTTTGAATGAGACAGAGGAAAGTTTAGTTGAAGTCATGCCATAACTCCCAAATCTTGGGGTGGCAGTTTACAACCTTCTGTTTTGCTGATATATAGGTAGGCTTATCGAACCCCGAGGTGAGAAACTTTGTCGCAGACATATTGCCCCAAACGAGAATTTTAAATTGAAAAATTAGTTCAAGCTGAAGGTCAAATAAATCCTGTGTAAACCTCAGACGTTTTAATGAGTTACCAAACATTTTTATTATTAAAACAACTAAATGACAAACGACTTATCCTACAGAATGACAGAATATTTCAAGGTAAAATCGTGAAAAGCACAAGAAAAGTAAACCTAAGAATCACATCTTTGCAAACAGAAGTAGCAAGGAATTAGAAAAATCATGGAATTAATAAAAAAAAAATTGTTAACGTCATGGAGCCAGGCAAAAAAAGGCCCACAAGACTGCCACATTCGATAAAGAGGAGGCCATTGCTCGATACCAGCCTCAGGGGCGTCATTTAGGGGGGGCAACTCCCCCCAAGACTTAAGTTGCCCCCCCTAAACCTCAACTTGCCCCCCTCACCCCACCAAGCCCCAAGGGGTAACAGCAGCTGGTTTTCCATTATTCCTGCCGAAATTCAAATGTGTCATCACATTAAGTTATATCTGTCTATCTATCTATCTATTTTATGTTTCAAAAAGCACATAAAATAGCTCAAAATCAAAAAAACCCCAGGTGATTAGGCTCGCTTCGCTCGCCAAACCGCCTTCGCCCCCCCATCAAAAATCTGAAATGACACCCCTGACCAGCCTCTGTAAATATTGTGTCCAATACATTCTAAATTGTCAGAAGATAGAAAACTGTGTCGCTAGATATCACCACCAATCATGTAAGTTCAAGTTATGCCTTGTAGCTTGACTAATATATTCAAATATTTCAAGCTGATGCTTTACGATGCTAATCTGGTCACCAGGTTACCCTTTTGCCTCAAAGCAAAACTGGTTTGCACTACTCTTGTTAGTAAGTTTAAACGAGGGTGTAAATGTCCGGCCTTAAAGCACTTGTTTATGTGAATCAGCTGATCCGCTCTGTTATATTACTCTTTGTTTATTCATTCGAATATCTGTCATTAGTTTCTTATATAATTAATTATATAACATTTTCTTAATGTGTTTTCCATGGTGGTACAATGAATATAGTCTCGAACTCTAAACATTTATAACATTGTCAAATAAAATTTGACAGTATTTTAAATTCTTAGAGTTTGAGACTATATTTTACTTGACCTTTAAGAAATCATCACTCTTGCTACTCTCTCTCTCTCTCTCTCTTTCTCTCTCTCTCTCTCTCTCTCTCTCTCTCTCTCTCTCTCTCTCTCTCACACACACGCACGCACACTCACGTGGTAGGAAGAATAAAAACGGGAAATGCAAAACCACACACGTCGGTTTCATGACCTTTACCCACAAGGTCGAAAATAATCTTTTTGTTTTGACACAGAATTTCCTGCTTATACATTGAATGGTCTATTACACTTCCAGTGACATCATTCCTTTTCAAAACATTGTTTTTCTACAAATAACTCAATTCGTTGCGAAGAATCTTTGGCCTTCAAATAGGATTGTACTCCCACGAGGCATTTTCTTACTGTGGTGAGTGGCCCGTCCGTATTTTTATGTTGGGGTTGGTCGGGGGAGGAGGTATTAGTGTTCAAATTTTTTTTATTGTTATTATGAGTTGAGTTACGAGAGACAGAAGCGAAATGACTGGGGATGTAGTTGCAGATCTGTCAGAATAGCATTTATAAATGGAATGTTAAAAAGTTAAGTATATCTTGGTTTAACCAGACCACTGAGCTGATTAACAGCTCTCCTAGGGCTGGCCCGAAGGATTAGACTTATTTTACGTGGCTAAGAACCAACTGGTTACCTAGCAACGGGACCTACAGCTTATTGTGGAATCCGAACCACATCATGGCGAGAAATGAATTTCTATCACCAGAAATAAATTCTTCTAATTCTTCATCGGCCGGTCGGAGAGTCGAACGCTGGGCCAACAGCGTGCTAAATGGAATGTTAAAAGTTAATGACGAGGATAAACTTCAGATGCTTTTGAAAGCGTATGAAATTTTTTGTAACAGAAGAGATTTAACGGCAAGTGTTAGTAAGAGTAAGTCTAAACACTTTAACAAAATGCGTAAGACTAGAAGTGTTTGATGTGTAAAAGTATTTCGTTATAAACGTAAAGGATGATAAAATGAAGCAGGCAAAGGAAGACCTGAAAAAGGAAATTATAGTCAATGAAAACAGCCGAGATTAAAAAAAGGAGTGCTGACATAACTCTTCATCATAAATAAAAGGTTGGATTTTGATTCACGTAAAATGAGAAGAATGGTGAAAACTACTATTAAGATGAGGCCTAAGGCTAGAAATTAAGAGATAAGACGACAATTTAATGAAAAGTCACCAAAGGTGAAAAAAGGAACAAAATGACTGAGGTAGTTTGGCCTCAGGGAGAAAATAGATGACACGTTCATGAAAGTGATGCAGATTCAGGAACTCAAGAACAAGGAAGCAGTCAGATAAATGTATGAGGCGATGAAACGTAAGTGAGAACGTGCATTCAAGATAAATGAGTGGCTCATCATTTCAGTAGTGTCACAGTGTTATTTTTAAGCTTAACTAAGTTTTAGGAGCACAAGTTCCCCTCGATTCAACGGTTCAGGGGCAGAGAAGTGTTCGGTGCGTTGTTTTCTACGGGACCAACCTCCTCGCCTAGTATGAGAAATGGATTACATAAATACTGTTTCACCATTCTCCCTTTCCCCCTTATTCTTAATGTCAAAAGGTTAGAACCTTTTTAAGTTCCGCATTGGATGGGTCGATATCATAACGACTAACACTCCGCTGGGCCCGCGTTCGATTCTCCAACCAGCCAATTAAGAATTAGAAGAATTTATTTCTGGTGACAGAAATTCATTTCTCGCCATAATGTGGTTCGGATTCCACAATAAGCTGTAGGTCCCGTTGTTAGGTAACCAATTGGTTCCTAGCCACGTAAAGTAAGTCTAATCCTTCGGGCCAGCCCTAGGAGAGCTGTTAATCAGCTCAGTGGTCTGGTTAAACTAAGGTATACTTAACTTAGAACCTTTCTGATCTCAACAAGTTTTGGGAGTGAGGTCGACTGGTGGCTGGCAGCCCAACACTTAACCATAAATCTGGTTGCAAGGAAGCAAATGCATTGAGAGTGGTAAAACTTTTGTCCCCTTCCAGTATTTTGCACAGCTTTTTTTTTCACGCCAAACTAGTCAACCTTTTGCCTACATACACTTTTCACTTTCAACACAAAAATATTGAATCAATCTTAATAAATTACCTTTAGCACCACACCTTTTCAGTTCCCTTGAAATTCCTTCTCTTTAAATGGCTCATTGGCTTTTTCTAAGTCCTCTTGCTCTTAAACTTCTTACACAGCCCTTTCATAATAAACACTTGATCCACCAATCCATTTGCTTAAATAAACAGACTTCTTTCCCCTTGTCAATCCTTTGCTATTTGTCTTTCGCAGTCCAAATCCTCCCTCACATCTTCCCAGTACATTGAGAAATGTTGTGCCCTATAATTCTTGGTCGTCTCTTCAGTTATGCCTCTCGCTAGCTTCTAAGGAATATTCTCTAATTCTTAAGCACTCAGTCACTTCCCTCAACCGCCCCCATACCATAACGTTTCACTTGTAATCTCATCAATTCCTAGTGCCTTTCCTTTCCTTTCTTCAGTCTCTAACAATATTTTTTATAACTTCAACAGTCATTTCCATAAGCATTCTTAAATTGACACTAGACTCATTCAATTTTGTATCATTCAGTTCAGTATCTGTTACGTCATTCCCATTGAACAATTCCTCATTAAATTTCATCAACATAAGTCTGAAGCCTCTCTAGACGGCTTTAGTATCTTCTATTTTAAGATCTATTTGCTCTTTTACATTTTTCTTTGTATTTACTGCCCTAAAAATGATTTTTCTCATTTAAGTACTTTCTTAGATTCATCCCTGTATTTTCTTCATATGTTTCATTCTGTTCTCTCACCCTTTTCCTATATTACCTGTTAATTCTCTTGTATACCTGTACATGATCTTAGCTTCTATTGCGTAACTACACCTAAAATAATGAAACTTTTTCCTTCTAACCCTCACCAAACACCAGTCCTTTTTATTCCTTCTACCTACTATCCTATAACAAAATATGCCCCCTTCTGATTCTACGACTCTATGCTTGAATTTTGCAAGCCACATTCACCCCTTCCATTTTTGCGTCTAAACTTTTCCCATTTTTCCATTCTATGGCTTATATGTATTTGAATTGAAATTTTTAAATTCACAACAAGTATATCTATAATGGCTTTTGATCAGACAAGATAATGATACGCTATACCTCCAGCCAATCATAATAATATCCATCAACTCACTCTTCCATCTACTCTGCTCTTATACAATCTAACAAACTTTGTTCCACGTCATCTCCTTCCCAAGTAAACTTATGGGCATTGTCTTTTAGAAATAAAGTGTATCCAACAAGGGATCCACATTTTAACAAAAATGACTTAATTTCTAGTTACTCCATGCACTCCATGCCTACCACCTACTCCTTCTCTTTATCTGTCATCTTCCTTTGAATCTAAATCAACTAGCACAACCACTCTTTGATATTCTACAAACCCAGCCAGGAACAAAATCATACTCTCCCAAAACCGCCCTTCTATTCTGTCTTGTCACATACACGTACTGCCACAACTTTTCCTAGCTCTATATCTCTCAACCACTTTGCACAATCACGCTGTCTTTCACAAGCTTAAATAGCCTGCTCTCTTGCTCCTGTCTCACAATATGCCCTAACGTTCACCTTCTCTCCTCTAACAGGGCATAGTGAGTAAAACCCCGCTCTCCTGGTCATTTGGTGATTTTCTCGTAAAGCAGAGGGGTGAGAATGCTATGATTTTTTTCTCTGAGCATTGTCGTATTTCAGGCACTTCTGAGTGTACCGCCTTTTTTCCTGGATTTTTATTCCTCTCGAAACATTAGTCACGCCTGGGTAGCTACCGTTTGGTAATGAGCAAATTTCCTTCAAAATGGCTCGCCTAATCCTGAGGGACTTTGTGGTAACAGGGAACTGATGCCCTGTAAGTTTTGGGGAAATATTGTATATTTGTCGAAATATAAGTATACATATGTAAATTCCCCCCAGAAACATTTTAAATTTATTCTTCTTTGCAGCCCATGGGGGATATATTAAAAATGCAAAATTGTATATTTTTTCGAAATGGACACCATGTCCCACGTCGTTTAAATATGTATAATTATATTTATATATATATATTGTATATATATTATATATATATTTATATATATATTTATATATATATATATATATATATATATATATATATATATATATATATATATATATATATATATATATATACTAGATTTGATAACTAACATATATGCACCTCCAGATCTGTGTTATTTCTATGCGTGATTTTTACCAATTCCGGCTCTCCAATATGAAACTTAAAAACAAAACAAAGAAGTTTTCTGCTTGGCCAGCGAAGATTTCACGGTCTGCAAATCAGTTTCAAGAAAGAAAATTAAAAATTCAAGTCAATTGAAAAGTTAAACATTTCTTAGAAAATGGAACATTTTTCCTGCGCCAAGTTCAAGAGCCAATGAATACAAATAGCTCTTGATCATACATCGAGCGCCGTGGAAGGATTCTTCTTCTTCTTCTGTGAATGGTTAACGCTTTGGGTATCTCGACTTCTGAAGTTCTTGAGAGTTTTGACTCAAACTTGCAAAACTAAATGTTTTAAAGGAAAATGGTTGGTAACCATATCTGTAACAGGTAATAAAATGGCTCTGGTAATTATCGGAGGAAAGGCGTCATTATCGCTAGATCGAACAGCTAGATAGGTTTCATTTTATCAAAGTATGTCACATGGCTTTCCATAAAAATTTAACTTTTACGTTTCCAAGAATCAGTCGATACAATTAACAGAAACCTTGATGGAGTGTATCATTATTATTACTGCTATTACTGCTACTAATACTTTTGACTATTCGCAATGAGCATATATTCCTAAAGAACAAACTAAGAGGTGTGAACATCCATAAATAATATAGCCACACTGACAAATGTGAACTAAGAGTTATATATATATATATATATATATATATATATATATATATATATATATACATACATACATATATATATATATATATATATTTATATATATATATATATATATATATATATATAGTACTGTTCACTATAAGGACAGTTTCTGGCAAAAGAAAGCAAACCTGAGTTTACCTTTTTTTAAACAAATAGGCAAATTTGGCAAACGTTTTAAATCTACTAAATCAAAGAAGGAAATAAAGTTATTCCAGAGAAGAGACGATATCTACAAAAAACAATCATGAAGAATTTGAATGGAGAACAAAAAGGTCTTAATAAGGGAGACTTTTTAGACATGCATTGTAATTTATATATATATATATATATTATATATATATATATATATATATATATATATATATATATATATATATATATATATATATATATATGCATATAGATATATACTGTATATGTATATGTATATGGAAATAATGAACACATAAGCACGTGTTTCACATACATAAATTTCTTACACCGGGAACGAACCTCGGCCTCCCGAGTGACAAGCCAAGGCGGTGTGTGTATGGGTTGGAGTGTAAAAAAGCATAAACATATCGTGTTTTCCAGAAAACCTTTTATTATCTCACTAAAACAAGAATTGCAGACCTTAAAAATGAACTTGCGTTAATTTCATATATGATGTTTGACTTTTCTGCATATATATCATTAGAATGTATAAATAATTAGAATTACATCCAGAAGCGGTCTCAGTCAAAAAGAAAATTTGAAAATTTTTCAGTGCATTAAGTTTGATTTGAAGCTCAGTCCCTGAGCGGTAAAGAGATTTGAAATAGATTCACCGATAAAGGTTAAAAGAAACCTCACAGCTTGATCGAGAGACAGGGAAAGAGAGAGTCGAAGTTGTCACCAATGATCTTTGAGTTTCTAGCCATCTAATCTCCCGCCGAACCACAGGCACGTTCCGTATAGTCTCATAAGCAATGTCGACGTCACTACAATTTGACCAATTGAACCATTCCTCTTTCGCGAAAGCCGTTCGCGGCGCTGTCTATAGCAACTGCATCCTTCAAAGGATATGCATCTGCAGAGTCATAGCCAACCTTCGGGAGATTTTTGTGAAGGTTAAAGTGTAAATATGGGCGTTGTTACGACGGTGAAGAGTATATAAAGGTAGGCGATCGAGATGCAGGTCAGAACACTCCTGGGTCTGTCTTCTGAAACCAAGGGATTCATCTGCTGTAAGTTTATAGAGGTTTTGTTTATCTTTTTACAGAATTCTCTTTCGAGACTATTATAGGGCTTTACTTCCCATTGAAAATTTTCCTAGCACTGTATCAGAGAGGCTGAAAGGACGTTTGACTGATTTCATTTATAACTTTATCTTTCAATAATTTTGGTTTTTCATTCGTTGTTCCCAACTGTATATTATTATATTTTTCCTCTCTTGTCTCTTATTTCCCTTTTCACGCAAAAGTTTCGCGTTCTTTTGAACCATGTTTAGTAACTTCACTAAGACTTCGTGTAAATAATAGTATGAGACGTGATTCGTTGCTCGATCCTACAAAAATGGATGAAAAATCTTCTTTGAAATAAATGCGTGTATTGAGGCGACCCGCTCGGATGATTTTCGTTGGGGGTAGTTGCTCGGCCTAGCAGTAATAGTACGTAACCGAGTGTTTTTCGTATATTATATTCTTTGGACAAGTAATGATTGATCGGCCGCTTCTTTTCCATATTTTAATTTTCACTGATTTGAAGAAGTTAGTGGCAATTCAGTGAGACATTCTAGAATTCGGTTTGTTAAACCTCAGGCCTATCAAATATAATGTGTTCTTTGAGAGCAAGAAAAGAAAGAGAGATTTCACTAGTCTCGGAAAAAGAGTTGCGTTATACTGACCAGCTTTTGAAACAGACAACATTAATTTTGAAAGTTTTTTACCCGGCTGTAGAAGCTAATTAATCTTCATCTGGTCAGACTTATCATTGATTTCTGAACTTGCACACGAGTTGGGCAGCGCGTCTTGCCATTCCAAATGAAATGTAAGTCGGTAATGTCTGCATACGCATACGGATTCAGATGCATTTCATGCAGTATGCTTTTGCTAGTGCAAGTGGACCTGTATTCAGTTTGTCAAGAGATAATTTTCGATAATGTGGACGTACGTCTATATAAATCAAAGTTGCCATTTCTTCTTTTCGAGCGACCTTATATGTAACCATTTCTGACGTGATATTTATTTTGCCACGAGATTAAGCAACCTTCGTAAAAGTTATTCTTTGAATTGCAGACCGCGCTCGTTTAGACTTCCCATTCGCGCGCAAATTGCTTTTAGCTGGATCAAATAACAGGCTTTAGAAGACATTTCAAGTTCATAAAGAGAATGGCAACATTTGGAGTTTCTTTTATCTTCCTTCATTTTTTCTTAATTTTCACTATTTCAATCGTGCATGGACGATGCTTGCATTTCTGAATTGCTTTTCAGTCTTGGAGTCGCCTGAAGGCATTCTGACTTGCGGTTGAGGCAATTGACTTGTTGTTGGTGATACAATACGCTTCTTTTCGCATTTCGTCTTAAGAAAATGCCTCTTGACGGCTATTAGATGATAACTATTAGTGGAGTGTGTTGGCTGAAAGACGCTCGGACATTGTGTGATTAAACGTATACACATTACGAAGAAATTATTATATGTTTATGCCTGTTAGTCAGTCTTAAAAGGATACATTCCACAAAGCTCAGTGTTTGAAAATATGCTGGCACTACACGATAAAAAAAGAAAATGATTGAAAAGTGAAACCGTAAGGCTAATTGTATTTCTAACTACCCTGCCCTCTCTCTCTCTCTCTCTCTCTCTCTCTCTCTCTCTCTCTCTCTCTCTCTCTCTCTCTCTCTCTCACTCTCTATACATTTTGTATAACCTTAGGCTATAATGTACATTACTATAAAGCAAACACGTGAAAGAAGGTAGGTGGCAGTATTGCTTAACGCTACAGTTCTTAGCTACAAAATAAAAGTTGTAGAAAGAGAAACAGCATACTAACGCCAGCAATCATCTCGGAGATTTCACAGGAAAATACTCATGACGAAGAAACGGCGTATTTCCAGTCTATTCTTATGCCTTCGAGGCATTTTGAGATCTGAGGCGTTTTGAAAGAAGTGAGATTGCATCAACATGAAGAGGCGTTGTTCTTAACTGAAACCATGAGGAAACGAGTGAAAAATGAGCCGAAGTTTCTTCGCAGCCATCGAGTTTTCTGTACAGCGTATAATGCCGTATGAAACTCAGCCACGGCTCATGAAACTCTCAGACGCTGCCCATGAAACTTACAGCCAGGGCCCTGTGGTGACCTGTGTTGTTGGCACCTATAGCGGTGCCAGACGCACGATCATGGCTAACTTTAACCTTAAATAAAATCAAAACTACTAAGGCTAGAGGGCTGCAATTTGGTATGTTTGATGATTGGAGGGTGGATGATCAACATACCAATTTGCAGCCCTCTAGCCTCAGTAGTTTTTAAGATCTGAGGGCGGACAGAAAAAGTGTGGAAGGACAGACAGAGAGCCATCTCAGTTGTTTTCTTTAACCTACAGCTAAAGAACTTAAGACCTGGCTGTTCACTGATGCTTAGTTTCCGTTAAACAGGAAATATTTATCAAAAAAATCCAAGATCATAAAAACATAAAACATGTCGTTACCTTCTTGTTTTATACTGAGATTTTATATTAAATATTTTATTAATTAAGAGGAACATGCAAAGTTTGACTATAGGATCATAATATTAACCAGAGGAAGAAAAACGAGAGATATCTGTTCATTGATAGAGAGATAGATAGATAAATAAATAGATGTTTATTTATTCTTCTGCTTACAAAAATTATGCTAATATGCACTGACTTCATGCTGCATTAAATAAGAGAGAGAGAAAAAAAAAAAACGCGTATCCAGTCGTTGTATTCATGCTTCAAGGGTCGTTAAATAGATACTGAATACAGATACTGTATGTTATATGTAAGTGATAATAGTTGCTGTGTAGTTACTGAAGTGATACTAATTTGTTGCAATCCACAGATGATGCAGCAAGTCTTGAAAGGTTGTCTACTGTATGTTTTTCTTGTGTCAGTACATGATCTCTCTCTCTCTCTCTCTCTCTCTCTCTCTCTCTCTCTCTCTCTCTCTCTCTCTCTCTCTCTCTCTCTCTCTGTGGTCAAGCAGAGAATTGATTTCTGGGGTTTTTATCGTTTACCTGAAACGAATGAATTGATTGATTGATTGACTGAGAGAGAGAGAGAGAGAGAGAGAGAGAGAGAGAGAGAGAGAGAGAGAGAGAGAGGTGGGAAAATGACCTACATTCCAAGTATCTGGAGGACTGACTTATGTCGATAAGTTCAAGCTGATGACAGATTCACACCATACTGATGTAAAAATCTGAACTGTGAAAAAATGTTAGATATTTGAGGCAGGAAATATAAAGCTGACGTAACTAAGCTAAAGTTAAGAGGAGATAATGATAAATAGCTAAAGTTGAAACATTAATGAGGTAAAGTGTAGCAAAGCCTCATCCGTGGCTAAATTTTGCTGCATGATATAGCATTTATCAGCACTGAAGCGATTGTATTTGATATATTTTATCTCTTCCTAACAGAAATATCCAGTGACAACCATGGCTCTTACATTTACAGTCGGTAAGTAACATTCCATTCAAAAGACTCACACACAAAAAAGTTCATTCTTTTCTCAGCAGTTACAAGACTGATATGGCAGAGACTTATAAACTTTTATTTGGAGGCACAATCACTACTGTAGGGAATATTTGTTCCACATGTCTACCTTCTATGTGTGCACGCATGTGGTCGGGCAAATTTAAACAAACATATCTTATTTGCTAAACTGGTCATGTGAGATAGTACCATAGTCTCATGATGTGTTATTTCGTGCTGTCCAAAAGATTAAGCGATGATAAGGTTCTTCTTTGAAGCAGAAGTTTCTAATATACTTAAGAAACGTCGAAAAGGACATGAAAATTCTAGCCTAGGCCTAATCTTAAGACGATTCGATATCAAATCTGCACCGAAAAATTTGAGCGAATCACCAGACAATCATGGCAATTTCTCGTTTAGCCTAGGACAAACTGACGAATTATTCTATACTTCAAAATTGCTGGAATAGACGATTTTTTCTTCTCAGACCTTTTTAAACCGTTTGTTTTTATTGTCCAATAAACTCCTTTTAAGCGATTACTTATGATAGTTTCAAGGTATTCCTAAGTTCTACTTCTCACTAGAAATTTTGATGTCAATGATTTTCATATTTTACGTCAAGATATTTATTCTGATATCAATGTTTATTTGTGGTGCAATTTGTTTATTAGTGAATATATTATTATTCTTCTTGTTTGCATGATATGAAGTTACTGAACAAAAGGTTATTATCTATGAAACTCCACTTAAGGATCGAACAAATATTTATTTGCCCAGTTACCTATTGCTCAAGACAGAAATCTGTAATAGTAATATTGGAAAGAGAAAGAAGCTTGCATATTTCATTAATCGCAAATAGGCTACTACGATATTATCTGTTATGCGAGTTGTCTAGCTACCCTACATCCTCATATGAGCCCCAAGGCATCTGGATAAGAGTACTAGAGTACTTTACTATGTGCTACACACACACTCACATAATAGGCTATATATAATGTATACATACACACATAAACAAACACACACACATATTTATATGTGCTGCAACTTTTTAGTACTTTTCACACTAGACCCTGAGAATCCAGCGATAATGCAATGAAGTATCAGTAAATTTAAATTCACGATTTAAAGGTACTGGCGCCGCAGTGGCTGCTGGTGTAGCTGCAGCTGCTGCAGGAGCCGTTGGTCTAGGCCTGCTAGGTGCTGCTGCCCTGTCCCGAAGGGGAGGCGGAAGGTTTGGCAGAAGGGGTGGCAGGAACAGGTTTGGCCGACAAGCTCAGAAACAGGTTGAGGAATCAAACGCCCTGGAAAGGGCGCTGGATCTCATCCGCCAGCAGGATGTCACTGGATGTGGGATGCGCCTTGTGTGCGAATTGGCAGGACTTCGGGAGGAGAATCTCACTGAGGAAGAAAAGGCCATTCTAGATATTGTAGAGTAAGTATCTGTGAGAGATTTTGCGTGATCTAGGATCAGAGAGTATTTCACTGCTCTAACATTCTTTCAGGAACACTTGACAGTGTTATTAGTGTTTGCTCAGTTTTTACATCTTTTCTATTTACTAATTTTTTGTTCTTTTGTTCCAGTACTGAATTTCACAGAGTAATGTTCGGCGTAGTAGTAAGGAAAGTAAAATAAAGTACTGAACTCACTGTTCTAAGAGGAGAATCACTTCTGACCAGTTATGAACTTATGATGGTACTGGAGGGATGTTTCCCAAAGCACATTTTTGCCATTCTGTTTTCATGATGATTATTTTCTCTGTCACTACCTGAAAGCATACTTTCGCCAATTCATTCCTTTGAGTTTGTTGATTTTCTTGCACCAAAGTTCGTGAAGTCACCCGTTGTTACTTACAGACCTAGGCCCAAAGCTGGAGAAGGTGTGCTGCCATCTAGCAGCGGGGCTGTGGACTACAAGATCGCTAAAGAATTGGGCCACAGGCATGCTGATTGCAGCTTGACATTCCCCCTTTGCTCGTTCAATGGAACTCAGCTCATGAATATTGTCGACGGATACCTACCTTAGGAATCCAGAGGCGAAGAACTACTCTAACTAAGAGGCTAATTATTTTTAAGAAAGAAAAACAAGAAACTATGAAAATGATAAAATGATAGGGTCTCAGTCTTGATTGTACATGAATTCAGTTTGCCTTTGTTTCCTAGATGGGTACAAAGTTTGTACATTAGTTAATTTTCTTTTATAAATTCATTTATTTTTAAGTAAATAACGTGTATATTTTTACAAAATGCAATAATCAGAAAAATTTATTTTTTGTAAATATTTAAATTGACATGAATTTTTCAATGAAAATATGCTATTTTTTTTTATCAAATAGATTGTACTTAATTTTGTGAAATATTTTCTTTTCGAACAATAAACACTTCGAGGAACTGTGTTTTATGAATTTCCTGACGACAGCAGTTCCTTATTCTAGTACTAAATTGTTTCCTTGATACTTATATACTTTTCATTATACATACCTACGTGTGTGTCTAGAAATATATTTATAGTTTAGGATTTTTTAGCTTTGGGAGAGTTATTCGTATAAATGTGACCGTAAAAAAATATTTTTGAGTGCATATTATATATGATATATATATATATATATATATATATATATATATATATATCATATATATAAACATATATGATATATATATGCATGTATGTATATATATAAACATATATGATACATACATACAGACATGTATACAAACATATATATATATATATATATATATATATATATATATATATATGTGTGTATAAATACTATGTATATGTATATATATATACATACATATATATATATATATATATATATATATATATATATATATATATATATATACACATACATATCATAACCTTACTCTCTAGTTCCTCGCTGGGTGAGCGGGTTCCGTTCTCAGCTACCACCCTGTTGGTCGCGAGTTCGGTCGCGAGTTCGAATCTCCGACCGGCCAGTGAAGAACAAGAGGAATTTGTTTCTGGTGATAGAAATTCATTTCTCGCTATAATGTGGTTCGGATTCCACAATAAGCTGTAGGTCCCGTTGCTAGGTAACCAATTGGTTCTTAGCCACGTAAAAGTAAATCTAATCCTTCGGTCCAGCCCTAGGAGAGCTGTTAATCAGCTCAGTGGTCTGGTTAAACTAAGGATATACTTAACTTATAACCTTACTCTTATTCGCTTTCAAACTCTTTCACTAGTTTCTGGTTTCTCTTCACTATTACAAATAGTACTGTATCTTCTGTAAACATGGACTAGTTCTAATTCCATGACCCATTAGTCTATCCCTTACACACCTGCAAATGCCTAATCAGTTCCTTTCTCTGATAGTTTGCGTTACTTTATCAATTCAGATTTCGAATAGGCATCGAGACGTTACACACCCTGGTCTTGGAAACACTTTTACGAAAAGTCAGGCTCTATCCTGTCAACATATTTTAACATGCGTTGCTTCCATTATAAAAACTGTTAACTGGCCTCATCAACTTAGGTTTTTTCCCATGTATTCTTAACTCTGATTATTGCCCCACTATCATTTCGGCCAAAACCTTTTCGTAGGGTCATTCAAATTTTTCACATAATTATTTCACACCAAAGATTTGATCCACACACCACCATCTTTAT
Source organism: Macrobrachium rosenbergii (assembly GCF_040412425.1). Taxonomy (NCBI): domain Eukaryota; kingdom Metazoa; phylum Arthropoda; class Malacostraca; order Decapoda; family Palaemonidae; genus Macrobrachium; species Macrobrachium rosenbergii. The sequence continues at coordinate 19,235,840 of NC_089744.1, forward strand.
ATAAGCCTGGTATATTAAATGGTGTTATGCCCCTAAAATTCGTGCAGTCACTTCTATCGGCTTTACTTTTATGCAGTGGAACAGTAATTCCCATTACCCGGTCTTTTGATAGCTCTCCCATCATCCAGACATACCTTGCACGCCATGGTTAGGCGTTCATCCCCACTATCACCACTACTCTTCAGCATCTCGCTAGTAAACCCGGAGTCAGTACATATATATTAACTCTGAGGAATCCCATCTACCCCTAATGTCTCTTCATTCGCCATCTAACTAATCAACGTCCTTTCTCCCATCTTTTTCTCTTTAACTTTTTACTTGCCTACATTATCCATACTTCTGTTTATCTGTATATAGTCTTATTTTCTTTCTTGCAGTTGCAACACTTAGAATTCTTATATCTTCCCCTGCTCTCCTGTACACACAAAACTGCCCTCAGTTCATATGACACTATCATGGGATTTAATTTACGTCTCATCTGTCTTTAACATTGCTAATATTTCATCCTGTTTCTTCTTATATGGTCTTCTCACCTCCTTTTCATCAAAATCACTTGTCCTAATTATATTTATAGCGACATTTTCACCCTTTTTTCCAGTTTAAGCTTATACGGGTCTTAATTTTTATGTCATCAAAAATTGATTATATATATATATATGTCCAGTTACTCTTCTTTTCGTCATTACATCCATCAGCTTGCTATCTCGTCTATTGCTCTGCAGTAATTTCAGTCTAGCACACTTTTTTTTTTTTTACTTGTTCAATAGTTTTTCTTTCTCAAACATATTTATGACATAATTATGAATATTTTTCTTTGGAACCATATATTTCAAATAATTAAAACCTTTCCAGTCTCTTACCGAAGATTCTCCATCCTCATTTACTCCAGTAATTCAACACCAGCCAACAACTGTCTCCAAAATTTTCTCCAAACCCACCTGGACACATATTTGGACGTTCCCAAAAACATTCTTTTATGGTCACTCCTTTCATTTCTAAACCATATACGTTCGTTATTACACACACACACAGACACGCACATATATACATATATATATATGTATATTTATATAAATATATATACATATATAATATATATATATATATATATATATATATGTATATTTATATAAATGTATATGTATAATATATATATATATATATATATATATATATATATATATATATATATTTTTCCATACATACATACATACATACATACATACATAATTACATACATACATACATATATATACATACATATATATCTATATATATATATATTATATATATATATATATATATATATATATATATATATATATATATATATATATATATATATATATTAATTATATAAATAATCACCCAGCAGATATAACTCCAGAGACGACTCTTTCCATTCAGAGTAATTTTTCCCAGAATTTTGATTCGGACAACAGGCACATTTTCAAGTTTTCTGTCCAACTGGCCTTGCAAAGGCTTGGGGAAATGTCAGTTCCTTTCATTCTTGCACAGTACAGAGTTCCCTCTGACTCCAGTGTCTAGCATATCTCACTGGATTCAGTGGAAAGAGAAATATGATTACTTTAGTCAGTTAGCAAGAGTGTCAAGCAAATGACTAAAGTCTTCTTTACGACGATGCCGATATTGTTTGAATGCCATAATGCGGAACTTCTGGCGTAAAATGACTTTTTTTCTCTTACTTTCTTTTATTCTTTGCTTTGTGGCTCATGGAAAAACCCTTTATAAGCTGTATATTACATCTTTGTATATTACATCTTTGGTATTCTGCAGTGAGCTAGGAAACATCCACACCGTTCTCGATGAAATAGGTACGGCTGCCAAGGTTGTGATTTTTATGCAATTGAAATGGTTTCACGTTTATAACTTTTTAATCTAAGCTTTAAAAAGTAAAACCGGAGATTTTTTAGGACTGAATAATACATTTTTAAGTGGTAGTATCTTACTTGTCAGACATACAGACAATTTTAAATATCTTTAATCTTTCTGGAAACTTGTTATTTTTCCATAAGAAACGTGGTGAAGGATCCAGTTTAAGTGTATTATTATTATTATTATTATTATTATTATTATTATTATTATTATTATTATTATTATTATTATTAATTATTATTATTATTATTATTATTATTATTATTATTATAAACAACTATGAGAAAGAGTGTACATTATTCCAGTATGGTAATTAGGAAAGGATGCTAAAGATGGCTTTTTTTTTATGCTCCTCTTGAAGAAAAACTGACCCGAAAAAGACAAGTAAACCGCATGGTGGGTTACTGATTATTGTATAAAATGCCTTCTTCAATCGCGCAGATTTCCATCGACTCAAAATCTGCTGGACTTTCAGATGGAAGGAGTCCCCTCTTCAAGTGGTTAGGTAGTCACGTCCCTGTTAAGGCTTTCTGATGTGTTTCGTCGTGCAACTGACAGATTTTTAAAGTTTGCAAATTAGATTTTTTTTTTTTTTGTGAATTCGCAGAAGCATTTTTCGGAACTTATTTGTAGGAGATTTCGCCAAAGATCTTGCTGGCACGTAACTGACAGAAGTCTCAGTATAATTAATTTCCCAACATAAAATGTTTGAGTGTTTTATTTTCGTACCACATAATGTACAGATACTTAGCCACTTAAAGAGGACACTCCTTCCATCTGAAAGCTCAGTAGATTTTGAGTCGATGGAAATCCGCACGACTGAAAAATGCATTTTATTTTTTTATAAGATAATCAGGAAACCACCATGCGGTTTACTTGTCTCTTTCTGTTTTTTTTTTTCGAGAGGAGCTTAAAAAAAAACCATTTTAGCATCCTTTCTTAATTAGCATATTAGCATACTAGCGTCATAATGAATGTCGTTCGCCGTTCTAAATAGAAGTGTTAATAATATTTTGAATCTACTGAAAATGAGTAAGCGTGCCAAATGATGGTCAAAATCTGTGTAATAAAGAAATAGGCTCAATAGTATAGAAGATATCATATATACAAGAAAACAAAAACAAAAAAAAAATGTTGTCTACAGCTTCAACAACATCGAAAACACTAATAAAATATTACTGATCAAAGACAAGAAGTGTTCACTTAAATTGAATCTTTTGAGTAAGTTATATACGAGCTCGAATGTCTTGTAACGACGTTTGAAGAGATAAGTCGAAACGTCTATCTATAGTCATTGAAAAAGAATTTTGTTGACGGACAAGATATTGCTTGAATGAAGCTTATAACCGTAAAAAAAAAAAAAAAAAATATTAAGGTACCAGACGTTGAATAAAAAAACAACCCTTTACCTTAAATTATTGAAAAGCGCCCTTCACATGTCGCGTAATGCGGCGATTCGTAGTTTATCTAGATATATCAAGCATTAAAGCACAGCAATCAAATAAGTTCTCAAGACAGAAATCGACCTCGATTGGTCACGCCGAACTCCAGCCCTAATCCTATACAGGAACGTTTATCTAGCATTAGTCATGCTCTTGAAAGTAGTCTTTTTTTCGATAGTCTGAACATAGGTTGCGGATCTAAACTAAATTGGAAAAGCCCTATGTAGAGTGACAATGTGGAAGATGTATAAAGTATATTGAGAGAGAATAAATTTTTTTATGATGGATGTTCAGAGTATTGTTGAATATGTGAACGAGAGTGACTGGGTGGGTATAAATGTGGATGGGTGACAAAAGTGTCCTGTGTCTCCTCGGCTGTGTAATATCTGTGTGTGGAGTGATGCAAGAAGTCAGAGAACAGAAACTGGGGCAGGTGCAAAGTTGTGGGGTAAAGGAATGAACTGTGAAAGCAGAGTGGAATGACTGACATTTGCAGATGATGCAGCAGTGAAATGGGGATAGCAAAATGAGACCGCAGAGTCAGGCAAAAGTCTGACAGTGTTTGCACAGGGAGACAGTTGAGAATAAATGTGAACAACTGTACTGGCATGAGTGCAAATGGAAACCAGGAAGATGTACCAATGAATGATGATATGGATGGTGTGAGAATAGATGTGTTTAATTCGTAAAAGATTTTGGGTGTGAATGCAATGGACAATGGTAGGCTGAGGGAGGAGGTTAAGCAAGGGCAGTAGAAGTGGGAAGAGACTGGAATTATCTATAAAACCAATGTGCGAGTGTATGAGTGGATGACTGAGCTAACTTCCCTTCACGGAAGTGCCGGTTGGATTTGGAATGTGAATGTAAGGAAAAAGGTTGAAGCCATTGATATGATCTGTTTCCACTCCATCTACAGCACGAGAAGAAAAGTGTGAGAAATGAAGAGAGGCATAGATGTGGCAAAAAGGCGGGATGGTTCGGTTATGTGGAGAGAATGAATGACGTTAGGATGGTGAAAAGTCTGCACAATCCTGAAGTCTTCATGGTAAATAGGGGAGGAAGGCCAAGGAACGTTAAAAGAGATATTGAAAAGATAAGGTTCCACATTCGCAGAGTAGAGGATATGGTCAGTAAAGAGGTGCATGACAAGGTTGACAAAAGGGGTTTGATGGGTTGCTGATGAGCCTTCCAGGTAGTTGTAAGAAATGGCTAATGTCGTGGAAATTTCACTGACCAGGGATTTCACTCACGATTCTCAGTGAAAGTGTGATTGTCAGTGACTCCCGTTGTGTCTTCTCAGAGGCTGTCCCCTGTTTCGGGAGTTTATTATTGAAAACGACAAAATATTACATGCATAGAAACATAAATATATAAACATAAATATACATATACATATACATATACACAAACATATACATATACATATACATATAAAATAAGACGAAAATGCCCATTCAAAAAGCGCAATGCAAACAGGAGAACGTTATAATTACTTTTATTTTCTCTGTCACTTTGCTGCTTACTAAAATTTTTTCTTTGAGACTGTTGGCTGTTCTTACGATTTCAACTAATACAGAAAACACACACACACACACACAAACGCACACACACCCTCACAGACAGACACACACACATATATATATATATATATATATATATATATATATATATACATATATATATCTATATTATCTATCATTATCTTTATATATATTTAGCTCTGCTGTCTATGAAATTCCGAGGTGCAATTAGAACGGATAACCTTTATATTACCTTAAAAAGATACCTTTTGTAAATTTAAGAATTTCCTCAGTTTTAGGGGCGGTGTAACTGCCAAATATGAAATACTCGGACAAGAAGTATCTTAATTTTAAATTTAGTTCTACAAAAAAGAGAAAAACTAGCAAGATTAGCTAATATGATCAAAATGGTAATCGATTACTTAGGTATTAGACTAATAGTTTAAAATGGAAAAGATCCAATCTAATTACAAGAGAGAGAGAGAGAGAGAGAGAGAGAGAGAGAGAGAGAGAGAGAGAGAGAGAGAGAGAGAGAGAGAGAGGTGGGTCAAATATATAGAGAAATTGACGTATCTGTACCTAGTACCTTATAGGATATAAAATTTCCTACAAGAACACGAAAATGTTCCAGCGAAAATACCGTCCAGTTATACTTTGACAGCCTTTTCTTTAACAACGAATATTCGGAGGCAGTAATGCACATAACAACTTCTTTTAATTCAAAATTTTGTTCTAATAAACCAGCTTTTTGATTCTGAAAATTATAAGTTAGTATTTCCTTTTTCGTCCTTTCAGCTTTCTGCAGTTCATGGGATAAGGCGAGTTTCTTGTGTCTGGATCCGTGCAAACAATGTTACGGATGAAGGTAAAAATGATTACTTTAATCCTCTTTCAGACATTGGACAATACATCCTTTAACTCGACTGTTATCTGTCTTTGAAATATGTCCTCAATAAACTCTCATTCCTTCAGCAGTACTGATTTAATGTTCCCTATGACCAACTACTCACTGATTGGAGATCGAAAAAAGTAAAGTTGATGGTTATATACTTTTTACTTATTTTTAGTGGTTTGTTGACGTCGTGTGAAGGCTATTTAACCTCAGATGTTTAATTTTTTTGTCACTTTTTCCCGTGATATCTCGTAATTCTGGTTATTTTAGCTGTCTTAACTGCAAGGTCATTAACTTGCAAAACTGGGACAAAGAGCAAACAAAAAATAGATACCAGATAATTAATTAGCAAACTATTAATGTTAACTCAGCAAACCAATGAAAATACACGTACACATCCAACAATAAATTGTACTTTCAAGTGATATTCGTACCCGTTAAATAAGTGAGGATCATCGTTCCAAATATTGTCTGGAAGACTGTCCCGCAATTTCGCGTTACTGGGTTTGAAGACTTCTGATACTTGACTGGACGACAACAAGGCTCCCCGGCAGAAAGCGGAAGCGGATACTCTCCAAAAAGCCAAACGATGCCATCAATCATCGTTGCATTAGCCATCTCTTTTGAGCCTGTCAAGTGCTGTTCTTAAGAACAAAAAAATGGCAGAGGAAGGATTAACCGAACCAAGGGCTATATAGGCTATATATATGTGCTAATTACATAAAAAAAATGTGCATATTTGCATACACAGTATATTTTCAAACGACTTGAATCTAATAATAGTGGAAGAAACAACTAAAAGATCCTTGCGCTATTGGTGTTAGGAAATTTTTTTTTTTTTGAGAATGTGTAACCTAAAACTTCAAATTTTGTGGTTATATTTACCACTAAATGATCCGAAACCCTTGAGTTTGATGACAATCAGTGGCATAATTGTGACCAAATCCAGTGTTTTTCTCCGTCCTTTTAGAGTTCTAAGCTAATTGTTTATTTTCTTTTAAGTTCAGAATATGCTACGGTCATATAGCCCTGAAGATATTTGCTCTAGAAGCCGGTAATTAAAAGAAATGTTATTGCAAGAACCTTACGAATAAACAGACTGATGACTACAAAATTTTCGTTAGCGTGTTTCAATGATTTTATACTCTGTTATCATGGTTTGCATGTAAACTACAGATATGCTCTGTGTCTGTCAAACTGAGTTGCAGATATTTTATTTTGTGCATTATAAATAAAAGAATCCTTGGGGGATAATATTTGTGGTTTATTATAAATAGCAGGTAATATCCAATGATACAGAACTTTATTGGTGAAGCGAAACGACCTTTCTGCGCTTCAACAGATAATAATAATAATAATAATAATAATAATAATAATAATAATAATAATAATAATAATAATAATAATAATAATTTATAGAATTTGTCTCAGAAAAAACTTACATATTCTTGGCAACTCCAAATGTACTTTGGTCTATAACTCAAGGCAAACATTTTTTATTTATTAATACCTCTTTAATTTCTACCTAAATCAATTATATGATCATAACGGTTTAGTGGTTTTAACTCTCACTAGTTAACCTCCATGAGATGTGGTTACGTTATTACAAAAAGGACCTGGTTTTCATAAGAAAACATCATCATTTCCACTGAAATCTGAAAGAGAATTCAACCCTCTTTTAGCAGATCATTCATGTTCTGGACCAGACTGAAGCAGTTATGGTCAGAAGGCTCCTATGTAAATTCTTCGGAATCAATGTGAAATTCCCAACAAACTAGGAAAGTTCTGGAGTTATCTCTAAAATTATACTGATTTCTTTTGCTTAGGGTGAAGCCTGAAATTTAGTTTCATTTCTCAAATTTACTGTTATTTCTCAAATTCAGACTGATCTTTTAAATTTAGAATACCCATCAAATTTACAGTGAACTCTGAAAATTTAGACTTTCTGTCACTCAGGGCCAGGTCTTGAGTATTTCATGATATATTAGATATATTTGCTACCAGCACTATTTACAGGCCATGTATTGTAGCTGACGTTGGGAGGAGAGTTCTGTCAAGACTATGGTACTTGGATGCTTTATAATCAACCTCGAGCTGTAAGAGTCAAAGTTTTTGTTTATATTAATCATTAATCCAACAAAAGCTATGGAAGTTTGTGAAAGTCTGACTAAGTGTTCAGGATATATTGCTGCAACTAACAGAAAATTTAGCAACGGCTTCTGAAATGGTGGATACCTTAGGAATCTGTTTTCTGGATTTGACACGAATTTCGCTTCACTTACTAAACAAAAGGGCGCATTTTCCGCTAAGAAGCAACATTATGCCCTTGATATTTTCTTGTAAATAGAAACGAAGTCTGGAGAAGGTTACGTAAATGGATTGTGCTCTTATGAATATGATTTTATAACATAAATATCTTGGCTGCATCACTTTTGCCGTCTTACGAGTTTTCGAGAAATGTCAAGTTTCCGATTGCAAGGTTCCTCTTGTCAACGGATAAAAATGAACTATCCTGAAAAGGTTAATTCTTGTCAACATTTATGACTGGGCTTTTATGACGTTCACTTAACATGAATTTGCTATCAAGGAAAAACTAAAAAAAGGCCTAAAATATTTGATTAGAATTTTACCTAGATAGTATGAACTAAAAGTTTGCAAAATATTGGAACTTTCATCCACTTTTAGTACAGTATCAGCTTCAGAGTCTTATCATATAGGTATATGAAAGCTAATAAATATTTGTTTTGATCAGAGTATTTTCCTAACTAATAAGGATTTTCAGTTACATTCTGTATCAAAAGTGTAAAGTACATCCACTTGCAGTACAATGTAAGCTTCAGAGGCTTATCATATAAGTATATGAAAGCTAATGATTTTATTTTGATCAGAGTATTTTCCTAACTAATAAGGATTTTCAGTTACATTCTGCATCAAAAGTGTAAAGGCCAACCGTTAACTTCCTTTTCATTTACAGAGATCCCTTAATAGTGACAAGAGTAACTGATGACTCCTTTGGGGTGTACCTTTGCAGATCTCTAACAAGTTTTTTTTATCATAATGTTATCAATCTTTTTGCCCTGTATTTCTTACGTGAATTTTCTGAATTTCATAAGCACAAAAAGGTAATTGGGCGTTCTCTCTTTTCATAATCCTGACAGGTCTGGGATACTGGGATCTGGTCTTGCGGCAGTTAGTTAGTTATAAATGATTTGTTTAATCAGTCTTGCGGCAGACAGTGCCTACTTCAGTCAGGTATCAGCGATTTTTTCAAGATCTTTCTACAGAAGTTTCATTATCCAAACGAAAAGGTTTGTCTAGAATTACAATAGCTGCTAGATCATGCAACTGATTTCTGTTTTTTTTCGCGGTATGACACTTCCAACACTTCATTCCAGCTACCTACGGTCTGCGAAGCGTGCTTCTGAAACAAATTCTTAAATAGAAAGAATAAATTACTAATTTAATTTTCAAGGCTAACTTTTTCCTTGGTAGGAATTCAGCATTAAATATTCTTAAGACCCATGTACTGCAAGTGCCTTGAGTCCTGTACTTTTTTATGGTTTGCATTTTAATTCCCGGACTTATTATTATTATTATTATTATTATTATTATTATTAGTAGTAGTAGTAGTAGTAGTAGTAGTAGTAGTAGTAGTAGTAGTAGTAGTAGTAGTAGTAATAGTAACAGTGGTAGTATTTGGCATAGTTGCCATCGTCCTTGAAAATCATATGAATAAAAACCCAGACAGTAGACCAATGTTAAAGCAACAAATCATCGACTTCTCATAAATCTCTAATTCTTTTCTTTTAATTCTTCCCTCTCTCCCGCGACCGTGCAATGAATCTCAGTCAAGGGCTTATGTGACGACCGTGATAACTGCATTTGACAGGAGACATGTTACACTCTATTAGACTTAAACGCTGTTATTACCGAACCATTGAGATAACAACAGCAAATAGAATAATGGGAGCTTGGACTGATTTTCAGTTTCCTGTGAAAGAGAACTGGTGAGATGGCTATTTGTCTGTCCGCCCGCACTTTTTCTCTCCGCCCTCAGATCTTAAAACCTACAGAGGCTACAGGGCTGTAAATTGGTATGCTGATCATCCACCCTCCAATTATCAAACATACCAAATTGCAGCCCTCTAGCCTCAGTAGTTTTTATCGTATTTAAGGTAAAAGTTAGCCATGATCGTGCGTCTGGCACCGCTATAGGTGCAAACAACACAGACCACCACCGGGCCGTTTCTGAAAGTTTCATGGGCTTCTGCTGCGAGTTTCATACAGCATTATATGCTGTACAGAAAACTCGATTGTGTCGAAGAAACTTCGGCGCATTTTTCACTTGTTATGAACGGAAACAGGTTTATGGTTGTTTGATTATGATCTTAATGCCAACACGTCTTTGTAAAAGGTTTATTTCCAATTTAAGGAAAGAGCAGAATCTCCGACGACTGCGGAAAGAAACTCCAACTTGTTCTGGGAAATATTTTGAACTCTGTTGCGCGTTGGAAAATGCCTTCCTACGTTTTGTTTTATAATAAATTGTTAAAATAAGTAATATTGTAGACTGATAATTCTGATAATGAGTTGAGGACGTCATAACTTTTACCATCTTCGTTAATTTCGAGGTTATACGACAAAATATTACGCCTGAATTATCAATAAAAGCTTTGAAGAAATTTCTATTAAACAGAAGCTGAGAGAGAGAGAGAGAGAGAGAGAGAGAGAGAGAGAGAGAGAGAGAGAGAGAGAGAGAGAGAGAGAGAGAAAGAATTTTTCTGGTGCTGTTGCCGAAATAATATACCTAATTGCTGCTATTTTTTTTTTTTTTTAAAGCTACTGGATTGCCCTGTTCACCCAAGAGTTTTTCAAATAGCCTACATCTCATTTTCTTTATTTTTTAATTGTATGATTTTATTACATTTTGATAGATACAATAATTTTGTCTTTGACTTCTTTCATCTAACGATCGACAATAATGACCGCCGCCTTCGACGCTAAGCGCACCTACGGAGAAATGATTATGGTCGTAACGCCTGGTGGAATTCGCCGCTCCTGTCACGAGGAAAATAACGGAAGTGCTAAGTGACACCTTTTCCTTCTCTGTCTGTCTCTCTCTCCACCCCCACCCCACCCCCGGGGTCCTTTAAGTAGAGGAAATTACGAACCGAGACACTATACTGTAGCCGTTATTACCTTTTATTTTTCAGTGTTGTTGTAAGGGAAGGAATTTAACCGTGAACATTGTTGCTAAGACTAGTATTTTGTGAAGGACTGACAATGTGTGTGTGTGCAATATATATTTTGCGTTTATACGTGACTATACCTACATTCGGAGATTTTTCTTTATTATTTTTGTTTTTAAACCATAGGCTACTTTCGTACGTTATATAATACTATTTAGAACTGTAAATAGTTTCACATTACTAGTTATAAACATGAGACCAGCAATCAAGAGTATTTCACGCAGGAAGAAAGTGGTAGATAGGTTGACGAGTTTGATACTTAAGCTCTAAGACAAAAATGAGGATTTTCGTTGACGTATAAATTACAGATATACGTAGGTCGATGAAGTTGTCAACCAAATGTCCTTAAGTGCCGCATAGAATCGCCTGTCGAAAATGGTACATCATGAGAATTAAGGAAAATGGAAGCAGAGGAAAAATTCCAAAGTCTTTGAGAGAGAGAGAGAGAGAGAGAGAGAGAGAGAGAGAAAATGAACAGCCCGAACTTGGCACGATATCGCAATAGTTTATATGATGATAAACATATTCACTTGAATAGTGTAGCCACTATAAGTGAATTTATTACGCATCAAAAGGTTTAGAAAATGAAAAAAGAAAAAATCGAGACAATTTCTCGAAGCACTTTAGACCCACTTCAGAAGAAGGTGAGTCTGTGACCTTTGGGTGAGATGATTCATATTTGTTTTCTGGTACTGCTTAGGTCAGCACTCAAATAACACAAGGGGGCAATTTTTTAACCTTTTATTTATCGCACCTTCATTCATATTACATTACTACATTACTATGGTAAATTTGAACCTTTGGTTTTCATTAAAACTATAAACGTATGGAATAAGAGTATTAAAAACACATAATAACATCTACCAAGAGCCGTTCTAAAAAGAGCAGTAGAACTGAGTTAAGAAAATGATAAGTGTATCCGCCGTTAGAATTCATTATGGACAATATTCAGTTCACTGAAGGATATTATATTCCATCTGTGGTACTTGACAGAAAAGGAATGACTAAAATACGAAGAATCAGTACCACGTCTTATATCTTACACCTAATTTGGTTGAACTATATTTGTTTATGGAGAATAAAGGAAAATAACAAATAATACGGGAAAATGTGCTTTTCAGTAAACAGTCATTCCAGGACTCATGAATCTTGTAAACTTCGGTCACTGAAGCGTTTCTATAGAATTTTGTTCTCATTAGAACTGTTAAACCAAGAAAGTATAAAAAATAATAGAAAATGTAAAGTAAAACTGTGAAAAAGAATTGTTCATCATTAAGGCAGAAGAAACCTAACAAATTTTACTGTTCTTGGAATTCACACAGAATTTCAATAAACACGAGTAAATTATAGATTATCATATAGTTTTTTGTTCACACAAATACCAGAAAATACGCGAAAACTGCAACTGATCACGTCGAAAAATAAATATATGGCAAAAATGAAGTATATTGAGAAAAGTGCTAATCTCTGAAGACTCCAACCGTGCATCATAGAACTAACACCAGCTTAAGAATTATTAATAACAGCATTTAAATTAAATCATATTTCTAACTTGAACATCAACCCGGTAGTTTACTCACTTGAATGAAAGATCATATTTTTTACCGGATGATGAGGACATGTGAATCCTAAATTCACATAAGATAGTTGGACAAGTTATGAAGCTGCATGTCTCACCATAGTCAGGGTGACATCCAAATTTATCGACGGGCCTATTGAAAAAAATATATATATATATATGTATGTATATATCACTATATAAATATTTTCCGTTAAAATAGATAATATTTCCATCATAAATATGTGAAACAGTTCCCATAAAAACGCCACATTTTGGCAAATAAAGGCTCTATTTCAGAGACCAAACTGTTCACTATATGCCTGAGGAGAGAGACAGTTTGGTCTCTGAAATACAGCCTTCATTTTCCAAAATTTGGGTTTTATGGGCTCTTATATTTGTATGTTTATAAATATGTATATGTTTATAAGTATATGTATATGTGTATATATATACATAGTATATATATATATATATATATATATATATATATATATATATATATATATATATATATATGCAAGTGAAACTTATGTAAGGATGAACAGTAGCAAGGCAAGACAATCTGTAATTTTGCCAGTACTATTTCCTAAGTAAATGGGCAAAGTTACAACTGTGATGACTATTTCTAACCTTTTTTTTTTTTAGATAACTATTCATTTCTTTGGTATAATTTACTTGATGGCATAACTTATTAGGATGAAAGTTATGATGATGACAATTAAGTGGAAGGTGAGTGTTTTGGTGACAACGTCAACATTGCTAGGAGCAAAGGGGAAGGATTAATTAGCATTATTCTGTAAGATCTTAACAGATTACTAATTTACTATGAAACTGCAATAAACTGCGAATTGATAGCTTTGCTTGAATGTAAGTGCTTCGAAAATTTGCACGGACTATCGTCAATGAGTAGTTGCAATAAATAGGTTTTTATTACTCAAGCCTGCATCAAAAATAGAGAGGTGATTTTGGTATCAAAATATGAGAATAGAATAAATGCATGACTACGCATAAATTAGGCTGAAAGGAGGGACTTCAGGCATACAAATCAATAGGTTACAAACTCAAAATTCCCAGCCGACAAATCCTCAATAAAAGAATTTCTTTTGCTGAAACAAAGGTCTCTGCCGTGAGCTCAAACATAGAGTAAGTTAATACCAATGCAACAAGTAAGATATATATATATATATATATATATATATATATATATATATATATATATATATATATATATATATATATATATATATATATATATATATATATACATACATTTCTGACTCACATCAGGATCGAACCCAGTTCTTTCAATTTGAGAGGCAAGGCCGCTGCCAACTAAACCATACAAGTCATGAGGAAACCGAAGTACAGCCGTACCTATAAGGCTTTACCTGGGCAGGCTAACTGCCTCTCATGCCAACGTTTTTTCCCAACTTCCCGATTCACCAGTGACTCAACTGACAGCATTTCATTCGAACGATCCATTCTGAGTGAATATGATAGAAATAGTCAACAGACAATCACGTGATTACGTGTTGATTATTTCTTTATGTATAAATAAATAAGAAATATATATATATATATATATATATACATATATATATATATATATATATATATATATATATATATATATATATATATATATATATATATATATATATATATATATTACACGATATGCATACAGTAAGTGCATATGTGAATTACTAGTACCATCACCAGGGTTATAGCCTTCTAAATCTTGGCTACTTTACAAGGCCCCGTGTACCCAAAAAATATCTTAAGGAAGATATGACATCACAGATTCTATCAGCTGGGTCGAGTTGAGGGGGCATGTTGGGAACGCAAGGGCACAGTCATACCCAAACTCTCCTAAGCCCCTGGCTGCCTGGTATTCTTGCAGGGCACTCGTTGGTAATAGCCCTTCGCCCGGTTTGATGGACGCCCTGGAATATGAACAAAAAAATTCGTGTTATTATGAATTAGGCCTATCTGATTTTCCTCCACTGAAATCAAATGCGCAATATGTAAGCTATAGTACTAGTTAAACAAAATAAAATAAATAGGTTTATCGACAGTGATTCACAATAATTAGACATGTGTTAAATTTCCTAAATACATACACAAACACATATACACATATATATATATATATATATATATATATATATATATATATATGTGTATATGTATATATGTATATTTATATGTATATGTATACATATATTATATGTGTTATATACATATATATATATATATATATATATATATATACACATAATATATATATATATATATATATATATATATATATATATATATATATATATATATATGTGTGTGTGTGTGTGTATGTGTGTGTGTACTGTATTTTATTCACTTCCTGATGTTAGACATAAAACGTATAAAACTCTGGAGGTTTACATCCTGTAAAACTGTTTGGCTGTTAAACTGGTAGCCAGAAAAAAACTGTGAATAACAAACCAGTTCTTTCCTGGAGCAACATTACAATTCTTGAGAAATGGTTACACAAACTTGTAAATCATTGGTTTTTAATGGCTGGTCAGCCACAGCCGTTCTTCGATAACTATCCTTGACTATGCCTTGTGGACCTGAGACTATTTTCCTGTCGGAATAGTTCTGAGGGAAGCTATTTTCAGCCTTTTAAGTACTTTAAATATGAGGTGGAGTCTAGTTACAACAAATAATTAACTGGATTGACAGTACTTAAATTTTGTCAGTTTTCTTGTAAAACGTTTCATTCTAATGAATGAGACTATTGATATGAAGAATGGATTGCATGACGCTTCATAGATAAAATTTTGTGAATAATTTTTTCTCTTTTGGTAATACCTATAACAACTTTATTTTGTTACTATGACTTCTGGTAATATCTCAGTTAGTTAATAATTATTTTATCTTGTATTTTATTTTGGATGATCTGAAAGTAACGAGTTAGTTTCATCACTCGTCTGACCAAAGAAATAGCAGTGAAGGCAAAAGATTGACCTTTAGTCATTTATCCTAATCTACAGAATGTCCATTTTCCAACAAGAACACCGAGTGATTTTTGGAGTTCCACATTTCTTGCATTTGCAGAATTTCATACACTGATATGAGATATTTTTATTTTTTTTTAAATTTTTAATTACGTAATTCAGACTGTCTTAGATAATTAAACTGTAGGCCTAAAGAACCAAGTGAATTTCGATACAAACATTAAAAGAAAGCGTCAGTGAATCGAGCGAGACTAGAGGCGATGAGCCTAAAATTTGAATGCTTACCCAACTAGACTCAATATGCTCATCTCCTCCGACGTCAACTGATCGTCCGTCATGGACGCCAGGTCACAAACGAGCTTCAGGCCGCAGCCCGAGAAATCCTGCTGGCGTATGAGGTTCATTGTCCTCTCCAGGGCGGATGAGTTGTCCTGAGTGGAACGCCCGTAGCGGTAACGATGGCGCCCGTAGCCGCTACGACGGGTGAAATGAGCCGCAAGGCTGGCCAGGCCGAGACCGACGGCGCCGCCCACGACGACGGTCGCCAAGGATGCTGCTGCTGCAAGAGCTGCCATGCTTGATTTTTCTTTTTTTTTTTTTTTTTGCTGATTGAGATGATTATTTCTTTGTGAATCGCCTGTTTTTGTCTTTTAATTTCTTGGAGTGGGCTGCTTCGTGATGATTTCCCTGAAAAAAAAATTATTATAACGAACTTTGATTTGCAACAATCATTCGAAATTAATAAATCAGTATTCACGATATTTGTGTACCTGTCAAAAGCATCCTGGCCTCGGAAGATTTGTATAATTTAAAATATTTAAAATTGATTTTATTGTGCCTACTTTGATATTGTTACAGTTTTAGTTATCAAGATTATACTTTAGTTATGCTGGCATACAAATAAAGCATTTCCATAGTGCTCCTGCGAAGTTTACGGAATGTCCAATGTTACTCTTAGACCATAGACTCATTTCAGATCTTTGAGAGCATAAGAAGTAAACTCACGCTATTCTTCTTCTACAGCGAGGAGAGAGCTTTCCATTTTGGGTTCCTTGAGATATATATATATATATATATATATATATATATATATATATATATATATATATATATATATATATATATATATATATATATACATACATACACACACATATATATACACCCACTATATATATTTTATATAGCTTATATTTATTTATTTAGCACCTGCTAACGCCTCAGACTTTACGCAGATTTCAACACCACGCAGAATGGCAAGGTTACCTGTCTTTTACGGCACCTCACAGGAGTAAAAACAGTGATATCTATTTACCCAAAGTGAAAGGGCTTGAATGCAGTCAGGATAAATTTCTTAGTAGAAAATATTCCACAACCAATTAATACATGCTCTTTTGCCTTATTAAGATGTTAAATAAGCATCCCGGGTTCCCGGCCACTGACATTTGCCAGGTACATAATGTCCATTCATTACTGCTTACTGCTACTACTACTACTACAGCAGAAATGGAATAAGTTGATTGATATGTTAACATTATGGTTGCCATGGGCCTTATGGAAAGATATCCATTGGCTATTTGGGGATGATTTCCTAGCACAAACTGGTCCACAAATCCCCCCCCCACCCCCCTAAGAGCTTCTTTACCATGGGACATTTATTTTCCAGTGCCGTGATGTCTAGTATCAACAGTGATTAGCAGTAATTTATCAATGAAATGATCATATAATGCAAATAAGAATAAAAAAAAAAAAGAATGACTGAGGCGTACTATTTACACAATAGATATGGAACAAGACGCGCTGAAAGGGTGAGACCCGTAAAAGTGTGATGAAAATGAAATAAAGAACTTGGATGTTGATCACGTGAAGACGACGAAGGATAATGGACTGTTGAAACGTGAACAGAACCAGGAAGTATGGGCAAGAAATTAAAACTAGAAAGATAAGGGTGACTCGTGCCATGTGCGTAATTGGGGGATCGACTTGCTGCTGGTGAGCCTTCCGTGAAAGTGTAGGAAACGACTGAAGCTGAGAAAATTTTTTTGATTCTTCAAATAAAGGATGAAAATGGAGGTAAAGATTGTTTAGTTTCCATTCTGCAGTCGTCCTGGTTTGACGCTTTGCTCCTTCGATTCTTCAATAACTCCCTAAATACAACTTCTCTACTCCGGCTGTAACTCGTGTTAGTCGAATAATAAATAACAAGTAAATAATTCATTACTTAAGTTAACAGAGGCGCATCGGGTTTTAACAGAACGTGACTACTTTGCTCTTTTCTGACATTGGGTGCGAACCAGGTCTTCTTGCTAGAAAGATGAGAAGCACGTTAACGTCGACTAATATATATATATCGATATATATATATATATATATATATATATATATATATATATATATATATATGTGTGTGTATATATATATATATATATATATATATATATATATATATATATATATATATATATATATATATATATATATGTACATATATATATATGTGTATGTATATATATATATATATATATATATATATATATATATATATATATATATATATATATATATATATATATATATATATATATATATATATATATATATATATTTTTTTTTTTTTTTGTAAGATCAGGGATCGATGCAGTATTATCAAAACCAGTGCAAAATTACTCTGGAAATGTGAAAGATCTCTTATTTTTAATATCTTATGTATAAATCTTACATATAAGTTATAACCTTATTCTTCATATCTTATATATAAATTTTGTATATAAGTTATTGCAAATTAATTGGTCGAGAACTAAAATGAGAGAGAAAATTCAAGAAGGCAATGAGAGAAAATGAGAATGAAGACAAGGAACCCTTCTAGTCTCCTGTTATATTTTTATGATGTTTGAGAGTTAAGATTTAGTTTTGAAATTGATCCATGTAAAACTAATTAAAGCACTTCTCCCGACAAACAGATGACTTTTTTTTGCCATAGCAGAAAGACATTAAATATACTAGAATCAAAATCAACAGGACAGCTGCCTGTACACCCGATTAGACTTAAGTAGAATAAAGGCAAGTTGAGAAGCCATAGCTTTAGGCCAAAATGGGACACGGTAGGAAGACCAGAATTCTTTGAATTGGAAACGGTAAAAATGAAGACTGGAGGATGTAAAACATTTTGAAAAATGAAGTGGAGTAGGAGAAGGAAAGATGAGGTCCCTCAAAATACAACCTTTCAGAAGCTCTTATTAGCAGAGAGAAATGTCGAAGCTGAACGAATGTTGATAGTCGTAAACAAAATCAGTCGTTTCTTTCTGTGATAAAACAATTCAAGTTTTTTCCACTTGATTAAATCAGTAATGCTTCATTTTTTTATATGATTGTCAAGTTATGGCATCCAATTAAGGGTTTAATAACTAAGTTTTTTCTCGTTGCTTCATAGGGAAATGATAAAAAAATCTAGATAAAATGATTATTAAAAATATAAGCAAAAACATACAAGAAGTATATTGATCGAGAGACTGATGATAAACCAGAAAAATATTATGAGAATAAAACAGAATCCCAGATGTTAACATAAATGCAGAGATGTTGAGTACTATGCACTATTTCTTATAGTTTACTTTATCAATGCGGGTTTTTTATCAGTGGCTCTAAAATTTACAGAAAACGGACGTAAATGGTAGACCTTAGACTTGAGTAATCTGTAAATGCTCCATTGCTTCAAAATTCTCGTCTGTCACTCCGTTTAACTGGGAGTTGTTTTGTGTTTTACATCAGCTGGAAAATATTCAGCAATCCGCAAATGATATTTTCTTCAATTTTTACGAAAAACTGATGTAATATGTCTTTAAAAAAATGGAGCAGACGATGAACACTTGAATGACTAGTTATTTGTATTAGGGCCAAGAACCACTCGAAGAAGGCAAACACATAGACTTGAAGGATTGTCACTGCCTTGGTGAATAGCAAGAGACAGGTCTAGACAAAAGCTCTATTAAATTACTTCAAAACTATCGTAATCTGGCAATGGGCCAGTTGCAATTTAGTTTCAAAAGGGCTCTTTACACAGTATGTAAAAGATCACTGCTATTTCAGAAAAGTTAACACTCTGTTTAAGAGATAATCCACGTGATCTTGTTGAAACTGAAATTCTATAAAGTTTCTGTTCATTGACACTAAACGGCAGGTCTACAAAAGTTACTTTATTTATAGATTTTCAGCATGTGAACAGTTTTTTCCAGTGTTTTCCTAACAATTTTATTGCAGTGAAATAAGTTCCTGTCAATTTCTGAAAGTTTACAATCAAATTTTAATGTTGCCCTTGTGATATAATACCTAGTCATTACTTAACACAGCTCTTTCTTACCAGCCGGTTTCGAAATTTCTTCGAATACTTTTGCGGAATATTACCGGGATTAAAATATGAATTAGGTGACATTCAGATATCGGAGTCAACTGACTCGAGCGATATATTTACGTTATTCTGATTGAATGAAAACTGTTAAAAACCAGCTTCAAATATTTCATAGGAAATTAAGGGAACCCCGGGAATATTACAAACACTTATCGTTAGGGCTTAGATCTTTTACATCAAATCCTAAATGCACCTACCTCATGAAATAGGTAAGTCCTGGAAATATCAGATAAACTGTTGCAAATGTCAAATTGGATCTTAGAGATAGGCCTACCATGTGGTATCCCTGAAAAAATCACGTAGAGTCCTAATGTTTCCACATGATATTCAAAAGCATGACGTGAAATTCTTATGGAGTACTGTAGTCTTTCTAAGGCTATATCACATGAAAAATGACCCGACACTGAAAGATTTTAAGGAAATTGTTGAATCAATATATCATTCAGATTCTTGCAAATATCGTGTGAGGTCTGAAAGTATCGCATATCTAAGCTTTGAAAACCTCAGTTTTATAAATATTTTTAGTCTTAATTGGGAACTCTATCTTTACCTATGTTTTCCTTCTTCTTCTTCTTCTAACCTTTACTCTTTTAAGAGGCTCAAGAATTTTTCCACTCAGTTTTGGGTGGTACTAGGGGTCAAAATTCTCTTTGGTTTGAGTGAGAAAGACAGAACTTTATTGTAGATTCAGAAGTGAGGTTTGAAGTTGGACGGAATGGATGGGGTCCAGTTGCTATCTTGTGCCAGAGAGCCTTACTGTCGAAATTAACTGATATAGTTTATTCACGGCTATTGAGAAATACTACCTATCAGTGTTTAGGTTTGGAAAAACAGTGTTACGAAAGAAGAAGGCGCTCATAAAACAGGATGAACAAAATGGTCAATGTGCGAGCAAAAATGCCACAGACACACACACACACACACACACACACACACACACACACATATATATATATATATATATATATATATATAAATATATTATATATATGTATATATATGTACATATATACATATACTGTATATGTATATAAAGTATATAAATATGACACACACACACACACACACATACACACACACATACACACACACACACACACATATATATATATATATATATATATATATATATATATATATATCGCTTGATAACTAATTCACTAAACCATGGACACAATTTACAATTAAGAAAAAATGTTAACGTTCGAGACCTTGCCGGGCCAGATACTTACAGTAAGTTTAAGGTAGAGTGAATTTAACATAGAAAGATATATATATATCTTTCTATGTTAATCACTTACTTAAAAGGCTCTTTGTTAAGTGGCAATTGTGACTAGTGATGCACTTACAGTCACAATTGCCCTTGGGCACAAGTTATTCTAATAGAGTGAATTTAACATTATCTTTCTATGACATTGTCAGAC
This sequence comes from Macrobrachium rosenbergii, assembly GCF_040412425.1. Classification (NCBI taxonomy): domain Eukaryota; kingdom Metazoa; phylum Arthropoda; class Malacostraca; order Decapoda; family Palaemonidae; genus Macrobrachium; species Macrobrachium rosenbergii. Next base: position 19,257,228 of record NC_089744.1, read on the forward strand.
TACTAAGTGCATCAGATGCACTTACAGTCACAATTGCCCTTGGGCACAAGTTATTCCTAAGGTAGAGTGAATTTAACATAGAAAGATATATATGTGCATCTGGCCCGGCAAGGTCTCGAACGTTAACATTTTTCTTAATTGTAAATTGTGTCCATGGTTTAGTGAATTAGTTATCAAGATATATATATATATATATATATATATATATATATATATATATATATATATATATATGTGTGTGTGTGTGTGTGTGTGTGTGTCTCTAAATATTTATATACTTTATATACATATACAGTATATGTATATATGTATATATATATATATATATAGCATATATATATATATATATATATATATATATATATATATATATATATATATATATATATATATATATATGTGTGTGTGTGTGTGTGTGTGTGTGTGTCTGTGGCATTTTATATATACATTGTATATATATATATACAGTATATATATATATATATATATATATATATATATATATATATATATATATATATATATACCTCTTAACTTCTCGAATTCTTCACTCTTTTTGGACACGGTTGTCATTACAAAGCCTTAGATCTAAATGCCAGAAAATAAAGTAATTTTGATTTCCGGTAGCAGGACTCGAACCCGCATTCAGAGTATCAGGAGGACTAAACGATGTCGACCTGACCACGTAAACAGGTCGGCAACATGACCTCGTCGAGATTATAGCACCGCAGTTTCGTTTCCCGCTACCGGACATCATGACCACTTCAAATTTCTTGCATCCAAAGTCTTTTTAGTGACGAGCGTGTGCAAAAGCGCGAAGAATTCGAGAAGTTAAGAGGGCATTGTGGCTATTACATTATTACAATTACATATATATATATATATATATATATATATATATATATATATATATATATATATATATATATATATATATCACTATATATTATATACTGTTAATGATCTTAATTCTTTTACCGAACAAAGAAACCACACTGGAAATAGTACGGTCCTGCCGCTCGTACGAAGTAAGATGATTTATCCTGGAGTTGTTGGAAGTTGCTACCTTCTTTCACTTGCGCCTGGGTAAGAGGTTATGTTATGCCAAGAGCACTAGTTGCTTGGAGAATGGCGACTGCAAAGAAACTGTTTGGGTCTGAAGATACAGTCCCACTTTTATTCACTCACGAGGCACTGCTCTAGCCCCATAAACCTCCCCCCCACTTTACCCTCCACATGGTACCTTTCTCGCTAATTCGGGGTTGCCTGTGTCCATCACCCAAGTACTTCCGCCTTAGGTTCCAATTTTCGTATATTAACCATCACTCCTTTTTGCGTGACCGGAAGTTAGAAACAATTGAAAGTTAATGCTTTTTTTTTTTTTTATTACATATTTTCTCTTGTTTTTCGGTATTCATCGTCACCTGGAATACTTTCTCTGGACTCTTGGGCGCGGAGAAACAGGGTGGGAGGGGGACCCCGGAGTTCAGATTTCATTTTGGTATTTTGTGTCTTTTACTGAAGTCATTTCGAAAACTATGAGGTGGATCACAATGACGTGGCTGTATTAATGTGTCGTTATTTTCGACAACTCTCGCTTTTTCTCCTCGTACTCGTACCCAGCAATGACTGTTTCGCTCTCTCTCTCTCTCTCTCTCTCTCTCTCTCTCTCTCTTTATTTCAAGCAAAATCTCAAGTAACAACACCCTCAATAATAACTAGACAGTATGTACAGTACATCAGAAAAAATGGATGATGATTAGAATCTCGAAACATTTTCACCGAGAAGTTTACGCGGACAGAAAATTTTTAGCAATAGAAATTTACCTTCGATAAAATACGTATATCCCGTCTGGGTCTACAATTTCTACATTCTGTCAGTAGCGATGTTCTTTAAGAACCGTTCTGTGGGTGGGTAATATAAATCCTGTGGTATTGAGTATGTGAAGATAATTTTTACTATCATCCATATAAGATATACATTTTTTACTGCTCTCCTTATTTCTGGTAGTGGAACTGATAAATGCATTCGAGACCGGAAAAAGCAATTGATGTGAGGGACTGAGTGAAATTTGCACGTTATAGACAAGTGCCAGAGTTTCTCTTTCCACAAAGTCTTCCATTTCGGCGGAAAAGCTGGACCACCATAATTAAGGAATCCTGTTCACGCTCGTTCACATCGTTGTAGATGATTTGACTCCTTTGTCTCGCGAGATTGGAGTATAAGATTCTTACTTTATTTCTTTTAGTCCGATCCATATAATGTTTCCCATTCAAACATCGTTTAGTTATAGAAGCTTTAAAGAAAATCGAATTCTTTGTTCACTGCCGTCCAAATAAAAAAAAAATTCACTTGAGGTTCAATTGTCTTAGCTGGTTAACACCGAAACCAGAAGGAACCTTATAAAAATTCACCGGGTATATGAGATTTGTAATTTCTCGATCGAGAGGGTATCACACGCGGATATTCTTCTTCATATTCTTTGTATTATAGAACACATTGAGATATAAAAAACAAAATTTTCATTACCATGCCATTAATGCTCTTATTACTTTCATCATTTCTTTCAGTGACACGGTACTCTAGGTAGTTTCTATAATAAATGAACATTATGAGTGCTTAAGTAGCAAAATTATCTTTGAGCCGTTTAAATTTACCATCAGGGCATTCTTGTAGTTTTCTGAACTTTTTTGGTTGATGGAATCGGATAATTATGCATTTGATACGGATTTCCAATAAAATCAATTTATTTCATATTCTCAGGTTTTTGGTGTTTTCGAGGTTTGTCAATAAAACTTAATTGAAGAATGTACATTTTAGGTTGCTAAGAGATGACATTTTCAAATGATTAGTAATTCATTTTTCAAATGTTCTTAGTCGGGCGATTTTAAGGATGTTCGATTTTGCCCTTCGTAATCTCAACTTGAAGTCGCACTGGAATTATTGCCATTTCTTTACGTTTCTTTTAAATATCCATAACTATGGTTTACAGTTATACGCTTGCAAACATAGAAGGACGCGTATGCACAATTTCATCTAGTAGGAATAATGTTTTGGTGCACAAGGGTTTTATGTTTCTTATCAATTTTCTTTTATCATATGTTCTGTTTCTGCTGTTTCTAGAGTCTCCAAAACAGTCTGGATAATTTGACTTTAATTCACAGAATATATATTTTCAATGATGCCGTTAGAGTTGTGTAAAAAAAGATACATTTTCCAACGACATAAAAGGAACTGTGGTAAATAAAACAATTTTCACAGTGATATCTCATGACCTGAGGCAAATAAGGCAATTTTCACAGTGATATCTCAGGACCTGAGGCAAATAAGGCAATTTTCACAGTGATGGCTCAGGACCTGAGGCAAATAAGACAATTTGATCTCATGACCTGAGACAAATGGCTCAGTGATGACCTGAGGCAAATAAGGCAATTTTCACAGTGATATCTCAGGACCTTAAGGCAATTTTCACAGTGAGGCAAACAGTGATATCTCATGACCTGAATTTTCACAGTGATGTCTCATGACCTGAGGAGTGATTGCTCAGGACCTGAGGCAAATAAGGCAATTTTCACGGAGATAACTCATGACCTGTTCAATTTTCACAGTGATTGCTCAGAACCTGAGGCAAATAAGGCAATTTTCACAGAGATGTCTCAGGACCTGAGGCAAATAAGGCAATTTTCACAGTGAGGGCTTAGGACCTGAGGCAAATAAGGCAATTTTCACAGTGATGGCTCAGGACCTGAGGCAAATAAGACAATTTTCACAGTGATGTCTCAGGACCTGAGGCAAATAAGGCAATTTTCACAGTGATGGCTCAGGACCTGAGGCAAATAAGGCAATTTTCACAGTGATGTCTCAGGACCTGAGGCAAATAAGGCAATTTTCACAGTGATGTCTCAGGACCTGAGGCAAACAAGGCACCACAGCAGACAGACAGTAATAATGACAGTGATTGGTTAAGGTAAACTCGCTGCTGGAAATAGTTATGAATTAAAGTGTGTTTGTATGATAGATGTAATTTTGGAGCGAGTGCACGTACACGGTGAACCAAATTTTCTAGAATCAAAGCTTCTTTTTTTAGTTCTCTGTAAAAGAAAACTATTGAGTTGGCCATTTGTCTGCCCGTCCGCACTTTTTCTGTCAGGACTTTTTCTGTCTGCCATCAGATCTTAAAACTACTGAGGCTAGGGGGCTGCAAATTGTTATGTTGATGATCCACCCTTCAATCATCAAACATACCAAACTGCAGCCCTCTAACCTCGGTATTTTTTTATTCTATTTAAGGTTTAAGTTAGCCATGATCATGTGTCTGGCACCACTATAGGTGCCAACAACATAGTCCATCGCCGGGCCGTGGCTGAAAGTTTCGTGGGCTGCGGCTGAGAGTTTCATGGGCCATGGCTGATAGTTTCATACAGCATTATACGCTGTACAGAAAACTCGACTGCGCCGAAGAAACTTCGGCGCATATTTTACTTGTTTATATTTTAGTGTCATAGAATTTTTTCTACAATGAGTCATATTTTCCATTTGCGGTCATGGCTCCAAAAATTATTAGCTATTTGATTTTCAGTAAGTATTTTGAGATGAAGTTGCGAGCCCTTACTCCCCCTGGTTGAGACATATATGCCATGATTATTTAACTATCAAGCACCTCATTTACCATTAAGGTTAACAGAGGCATGACAGATTTTAACAGACTGTGTACAAATCCCATGATTAGTTTTTTAGGGCTATTTATCCTGCATTATCATAAAATTTTCCGAAAAGTGACGCTATTTGGTTGAACTATGTATAAAAGGATATGGATTGTCACGAAAGTCAGGAGTATAACAAAAATGACACCAAACTGGTTGATGAGTTTTGTCGGTGAAATTTGTCGACGAGATTCGGTCTAACGTGAGTGACAAGATTCACAGTCCGACGAAGCTAAATGGAAATAAACGAGAAGTGCAGAGCCCAGTAAACGTATATGGTGAGATTCACATATAAAACTGATTGGTAGGTTCATAGTCCAGACGATCTAGTTGATAAGATTTACCAGTAAACTGGTAGATGAGATTCTCAGTCTAGTAAAACTTGTGTACACTGTTCACAGTCAGGTGAATCTGGGTGACAAGATTTAAAAGCACAAATGCTCTGTGAGAACCATGGCTCGGTAAAACTTGCCTGATAAGATATACTAGCAAAGCTAATGGATGTGATTCATGGGTGAATAAATGTGAGATTGAACTGTAAAAATATGTAAGATTGTAGTCAAATAACTCTAATTGCTGTGATTCGTTGGTGAATAAATATGATGAGATTGAACTTAAAAAATGATATGTAAGATTGTAGTCAAATAACTCTAATTGCTAAAATTTAAACCAAAACTAGTATTTAAGATTCCCAGTCTAGTATAGCCTATCTTACTGATAAAATTGACAGTCTAGTAAATTACGTTGGCAAGGCTTAACGGCGAAACAGTCACTTGACATTCACAGACTAATTACCCTGGTTGATAAGAGTTGTTTGTAAAACTTTTGAATAAGATTCACAGGCCGGTAAATCTTATTAATGAGATTTATCCGACTAGTGAGAATCATAGTCCAATAAACCTGGTCGACAGGATTCACATGTGATCCTTGTGGACGAGATTCACAGTCCATTAAAGTGGCTAATGAGATTTACCAGTAAAACTGATTGTTAAAGTTTGATGTCCAGTGAAATCGCATTATCAGTAACACTGGTGTGTAAGTTTTCAGTTAGGTAAATCTGGTTGGTAACATCGACAGTACAAAGAAGTATGTTGCTGAGGTCAGCACTAAGGGCTCTTATACACGACACTTGGCCACGCATGGTTTCGGAGCATGGTAGGCCTACCGAAGCCGTGCTCGGAAACTGTTCGCGTAGACAGAAACACCGAACCACTTACTCTTCCCGGGCAGCTACGAGTGAGCTGAATATTTGCGTGGTTCGATACCGTACTCGACACTGATCCGAAGCGTTCGCCAAAGCCATACTTGCCCAAGTATCGTGTATAAGAGCCCTAAGTGATTAGCGAAATACGTGGTCGAGTAAATCTAGTAGCTGTTAATTTGATTGGTATGATTCATAGTACAATAAACCTAGTTTGTAATATTTACGAGTAAATATTATGGCTAATGTGACTCAGACTCAAGTCGCTAAATGATAAGTTCAGCAGTCCAGAAAATACAACTGATTAGATTCGCTGTTCAGTTTCTGCGATTGACGCGATTTACAAATAGATACTAAAACTAACTGCATAAGATTCCAAGATACCCGGAGATGAGATTTACTAATAAAAAAATGAATAGTGAGATTCGCAATCCAGCCAGTCTTTTACAAATGACTGATGAGGTTCAAAAAAAAAAAAAGAAGTTTGCTGAAATTAATACTTTACAACAGCAAGGAGATTTGTAAGTAAAATATTTACAAAGCATTTCCAAGGAATTTTACACGTTATTCCATAAAAGACATTTTCGAAAGTTCTCGAAGTTGCACAATTGGAGAAGAATAAAGCCGAGATATTACTTACCATAAAATCTCTTGAGATATATATATATATATATATATATATATATATATATATATATATATATATATATATATATATATATATATATATATATATATATATATAAATTTTTTATATTTAGAGACATGAAGCTACAAATGTCGTTTAATATAAAATTCTCTCTACCTCGGAAGCAATACCGAAGGGGGATTATAATCGTTAAGCGGTTCAAATAACTTATCAGTATTGTTCTCGACTTAGAGCGAATTGGGTATTAAATGAAATTTGTTGCTGAGAGCTTTTGAACATATATAATATATATACACATACATATAGATATATATTTTTATAATATATATATATATACAGTATATATATATATATATATATATATATATATATATATATATATATATATATATATATATATAATATATATATATAGGGTTTATATGTTTATATATATATATATATATATATATATATATATATTATATATATATATATATATATATATATATATATATATATATATATATATATATATATATATATATATATATATATATATATATATATATAGGTTTAGAGAATATGTTTATATATATATATATATATATATATATATATATATATATTTATATATATATATATATATATATATATATATATATATATATATATATATATATATATATTTATATATATATATATATATATATATATATATATATATATATATATATATATATATATATATATATATATATATATATATATATATATATATATATATATATATATAATATTCTCTAAACCCTATAATGTCTTAAAATTCTGGATTAGAAAATCGATGTTGTAGATTTATATGATTTGATGGTCTGCAGGAACTCCACACTTTTTACACAATATCAAGACCTTTTCTTTTACCTTAACCAACGGTTCCCCGTGAAAAGTATCATAGTCTAGTAAAAACGGTAAAAAGAAAAAGTTAAAAGTCACCATTTCGACGCATGTGGTTGTTCCAGCTAGATCATTTATACAATTAGAAGAATAGACGCAAAATTAAAAAGGTCACACACGAAAGGGTAAGTACTTAATGACATTTTCTTTGAAAAGCGTCATCTATTTCTAATGTGAAATTCAAAATTCGAATATCACTGATATTAGTGCAGTACGGACTGACCAAATTTCCGTGATTCCAGCAGAAGAAACCGTTGCTAATTCTGCCAGCGGGTTCCGACATGCCAGTGAAGAACAAGAGGAATTTGTTTCTGGTGGTAGAATTTCATTTCTTGGTATAATGTGGTTCGGATTCCACAATAAGCTGTAGGTCCCGTTGCTAGGTAACCAATTGGTTCTTAGCCACGTAAAAATAAATCTAATCCTTCGGCCCAGCCCTAGGAGAACTGTTAATCAGCTCAGTGGTCTGGTTAAACTAAGATATACTTAACTTATCTGCCAGCGGGGCGTTTCAGGTTCCTCTTCTATACGGGTACTCTTGAATTTCACTACGACGTTTGATTCGTGAGATTGGTTTAACAACAATTATTTCTGAACGAAAATCTGTTCAATTTTTACTTTTGATGTGAATATGAAATCGCATTATAAGATCACTAAGTTGAAAAATTGATGACGAGCAAAAGGGGTTAATGAAAGCACGATCGCAATGACAATTATTCGGAAGTGACGTAATGAAGTGAGATTAGGAAAGGAAATGAAATAGAAGAATGAAACAGAAAATAAGGAGAAATTCATGAACTAGTCGTGGTGGTAGTGGGAAATAAGGTTTAAAATTTCTTTTCTAAAGCAGAATTCGGTGAAGAAAGTGAGAATAGCAAATGGATTTTTAGTTTTCTGTAAAAGAAAACTATTGTGCCAGCTTTGTCTGTCCGTCCGCACTTTATTCCGCCCTCTCTTTTTCTGTTCGCCCTCAGATCTTAAAAACTACTGAGGCTAGAGGGCTGCAAATTGGTATGTTGATCATCCACCTTCCAGTCGTCAAACACATCAAATTGCAGCCCTCTAGCCTTAATAGTTTTTTTTTTTTTTATTTTACTTAAGGTTAAAGTTATCCATAATCATGATTCTGGCAAGGATACAGGAAAGGCCACCATCGGGACGTGGTTAAAGGTTCATGGGCCGTGGCCCATACAGCATTATACCCTGACCACCGAAAGATAGATTTATTTTCTGTGGCCTTTATACGCAGTAGCGGCTGTACAGAGAACTTAATTGCGCCGAAGTTTCTTCGGCGCATCTTCTTACCTGTTATTTCTTTAACCAATATTTCGTTCCTTGTGTCGTTCTTTCTTTTCTGATTCCATACTTCAGGTTTTTTATGTAGTAGCTGTGTATTCTGTGGACGATTAACAAATTAATTACCATTTTCGATTGTTCCATAAGAGTTTGAGCTCATTATGATTAATATTACTGCTTTTCATTATTCTGAAACGCATTACAGACTGCACTTTCGCTAGAAATCGCGTTACGTATTAAACGAGATTCTTGGAAATGTAATCACGATAATACCAAAAAACCTCATAATTCTTTGGTCAGCATTTCTAGAGTCATCTTAATAATAGGCAAAATGAGAAAGCAAAAGACAGGGAGAGAACCCCAGCTTTCGATTACTACGTGTCATTCATGGAATTCGAAAACGAGGAAGTGAAAGCGAAATCTCTGTGTAATTTGACCATAAGTAGTAGTAGTAGTAGTAGCAGAAGGCTAGATTTGTCTCTGAAACGGCTCCCTTGTTCGCTCTATTCCTCCTTGGTTTACGTTTATCTAACTTTATTGTCTTTGTAATATAAATGTTTTATAAATTCTTTCTTATGCTCAATGTCTTCCTTCGACAGATGTGCAAATAAAAGGATGTTAACTACCAATTCCTCTTCATTTGAACACAACGCAAGATCAAGCCCCAGGCGTCCCCGCCGCTCTCTCAAGAAGATCTAAGAAAGAGATCGCTACTGTTCAAGCTTATATTCAAGCGACGCCTCTCTTCATTCAACTCACATCCAAATACACTATTAGAAGTAATCCTTTACGAATATATTGTCTGACAAAAATATTGATTATTTTCTTTAAGAATATTCAATCATGATCTTTCTTTGACTTCTGTACTGATAGTTTAACAGTTGGTAACTGATTTAGTATTTTATCAGTATCGTCAAATATGTTCCTTATATTACACATCGTAATTCTCATATCGTTTGCAAACAACATTATATTTAGAAGTATACATATAACTGTATTAGCAATAATATTTAGTGACAAGAAATGTGTATTTCAAGATAGCATATTACTAGCTATTATCGTCCGGGAAAAGAATTGTTTGATATGTTGTAACCAGCACAACTATTATTTGTTATGGACTACACGCAAAGGAGAGATTGGAATTACGTAGGAAACGTAGCAACTTACCGTAGTAAAGAGCCAGTGGGTTTTCTAATTTACAGCAAAGCAAAAGAAGGAAAATATTTGTTTTAAAAATTCTATGTTACACGCATACACACATACACACACACACACACAATATATATATATATATATAAATATATATATATATATATATATAAATAAATATATATATTATATATATATATATATATATATATATATATTAATTATATATATATATATATATATATATATATATATATATATATATATATATATATATATATATATATATATATATATATATATATATATATATATAAGTAAAAGTTTGTATATTCGTTTGTCCACTATAGAAATCCAAATCGCTTGACAGACCCAGAAAAAATTTTGCACATGGCTTCTATGTCACCCCAGAAAGGTTTATAACTTAAAATCAAACCCTTACCCCGTGACAGACATACAAACACAAACACTCCCCCCCCCAACCTGCAAACCCTCAGTCTATGGTAGGCCGACAAATGCGATTTTCCTCAATAATTCGTTAGTGTCTTCTTCGATTTTTGAAATGTGCTTCAAGAACGGGAGGGGTGGCACTGGGTGGAAGGGTAGGTCTAAGGAGAGTTACATGATTTCTTTCACCTTGACAGAATACAGGACTGTGACAGACACACTGAGGTCGCATTATCAAACGGATCCAGAAAAATTTCATGGGTGGGGCACCAATTTTCATATTATACATACATACATATACATACATATATATAGATGTATGTATATATATATTATATATATATAAATATTATTTCTATAACAGATTTTTGTAAATTTTTATTTAATTCTGGAATTCCAGTAGTCTGACACCATGGACTAGTGGAGCTGTGAAACTTTCCAGTGAAATTATTCTCAATATTATTATTTTGTCATTATTTTTCATGGGGGGGCACGTGCCCAGGTGCCACCCGCCCCCCCCTCCCTGGATCCGTTAGTGGTCTCATTATCAAACGAGCAGCAGCATGAAATATATATATATATATATATATATATATATATATATATATATATATATATTTATATATATATATACATATATATATATATATATATATATATATACATATATATATATATATATATATATATATATATATATATATATATATATACATATATATATACATACGTATGTATATATATATACATATATATACAGTATATATATATATATATAAAATATATATATATATATATATATATATATATATATATATATATATATATATATATATATATATATATATATATATATATATATATATAGAGAGAGAGAGAGAGAGAGAGAGAGAGAGAGAGAGAGAGAGAGAGATACGACGGCTTTAAGGTTGGTGAAAGGAAAAAAGATCTTTTAATAACAGATACGTGCTAATGTAGCCAATCCTAACCTGCACTGTGGTGGAAAACCCTACTTAACTTGAGCGAGACTCCAGCCATTTTAGGCCCACCCTTGGCCTTAACCAGCAAGTCATCGTAGCAGTTAAGGAGGAAACATTCTATCTAACCAACCAACGCCTAAACACCCCTAACCTATCCTGCAATAGCTGATGTTGAAACTCGGTTGATTTACCCCTGAGAATAATTTTACTGGAAAGTTACGCTACTCCACTGGTAAAATTTACCAAACTACTGGAATTCCAGAATTAATCAGTAGCCGAAATTCATAACTGACGCTAAAATAAAACTGCTGACATAAAAGGAAATCTGTCTTTTGCAGTCACTGTTTAGTCAAACCGTCAATAACGAAAGATGTTAGTATATATAAATACTGTTGGATAAAGCTGTTAGCCGAGAGTGATACCACATTATTTCTTGGATGTTGAATGTCATTATATCTTCAGCCGGAATATTACTTCAAAGACTGTAAGAGCATTAAATTGAATAAATACGAATATATATATATATATATATATATATATATATATATATATATATATATATATATATATATATATATATATATATATATATATATACATACATATATATGTTTATATATATATATATATATATATATATATATATATATATATATATATATATATATATATATATATATATATATATATATATATAGTATATATATGTATATAAATATATATGAATATATATCTATATATATACAAGTACATGTATATATACATATATATTCGAAATTACTTCATCCAAGCCACGTGCATCAACTTCTGCGAACTAGCTGATGGTCTCTGATTTCAATAGCCTTTAATACTTCTTCATAAAGGGCGACAAATATCCTATGAAACTATGACAGCCAATTCTCGAGTATTCCAGTTTAATTACTGAAATGGAGAAACCTCGAGGTAATGCTATTAACGGTCCAAAACCTGATAAATTCTACGGGAATTACACAATAATATTGATCTTTTACTGCTAATAAAATCTCTATATTTTATTACAATGCTGCATTAATTGCTTTGAGAAACAAAGCCTAAGTGGAGCTCAGTTTCGTACCTTTGTTTGGATTTACAGGAAATTTTCATTTTTTTGTTTAAAGATATGCTTTTTGTCTTTTCGAAGATAAATCTCTTCATAGTTCATAACAACTAATCTTGTGGGAAAGAGAATTTAAGTGTTTGTGTCCAATTTTCTAGCATCAACAAGAATTAGTTCAGGTAAAAGTGTGATGTAAAACCCAGGGGGTGTTCCGCATCTATTTGTTCCTCTGAATATGTGAAATCCTTTTTCTGTTGGATGGTTAGAGAACCTTGGTTGTTTTTGAAAGAGAGAGAGAGAGAAAAAAGATATTATGAGTTCAGTAGGTTCCATATACCCAATATGCTTTCCTTGGTAGTGATATTTTCACCACAGCACGCTGAAATTCACAGTGTGTAGCCTTGCGTTGTTCCATAATCCCCAGTCATCTTTAGTTCTATATTTCTTAGCCTCATAATCCCAAATGTAACTGTTTTATATTTTGCTGTCTGAAAAATGCTATTTCCTTATCTCTAAAGACACCTTTCATTTTTCGAAAATTAAGTTTTTGCACAAAGAAGAAAGGTTCTTAGAATCACAGGATATTAATAAAAGAAAGTCTCGCTTTTGTCTCGTTTTTACTCGTATTTTGCCTTGAATACATTTACCACCTTCCCTCTGCATCGAGCTTTGCAGATAAGGGAATGTTGGTATTTTCAGAGATTGACATAAATTGAAGAGCGAATAAATATATTAATAAATAGACAGATTTCATGTAGGGGATAAGGGAATGAAGCCCTGGTAACATCGGGTTCTGCATAAGAAAAAGCATGAGAAAACAAATCGTCAAATAGACTAGACACACGCCGACAGAGAGTGCAAGGGAATGAAGCCCTGGTAACATCGGGTTCTGCATAAGAAAAAGCATGAAAAAAACAAATAATCAAAATCGGGTTCTGCATAAGAAAAAGTATGAAAAGACAAATCGTCGAATAGACTAGATACACGCCGACAGAAAGTGCAAACTGGCATAGCTTGTCTCTTGGGATGAGAACATGAGAACATCTCTGAGCGAAACGAAGGAATACGAGTCGATTATCTACACTGAGCCTCTTGATGCTGCTGACGTGATTCCTCTAGGCCGTCCTAGCCTAGCAATGCTCTCCTTTGTACAGTACTTCATGGCAAGAATCCCACGACTATTTCCATGAGCTGGGTACCACTGAAGGTACACAGAGGGTATGCCTCAGAACAGCTCCCTCCTGCCTGTCCAAGGGCCTTGGCTCTCATGTAGTCACCAACGGCCCCATCCGGCATTAAACCTTCGCCCGGTTTGACCACCGGCCTAATTGGAAAGAAAGTGAGGAAGATTATATATATAGGCTATATATATACATTTATATATTTTCTGGTCGGTTTGTTCCAAAACAGTCTAAAATTTATTCCACAAAATACATCATAACACCACTGTTACATTGTTGATGGTCTATGGGCCACTTCAATAACCAGAAAAAGAATAAAAAATGAATATGAAAACAACAAGGACTAAGCATAAGCAGAAAGTTAAAGAAGTTAGAACTCAGGGAGTAACAGTTTTCTTTTGGCAAATTTAACATGCTATGAATTGAAGGATTGCGATCATGTAAAGAATTTTGGAGAAATACACGTGTATGTGTGTTAGCTGATTTACTTGTTTATGTGGCTGTGTTTATTACATACATAAAGTAACAGCCACATATGTCTAAAAAATGAGAATTTAAAATTGTTATTGGATGATGGAATTATTTCCCTTGTTGATTTAAGTTTGGGAAATGTTATGATAAAAATATAATAATAATTATCTTTGTAACTACAAGTTGAATAAGTTATATTCAGTGCCATTTAAACGCAAGGTGTAGGAAAACTGAGTATCTACTGCTGTTAAGATGGGAGACGATGCAGTTTCCATACAATATTTCAGAATTTGAAAGACAAAGGGAATTATCTAGACACCATTCTTTTAGAATTTCCTATACACAAGTGAAAGAAATGAGAAATAAAGAAAGAAACGAATTCGTAGTACAAATATTGAATGTTACTAAAAAAAAAAAAGAGCTCTAGACTAAGCGACAGGACCTACCCAACAAGACTGAGGACGGAGAGTTCTTCCACCGTGAGCTCCCCCGGGTCCCTCTTTGCCAACTCACACATGAACTTGAGGCCGCACCCTGTAACATCCTCCTGACGGATCAAACGCAGGCTGTTGCCGATGGCGACGGTCTTCTTCTTCGCAGCACGTCTGCGCCGCCGGCCGTATCCACCGCTAGGCCTGTGTTTGCTTCTGCTTCTACTACGCCGCCGGAATATAGATGCCACGCCTAGGAAACCTAGACCAACAGCTCCTGCCACTGCCGTGGCAGCTCCTGCTACGATGCTGCCGCTGCCTACTGTTAGGCCGATCGCCGTTGACATGTTTCCTGAAGTTACGGGCATCATTATAACAAATATTTACTCTAGGTCGGAAAATATTCAGGTATACACTGATGCAACTGGCCTTTGGTACATCAGAGAAAATCATATTCTAGAAAAAATTCTTATTGTGCTGATGAAAATAGGCCTACCAAGTTGCTATCTGTAAACAAATCACAACAATAAATAAATGTATGTATAAATAAACAGCAGCTACTAGATGTACAGTACTTTTCTTATTGTATAACAGGAAAATAAATTAATTTTGATTATTAAAGGCACATGACATTAAGCACGGTATGTTTATCTTCTGTGTAAAGTCTGTAGCCTACTACTCTACATCGTTGAAGGCAGGGAAAGGGTCTATCTTATATATGAATATACATTTTGTCCATACATATAATATAATTAATATTTCACTATATATATATATATATATAGGCTATATATATAGTATATATATATATATATATATATATATATATATATATATATATATATATATATATATATATATATATATATATATATATATATATATATGCCTTGATACTACAACGCAAGGAGCTTTTGGAAATTCAAAAAAAGATATTTTGTAAACCTGGTAAAATGGGTAATGAGAACATTCCATTGGCGGTTTTAAAATTTTGTACAGACAATAACTCATAGTAGTTCAATTTTTTCACCTCCAGTCAGAAAACATTTTAAGTCGAATAACAGTGTCAAGACAGAACAAAGACTGAACAAAGAAAAAAAAAAAACAAAAGAGGTTCGCACACAGCAGATATAATCAAATCCAAAATTTACATTAAAACTTTAACAGATTTTTTGGCACTGGCTATCAAAAAGTGTAACAATGGTACTAACAGGTGCATACCTTAATTGTAACCTAACCTAGAGCCAACCGTTATACCTAGCCGATAACCTTACTTAACAGGAGCTTACTTAACTGGAGAGAAGAAACTAACCATTACTTGTTTACCAAACTTGGTAATATGTTGTGAGGAGTTGATTTTTCAAATAAGTCTTCTCTCTCTTTCTTGGTTTTTAATCATTTACGACGATTTTGGTAAAAAAAAAAATGACTGTCACAGGGGGGCCCCACCCCCAGGCCAAGCAAGACAAAGCGACCTAGTGTTAGACAGATTAGGATGTTTTTGTAATTATTGAGTGCACATTTCAAAATGTATTTCTCCTGGTGGTTCTGTTTGTCCCGTGGCCTCTAAGCCTATTTTATCATTAATCCTTTCACCAGCTACTCAATTTTTTAGTTTGTTTTAGAATGTTACTTGTCAGAACAGGGTTAGGATTGTTTTAGGCTGATGTTGCTGATGGATTTTCATCTGACTGTTGTAAGTTTGCTTTCATTTTGGTCACAGAATACCTCATTTATCGTTACCTATCCGCAAAATATCAACATGTCCCCGATTACCTCAGGAGGGGGACGGGGCAGGGAATGCGCTCACGGAGGATTTTTGATGGAAATGAGTGTCATAATCGTAAGACAAGGCGAAAACTACCAGAAAACAGGCTTAAAATAATGTCAACTGTTCTTGTCATCTGTTATTGCAATTTTGATACTTAGAGGATGTTTTACATTCAACTTTACTATTCCTAAAACGAGTCCAACTACAAAATTCAGTGCTTCTCAGACAAACTTTCAAATTTTGGGGGATTACAAGAGCAGCTATAAAAAAGGGTTCCACTGTGAACTAAATGCTGTTTTTAAGCAAACATAATATGAAATCCAAACGAAGTGCTCAAGCACTTTAGACAAGTTAAAGTTCTTTTACAATGCAAATGTTGATGAGATGCTTAAAATTAGTGAAGTACACAATATATCCTAATTCATGGAAAAGACCCTTATAGACTTAACATAGCCTGCAGATTCATTTGGCAAAGATAGAAACCAGCTAGATCTGATAATGATGTAGAATATTCCGTAAGTATAGCTACGTATAACTATCGAATATATCATGAAGAACAACGTGAAAATGAACTCACCTACAACAGATCGATGTGGACGAATCAAGAAACTGTTATATAAGAATGGAGTGGAAGAGGAAGAAGAAGCTACTGACGAATTCACATTTCGCGCAGAACGTTATATACCGTCAGCTTCGCACTATTCTGACATTGAATTTCGTGACCATTTCGGTCATTTAGCGACGATAGTCACTCGTGACAGAGAAACCCATTGGTCGAGATTGACCGCCTTTCGAAACGCTGCAGCCAATTGGCGCCAACGCCGGAAGGTTAATCCGACAATTCCTCCAAAAAAGATGGATTGAGTCACTAAAAGCACGAAAATTCCTCTTCCCTAACGAAGCTCGCAGAGAACACTCCCCCTTCCTCCCTCCCTCCCTCTCCTCCCTCCCCACGAAAGGCGTATCTCACCAAAACGAACATTTACAACTCCCGGTTACGAAAGCATTGTGGTTCGCGGCTCGTTTAATTTCTTTCCATGCAGTTAGGTCTTAAAAGTCAGCGATGCTCAAATAGAATTTGATATGATGCTGCCCTGATGTGCTGCATTGGATCTGGTGCCTGTTAAATTTTCTCTCCTTTTAGCCTCTCTATATCTTTTTCTGTCACTGACTGACCTTTTGGTTAGTACATCTTTCCTTAAGTGTTTTAACAGACGTTCATCTCCCATTTCGCTTGGGAAAGGTGGCGTTGGTGCATCTGCTAAGTTATATAATTTCCTGTTACATTCTTCACTTCCTAAAATTAGTTTTGCCTTATTTACGTCTAACATTTATGTTGTGTATGTTGCCTTTCCATTGCATTCATTGGTTTAGTTCCATTTGTTTTTTGTTATGAATAATATGTAAATAACACATTTATATGAGCGTCCCCAGCTATTGAATAACATTTATTTTCCTAAAGGTTTTCATATATTTAACTGTTTTGTGAATGCAAATATGATTTAATGTAACAATCCAACTATTTATATCTATCTACCTGTATCTGTATATATGTATATACAGTATATTTATGTATGTATGTATGTATGTATGTAATATATATATATATATATATATATATATATATATATATATATATATATATATATATATATATATATATATATATACATATACGTGTGTGTGTGCGAGTGTGCAATGTGTCTATATGTATATATTTAAAATAACAGCAAGTAGACTGGAAATAATATCTTTTTAATATTTACATGTCTTACCAGTGTTGTGTAGTCTCATAAGGAATATTTGATGTGGAACTAATATTTCGATTCTAAACACCTGAAAATAAAATAATTAGAGAAACTGCAATTAGGAGTAATGTATTTCCCTATGACAAGGACTGCATCAAAATACTTACATAGCCACAATAATGATAAGACATATTTAAACCAGAAATAATAATAAGAAAATTGATGCTTTGCCTAGACATTAAATAGATACTATACTTGTGGTGCATCACTATATTGTGATCGAAAATAATGAGTAAAAAAGCCACAATAATGTAATTGATAAATTGTATTTTTGTATCTTGAAAAAAATACAGTTTATCAATTACATTATTGTGGCTTTTTTTTTATTCAGATACTATACTATTTGAAAAGTAAGTTTTCCTTATAGGTCTATAAATTCCTCAACTAAACATATTTCCAACTATTTCATCCTCGATGACAGCGATTGGATCCTCGTTTAGAACAACGTGCAGGTTGAAATACGACAAAAACAACAACTGGAACAAATATAAAGATTCTGTTCGAATAAAAATGAACATTCATCTTAGCTCAGTATCATGCTGCGTCACTGTGTCACTATCACGAAAATTATCATTTCGATGCGCCTTGGTTGTGAAGTGCTTCTGGGAATCGCCCGTTCATGAGAGTTACGGATGGGGTTTCAATTTAAGCTTCTCCTTACTTCTTACTAACTATAGAGTGACATGCGGCTTGCGCGATTCGCATTGCTGCGTAACTGAGAAATATAACTGATCTGGACACACGAACGCCTTCGTGCATTTTACATGAACCGATCAAGGAAAGCTCAGGGTTGTTTTAAACTGTCTTGAGGTGTTTGACGGTCATAGATCGCGATTGGTATATTTTCTTCTGCTTGAACATTTCGCTACAAATGACCTACGTTTCTTCAGTTTTCTAACACACACAGACACAAACACACACACACTCATTCACAATTTATCTGGCCCAAACTATTATATACCTTGGTTTGACCCGCTAAAGTCTACTGCCAGGTATGTCATTCACGGCTTGGTTCGATCTTGGAGTCACAACCAGTGGAGAAAAGTTAGTAAGTATAGAGCCAACGACCAGTATATATATATATATATATATATATATATATATATATATATATATATATATATATATATATATATATATATATATATATATATATTAGCTGACCAACCTGGCACTGCCCAGAAAAACTCTGAATGACATTCAATAAACTGTCTCTCTCTCTCCTGCTTTCTCCTCTCTAACACCCCTAAGTTTATCTGTAATTTCTTCCGTCAGTACATCGAAACTGCCATTAAAACTTATGTGTAGACAACAGTTAGTGGGCGGAGACAGTCCACTCACCAGAACAGATGAACCTATGGTATTACCTAAATATCTTCTGACCGATTGACAGGTAATTGCACGTGTGGACAGGTTAGCGCCAATTTCATGACAGTTTGCCATTGTATTTCATCGGGGAAGCATCTCAGAGACTCTGGTCAGAATATGAATAAATTATGTATAGGCTTATTCATTTCACTGTTAGACCCTTCAATGCTATTTGTAGGCTGTTATAAGTCCAAATCATAGAATAAAAATCTAAAACAATATTTCCATGTGATACAGACAATTTGGTAAAGGCCTAGGCAAATGATGTCTTTTTATGATATGTGTTACTATAATGAAAATAAACTTCACTGTCCAATTCATAAAAAACTGAACCAACCCCTCAGTTCTAATTTAAACTCATTCATTAATATTGTATGAAATAGATGTCTTTTTTTTTAATAAGACATATTTAGTCATACTCAGTTATGCCTTTTTACTTCTTTCCTATTATTAATGAATTGCTACAAGAATTAGCCTTGCACCCCCTCATCATATCAAGAAAGAAAGTGGCAAAACACTTTCCTATACGGCTAACCTCAAACTCGTGATACATATTTTTTATATTTGTTTTAGGGATGTTTTTAACATAACATAATAAATTACAACTCATTATCTTTACAATGACTTCAAATTCCTTAACATAGAATTGTATATAAAGTTACATGTACGGCATCTATAAACTTGGTCAATTCGTACAATACCGTAATCATGAATCAAACAAAATCTTTCCCTTCTTGGAGGAATGTGAGACAATCAGTTATTTATTGTTTTGAATAAACATGTATTGATAAAAGATAAAAACGAATGTATATCATTCTAATATATAACCATAAACAAAATTTTATTTTCCTAACTGATGGGAATACTGTGTATGATTACATCAGCAAAAGGTATGAATTGACGTGTTGTGTAACCTGTGAGCACTTCAAAGTTACTCGAAGTGCAGTAGTTGCCATTTCTTAACTTAATCCCTATTTGCATCTAATACATTTACCCTCCAAGTGCCTTTCGGAAAAGATTTCCAAATGTAATGATTTACATTCCTTTAAAGTTTTGATCTAGAATTTTCAGTCATTATCTTCCAGGTAATCAGTATCAAGCAACGTGAAAAGAAACTTAATTTCCATATTCAGTGTTCTTGCCAATTTGCACTATAATTAATTCCTACTGCTGGAGTGTCCAAGGTGATATTTCGATTATTCCAGCACAGCCAACATGTTGTTCTTCCTACATGATGTTGGTGATCATGTAATAAATGAAGTAGGATTATGCGTGGGATCATTTTAACACCATACGCAAAAAGGGAATGTGTTAATTACTTATTATATCATGTAAAGTCTTCAACAATATGTATGAATGGGTGGGACAAATTGTGATTATCGCTTTTTGCACAATGAAGCAGTTGCCAGATGTCGCATATGTAAAACTGAAAGTTATTTTTCGATATACATCCCTTTCATGGGCGCTTGTTCTTGCAAAGAGGTAGGTATTAGAGTTATGGAATCATTTGAGTATAATGATATATCATCTAAACTTCTATACCATATGTACCAAAAGTTACCGACTAATGTTTTTCGTTCGTTATGCAGATGCTGCCTTACACTTTTTTGCATCGTAAATTGTCATTCTTCTCTCTAGGCAATAATTTAGTAATAAACCTCAAAGGTAGGGATAGATTTCACTCTAGTGTTTGAGAGAGAGAGAGAGAGAGAGAGAGAGAGAGAGAGAGAGAGAGAGAGAGAGAGAGAGAGAGAGAGTTTGGTGGTGGTTTTGTCTGGCTGAAATCATTGTTTTAAGCCACAACTATGCATGTGCGGGCTCGGCTTTGCTTACTACAGAAAGCAATTAGCGATTTAGATTTTCAATGTAGATTTCATCGAGGTAATAAACAATTATATTAATTATTATCATAAATTATGATAAAAATTCACGTAAATTCTGATAAAAAACTGATGTTATAGGGAAATTATTGTTGTAGGTTAATCATACTTCTGGAAGCGCCAGAAGAAAAGGCGAAGTGTCAGGTGTAAAATGAGGATAAACCCAGAAAACTGAAGGAAAATGTGACGTAAAAACGAAAATCTTCATTTGTTTTGCCTGTGTTTGAATGTCTGTCACAGGGTAGGGGTTTGATTTTGAGTTAAAAACCTTTTTGGGGTGACATAGAGGCCGTGAGCAAAATTTTGTCTGGGCCTGTCAAGCGGTTCGGATTTCTATAGTGGACAAACAAATATACAAACATTCACTTATATATATATATATATATATATATATATATATATATATATATATATATATATATATATATATGTATGTATGTATGTATATGTATATGTATAAATGTAAAAAGTCACGTGTAAATTCTTGACGGACCTACAAAACTACTGCAAGTGCGCATGTACACACATACATACATACATACATACAGTACATGCACTCACACACACACATATATATATACAGTATATATACACATGTATATATATACTGTACATATAAATATATATATATATATATATATATATATATATATATATATATATATATATATATATATATATATATATATATATATATATATATATATATATATATATATATATATATATATATATATATACATATATATATATATATATATATATTTGATTGCCCGCAGTATGTTAAGGTATCAACGGCACTAATGCTCAAGAATACGGATATGCAGCATCAACCTAAATAATAATACTGATGATTACTAAACCCATCCTCAAATCATTGATGCAGAGAGAGAGAGAGAGAGAGAGAGAGAGAGAGAGAGAGAGAGAGAGAGAGAGAGAGAGAGAGAGAGAGAGAGAAAGAAGGACAGGTCTAGTTCCAAGGTTTATTGACTTTGCTTATCAGTCAGTCAGGAAATATGCGAATTAAGAACCTTACTTTTTGTCCAATAACATCAGTAACTCTGTTCGAAGATCGCGTACATTTGTCATGGCTGAGAAGTCCTGCCCCAAAAGAGTCCCTTCTCACAAAATTGACTTTTTTTTTTATTACCTACGAAATCGCAGCATTTTTAGCCGGTTACGAGGAACACCTTTGGTAAAAGTTTCGTAAAGTTATGCGCTCAACTTTCAGGTGTAATCATACTAACAAAAATACCACAAACAAACCAACCAATCTATCCAAAACCGCTAAATAATTGAGCAAATATCAATAAACAGTTGCACGTACAAACAACATTCGAAACCACAATAATTATCTCTGTGGTTCTTCAGAAATTTCCGGCAACTTGCTCATTTCTAAAAAAAAAAATGAGAAAAGAAGATCTCTGCAAACTGAAGATCGAAGAAAAGTTACACAAACCACAACAACAAAACTCCCAGATGCGTAAACAACTCGAGACCCATTAATGTTGACCGAGATGTAATGTGTTATTGCTACGAGGACGAAAGTGAATGCTAAAGTGTTGACAGGTAAAGAGTCAGTGTTGCACATTTTATGACTGCATGACAGCTATATTAATTCTCTTCTTAAACGACGTTATTAAACGCAGCACTAAACATGGGTTTGTGCAATAAGACTATGCACAGTCTTCTTCTTCTGAGATGCCTAAATCAAAATGATCTTGAGTGCAATATAATTTTTGTTATTCTATTACTTTTGGAAACAGTAACAAAAGCAGTATTTTATATTGCAAATAAATAGATTCATGGCTTTACCCTTTTGTATTTTTGAAATAAATTTGTTGTCTGCGAATGCAGATGCAATAATTTAACCGTCTCTTATCTTTGGTAAGTGAACGCTGATGATCATTTGTCATGCGGTGGGACTTCTGGTAACCGGAATTTAAACCAGATAATTGCCATTACAAAATCAAATAATAGTTCGAGATAAATAGACTAAATAGAAATTCTTGACATTCTCTTAAGGACTTTTTCTTTTCCTAAAGAGCCACTTATAGCATAAGGTACGATCAAACAAAGCTGATACCTGCAGGCAAAGTGAACTTGAGGACAAGCTACTTAATCAGGGCACTGCCTTTATTTATTATTTGCCGACAGGTTCTTCTGACGACTTTGCCAAAAAAGAAGTTGTTGGGGGAGGGGGGGTGACCAGTGGAAGACCTTTCGGAAGATTCACACGAAAATTTATTGTCTTGCTTAGATATGCTGTAGTTTCATCGCCGTGACCCAATTCAGTGGGCAACTTTGCTTGGATTTCTGACAAAATAAGTTGACAGGGTCACAAAGAGTAATGCGATGTTACCGATTCTTGCTGGGCTCTGCGATTAGACACAAAGGAGAATCCCAGTGGTGAGTTACTGATTCAACTGTCCAACACAAGGGAATATTTCCACATTCAGATTTCTGAATAACAAAACCCTAATGTACTTTAAAAGAGTTGTTATGAAGCTGCAGAGAACAAGAATAAGTTCCCACACAGGGAAAGGATCTGAATTCTGTAAATAATTCTTGAAGTTCAAGATTTAGAAGGACTAAATTAAAAGGTTGCTAGTCCTTCTTCCTAACCAACGACCGTTGCACTGGAGCCTTTGGCGCATGAATCAACGTGAGATCTATGGAAACTAGTAACCACTATTGGCATGATGGACAAAGGCAGTTATAGAGTGAAATCACTGTAGTTTCTGTGACAGATCTGGAATCCTCTTCTGCATAGCACGGTCACAACTACGGTCCAGTTTATCTTTTGGTCGAAGAACATACCATTAAGAATTTACCTAATAAGAAACCAGATTTAATCAGATTACCAAACTAGTAGTGTGCTTGGCTACACGGACACTCTCAGAAGCCATGAAAAATTAATTAATCCCATCTTGAGATTCTACTTTGGTGGTAACAGTGCTGAGTATAAAGTAAAAAATCAAAAGTTAAATAACCAGTAAATAATTGACCATCAAAGGATATCGGAAACATAAAAGAGGGTAGCGAATTGCATATGATATCCGGAAGAGCATTTGAAAGAGGATGAGCGCAAGTTACTGCGAAGAGAATTTGCTCTTTCAGCTTAAGACGGTTGGAATGTGGCACTCTTCCAGAGTATTTTAATCAAAACTACTGGGCATGAAAGAACACATTACTGCTATTTTAACTCCAATAAACGATAAATACTTACAGCTCGTATTATGATGAAATCAAGTGAAAATAGCGAATGGAATCTTGAATTTTTTTTACACATCTGTCCACCAGGTTGCTTCTTCGTGTTTGGGCAAATAGAACTCCTGACATCTAAGAATCTTTAGCATTCGATCTATGAAGCTGAAAATGATGCCTATTATCCATTCCATTCGTTATAATTTTACCTTCAAAGAGGGCATTGTATCTTCAAGTCATTCAACAATTTAAAATAAAGAATCAACAGGGAAGATGGACAAAGGAGAGAATTAGCGGGTATATGGACTTGCTTCAATGTTCAAATAGGCAAAAATCAGGTGCTAAGAGATCCTGATGAAACGCACCAGGTTCCGTCGTCTTCTAAGACGGTGACGAGTGAGAATGTGACGTACTTTGCTCTTTTCTCTTGTTGTGAAGAATCACGCGTGAATGACGTCATCAATTGCTAAATGAATGACTGTGTCGATATGGGTTGTCTGACAATTCAAAAACCTGCGTAAAAATCATCTCCTTGGTGCCATATGGCGCTTTTACGATGACCTTGTCACTTTTTATTTACGCTGGATTACCGCATTATTTTCCATTTGCGGCAGTGGCTTGTGTGACGCAACTTTCGAGACCGTCGGCTGCAGGCAGCGTTTTTTTTTTTTTTTTTTTTTTTGCACATTTGCTGCATCGCTGCGAGTTAATGAAGCACTTTTAAAAAATGTCATCCTACTATGTTTTCAACCTTGTCCATATATGCTTGTTCGATAGTTTTTATTTGTTTCCTGTTGTAATGTATACAAAAGAGCAAACGTTTCAGGTAAGGAAACTAGCAATTTGCGTGAAATTCAGACCATTTCGCGTCAAATTATTTGCCAAATGGAATTCATCTAATTAACGTTCAGTCGAATTTAACCCCCTGATTTGTCACTGTCGTTTGCCTTATTTACTATTCGCCTCATCGAGACAATTACCGAAAGCATAAAGTCGTCTGTACTCTCATTTACAGCTAAGGATATCAAATAAATGATTTACGATGGTACGGTAAACTTGGTATCATTCGGCTACGATGAACGGTAAACTTGATAATATTCAGCTACGATGGAACGGTAAACTTGATAATATTCAGCTGCGATGAAGCAGTAAACTTGATAATATTCAGCTATGATGGAACAAAAAAACTTGATAATATTCAGCTATGATGGAACAAAAAAACTTGATAATATTCAGTTAGGATGGAACAGTAAATTTGATAATATTCAGTTACGATGGAATGGTAAACTTGATAATATTCAGTTACGATGGAACGGTAAACTTGATAATATTCAGTTGCGATGGAATTACGATGGAACAGTTACGATGGTAAACTTGATAATTATTCATGCAACGATGAAACAGTCAACTTAATAATATTCAGCGATGGAACCTCTTGATGGAACGTCTTGATAATATAGTCAGCTCAGCTCGATGGAACGGTAAACTTGAAAATGGAATGGGTAAATTTGATAATATTCAGTTACGATGGAATCTTAAACTTGATAATATTCAGTTACGATGAAACAGTAAACTTGATAATATTCAGCTACGATGGAATGGTAAACTTGGTAATATTCAGTTACAATGGAACGATAAACTTGATAATATTCGTTTACGATGGAATGGTAAACTTGATAACATTCAGCTACCATGGAACCTCTTGATAATATTCAGCTACGATGGAACGGTAGACTTGATAAGATTTCAGATGGAATGGTAAACTTGAAAATAGTCAGAATGGAACGGTAAACTTGATAATATTCAGCTACGATGGAACAGTAAACTCGATAAGATTTAGCTACGATGGAACGGTAAACTTGAAAATAGTCAGCTATGATGGAACGGTAAACTTGAAAATAGTCAGCTACGATGGAACGGTAAACTTGAAAATAGTCAGCTACGATGGAACGGTAAACTTGAAAATAGTCAGCTACGATGGAACGGTAAACTATGGAACGGTAAACTTGGAACGGTAAACGGTAAACTTGAAAATAGTCAGCTACAGTGGCTACTTGATGGAACGGTAAACTTGATAAAAACTTGATAAGATTCAGCTATGATGGAATGCTACTGAATAAGATTTGAGTTACATGGAACGGTAAACTTGAAAATAGTCAGCTATGATGGAACAGTAAACTTGAAAAAACTGATGATAAGATTCTTGAAAATAGCTACGATGGAACGATAAAGTCAGCTACGATGGAACGGTAAACTTGATAAGATTTAGCTACGATGGAACGGTAAACTTGAAAATAGTCAGCTACGATGGAACGGTAAACTTGAAAATATTCAGCTACGATGGAACGGTAAACTTGAAAATAGTCAGCTACGATGGAACGGTAAACTTGATAAGATTCAGCTAGGATGGAACGGTAAACTTGATAATTTTCAGTTACGATGGAACGGTAAACTTGATAATATTCAGCTATGATGGAACGGTAAACTTGATAAGATTCAGTTACGATGGAACGGTAAACTTGATAAGATTCAGCTACGATGGAACGGTAAACTTGATAATATTCAGCTACGATGAAACAGTAAACTTGATAATATTCAGCTACGATGGAACGGTAAACTTGATAATATTCACAGCTATGTATTCACATACGTATCATTACATAGTGTGGTATGGGTAGGTATTCACATACATTTACCCAAGAGATTATTTATGCGTACTTTTATTGATATATAATATACCAATTATATATCAATATAA
Source organism: Macrobrachium rosenbergii (assembly GCF_040412425.1). Taxonomy (NCBI): domain Eukaryota; kingdom Metazoa; phylum Arthropoda; class Malacostraca; order Decapoda; family Palaemonidae; genus Macrobrachium; species Macrobrachium rosenbergii. The sequence goes on from NC_089744.1 coordinate 19,284,537, forward strand.
ATAAATAAATATTTATTTATTTATTTAAATATTATCTTATTTAGATATTATTTTCGTTTTCAATCAATATTGCAAGTTTTAGCTCTCGACGTCATTGTAACATTTCTGTTGTTTGTTTAAATGCCAAGCTGTCTCTTTCCAGATATCATCATTGTGCCTTGCACTGTTCTTTTCTCCTCCTCCGCTTTTTCTGCATATCACCAGTGACATTCTTAATTTTTTTTTTTGCCTTGAAGTTCTCCTTAAATTATTTTTATTTGTTTTACTATTTTTTGTGCTTAGGTTATGGTTCCAGATCTGAGTACCACCTCTAGCTAGTGCTAGTTGAATCCTTTACTCTATTTCGGTTTTTCGATGGATGCCATCTTAATAATACTCGTTTGAATGTCATTGGTGATCAGTGTTTTACACTTTGGTGAAAGTTTTAAATTCTTCTCTAATTCTGTCTCACACTCCTTCAATCTTCCTTTAATCCTCACATTTTTATTGGTGATTCAGAACAGGGAATAAAACATGCTGTTTGTTGGAATGTTTTTGTATTTGTATCGTAGCGGAATTTTTGTCCATGTTGGTAACAAGTAAAGCCTCAATGCCTTTTTGGGGTTATGGTTCATATAACATAAAATTTCATTTCTACATACACACATAAGTTTATGCATGTACATGCATGTGCAGTGGTACAGTACATATGTGCCTCCTTGGAATGTTGTTGAAGAAGTTCCGATGCTTATTATTTCACGTTTAACAGCAAGTTAATTTTTTAGATAAAATATTCGATATAAGAAATTTACTGTGAAACTTTTGTTTAAAGGTTTGCTTTTCAAAAAGAATTAGGCAAATGTTTAAAATCAGCTTGAACGGATTTCAGTGACTGAGCGCACACTTCCACACAATGTGCACATTCATTTGTTGCTATTATTCCACTCAGTTTAATTTCATGAACTGTATTTAATAGTTGAAACCATCATCCATTTTACGGCAAATGTGCCACAACGGCATCCCTGAGCTGAGTACCATTGAGAGGCAAAATGAGTAAGTACTTCCGCAGTTTCCTCCTTGGAGCCCGACGCTCTTCGCTACGCTGTAGTCGTTGACAACATTCTCGGATAGAATTCGTTCTTCTGGGTGTACAGGCGGCCTGTAAGGCAAAGAGAAAGGACGGTGGGATTCTTAGAAACTATAAGATCTAAAAAGAAATGTCGAAATACTCTAGTTAACTAGTAACAGCACTGGAAGTTAACGATGACGTAAATGCCATTGGCATATAAGGGGAAAGCATATATCACTTTTATGATCGTGTAAATTCAAACTCTCCGTATCGAATATATCTGAGGACGGCGAATCTAATGCTAAAATGTGATTTAAATAGATGATCTAGATCCGAACTGGAAATAGACATGAAAAATGCTATAAAACATTGTGTGATACACCTGGTGATCAATGACGTCAAATCCTGTACGCAAAGCCGAAGAAAGTATGCAACATTTACTGCGGTCTTTACAAATGCGTTAGATTGTCACAATCAAAGGGCTTTTCATGATGTCTGAGAACCTAAGGAACCACAGCCCCTCTCCTGGCCTTTCCATCCGCCGACAAGCAAAGGTGATGAATAGTGTACAAACAAATAAACAAATAAAAAAATAAAAAACTTACGTAGCCTGGGCCGTTCTCGATACCAGACTTGGCTCTGGACAATTATCGATGTCGGATGCTCCGGAGTCTCTCTCTCTCTCTCTCTCTCTCTCTCTCTCTCTCTCTCTCTTGTAACACTTTATGTGTGATTTTGTATCTATTTTCATGCATGTGTAAATGCACAATAAACACACTGTAAGTGTCTTTTGTTATCAATTATATTTGAATAATGAGTTACTCTGAAAGCTTCCTACATGAAATTCAGAATAAAGAGTCTGTGAATACGAATATGTTCACAGTGAAAGGCTTTTGAATACGAGAAAGGAACCCATTTATTTTTAAAAGAATTTCTTGCACATACTAACAGCAAAGCGAATGCAGTTATGAAGGAGGATAATTAACATTAAAGATATGATAGAATTAAACACTTCACAGTATTGTAGATTGTACAAAAAGCCACTGAAAAAAAAAAATCCACTTCACAAAGGGTAAAAAAGTTTAGTACTGTACTTTAATGTCAACTTCGTCTTAGTTACACTAATTTTTGAACAGCGCCGAATTTTGGACCTTAAGAATGTCTATAAGTGAGGAATGGATTCATACACCATTTACACCATCGGATGAATCCGCGTCTTCTACATAATAAGCCATATTACTTCTTCGTTCATATTTTTAGGAGCTATAATGTTTTTTTGGTAGCAGACGACACACACTATCGCAAGAAAATATATTTCCCAAAGCACAAAAGTCCTAAAAATGCAAAATATCGTCAGTACTGTACTCTGTGTTGATAGTTTCAAGTCACAGAGTTAAATGGCTGACATCTAACGGAAGTTTGACAAACAGCTGTTAACTTTTATTGGTTTTCGTGGCTTTCAAGACAATTTATTACCGTTGAAATCACAGCGAAATGTGTAAAATTTTATGAGAACGACTGTTATCCATATTTATCATATTCACAAACAATTAATGTAGAATGAATTTTACTCTAAGTCTAAGTGTTGCTGGGCTAAATATTAACACCTCGAAATGCTATTATGACTAGATTAAGGTTTTTGAAACGACTAATTTTTCAGTCATATCTAAAAACCCGCTTACCCCACGATATTGAGAATCGAGAGTTCCTCGACAGTAAGTTCCTCTTCCTCGCTGGAAGCCAGTTCACAAACGAGACGAAGGCCGCATCCCGCCACGTCCTCTCGACGAATGAGGTCTAGGACCCTCTTAAGGGCCTTTGACTCGTCTTCAGTAGAACGCTTCCGGCGGCCAAACCCTCCTCTGTAGCCTCCATAACCTCCGCCGTAGCCACTACCTCTGTGGAGGAGGAATGCTTTTGCTGCTAGGCCTAATTTAACGGCCCCAGCAAGTGCTGCTGCTCCCGCTGCTCCTAGGCCTAGCCCCAAGCCGCCGGTGACAAAGGTCGCAGCCATTCTTTTGGTGTTGCAGAAGCTGTGGGGTAAGTGTGGAATAATCATTTCCTCAAAAGTTCTTGTTGGTTGAAGAATTTAGTCTCTACATTAATTATGCCGGATGAGTTCACAAAAGAACAGTGATAATCGTTTATGATTGACATGAAGGTGCATACTCAAACAGATTCAGTCTCAGAAATGTTATACAGAAGAGTGCTGTTGGGTAAAAAAGGTATTGTGGAATTACTCTGTATTGCCTCCCAACCCGTACCCTGCTGAAAAAAGATTGTACACAAGAATAAAAATCACCGTTACTTGATAAAGAACAAAAATAAAGTTCCTTTTGTGCGACACTTGGGAATATCGACAGAACTCAGAGATCATCTTTATGATCTGAAAACAGAATATAAAGCAACACATATCCACGGGAAAAAACTACGAATCAGACGAAAATTCTTTTCAGACTCAAAGTTTCAGACAATTAAGAGAGATTTACCATTTCAAATTTATTGTTTTCACTTTAAAATTAATCTATCAATCTCCGTTATTATTTATTGCTTTATTGCAGCTTTCAATTTATCATTTTCCTTTAATTCTCAGTTCATTTTACTGGAACTTCGAAAGAATCATTTTCCATTTTTAATGATTTCTCTTCGGTTAAAGTAGTCATTTTCTGTTCAGTAAAAGGTTTAGCTTTAATTTTGATGGACACGTTTAACATTATTTTTATTTTGGATGAACGAATTAGGTCGAATTGATTTGTCTTACACGAGTGCACGAATCAGTTCTTCTCTCTCTCTCTCTCTCTCTCTCTCTCTCTCTCTCTCTCTCTCTCTCTCTCTCTCTCTCGTTTGGGATTTTCATGCATATTCATTAACAAAGCATACCGTACCTGGTATATCATTTAACTTTAACATATCGTGTTTACGGCTGCATTATTTTCTAATGTCATCCTTCTTAAGCAATAGATTAAAATTTTTCTAGTACTATTTAAAGAAGTTGAGATAATAATTCATTAACGTGTTATTACTATTATTATTTCAGTAGATGAAACCTATTCACATGGAACAAGCACAAAGGGGCCATTGACTTGAAATTCAACCTTCCAAAGAATGCTGGTTTCAAGCTTCCCACCACAGGCCCCACACTGCAGCAGTAACTGATCATGATAGAGAGCCAGTGATTTTTCATCGCCCTGGGGGAGACGCAAACCCGCGACATCTGAGTGGCATGCCACAACTCTAACCACTATACTAGCGGACATTACTGCAGAGCTATCGTCACGCCCTTGAAGCGCAAAATGACAGTTCTCATCTTAAAAGAGCTGTTGCATGACCTAAAATATTTGAATGAATGAAATCTCTTAGTTAGCCGACTGAGAATAGAAACCAAAGAAAAAGAATGATCTTGATAAAACAAGAATTGGCGTTCTGGGGCATTTGAGGTGAATCGTGCTAAGCGTTCTCCAGTAGCATCCTGCTTCTAATCAATAATTTCTAAGGGGCCACGACATGTGAAACTGAAATTTCTTACTGTTGAAATAATTCTCAAGCAGATATACATTATAGATATTCACTGATATAGCTGCATAACAAACCATCGAAATTTTGTAATCTTATTCTAAAAATTAAATCTGAAAAAGCCTCATATTCTAGGTGGTGGACCTCAGCGACGGTCTGAATTTTCTGGCTGTTTACTTTAGCAGTTCCACAGGGGACAACCCACGACGAATGTGTTTACATCCTGTCTGTCAAGACGCTCACACTGTCAGCCACAGATGGTTGGTAGAGCACAGCGTTGATTGGAAGAGTCTGTCGCGGCTGGTTCCGCTTCCTGTCCATCCTAATGCTTTATTAATTCGTTAATTTATCTGTTTTTCCAATGATTGATGTCCTCTTTTTGTATTTCACTTTACCTTCTGTTACACCATATTCTTGGAAGCCTGGATTTCATGTCAATGGCCCTTGTGGGCTTGTTCTATTTGAATAGGGGGTTCTGAATCTTCTGAATCAGTGGAAATAGGCGATTTCTGGATTTGAACATTATGGTGCCAGCATAAGGTTGGGATAAGACGGCGACCGTATTTTCAAAATTAACCCTTGCATCTTTTGACTAAATCGTTTAATCCTTCGCTTTAGTGTTCTGTAAAAGAAAACCTGAGAAGGCTATTTGTCTGTTATCTTAATCTCAATTGGTATGTTGGAAATGTTTCAAGGTTAAAGTTCATGATTGCGCCTGGAGTCATTCTCAGAAATTGCTGAAGGTTTTCTACCAAGAACTGTTTTGTGATTTTTGTTAACGTTATGCCATTTTAAGTTAAAGGAATAGTTTTACCAGACCACTGAGCTGATTAACAGTTGCTGGGTCTTATTTTACGTGGCTTAGAAGACTTTCTTGGTCGTCACCTTATGACAAATTTATCATTTCCTTTCAGCTTTCATCGAAATATTGTTTTTTCCAGTTTTTCGTCTTGAGTCACAGGTTTAAAAAGAAAAGCTTTATACAGTTTATGGTTTTGGGAATGGTCCAAGAAATACGTTTTTGAATATTAATGTGGGTCTATTAAGACTTTCAGGTCAGCAAATGACAAAAACTTTAATCCAAATTTTATGTTTCAGTACACAGAATATTTTTATAATGTTTGATTTTTTCAGTTGTTTTTCACAGTTGTACAATTATTGAAATGTTTGCAAATTATAAAATTTTTTTTTTGTTTTGCATTGCTGTAATAGATTTCTTGGCTACAAACCGCTTGATATTTGTAGATTTTATAAAAATTTCTGATTTTATATGCATATTCAGTACTGATATTTTTGCTTTTCCAGAGTAAAACAGTGTTGTATTATAATCCTAAACTCCTTCATTTATGATTGGTTATTGGCTGAACAGAAAATTTACAAAATCACTAACAACACAATTATAGCAAGGAAATGCTTTACCAGCTTCTTCCTTTTGATGAAATTATATTCTTAATTTCATCTATAGCTTCGATGGCCAAGTCGGTTAGAGCAGCAGCCTCGGACTTCTTAGAGGTCTGTGGCATGGGTTCAAATCCGCGGCCGACCGCTCACAGAGGCGGACACTTTGCTATCCCTGTAGACACCCTGGGAATGTAATCAACGGATAGGTCTGCTTAAGAGCAAATGGGTGTTACAGACTAATACACACACAAACAAAGCCACTCCAACATCTTCTAAAAACATAACAGACACCTCACACGTCTCGACTGTCGACCTAACCACGCAACGATTCCTCGCTGCCGGGAGAAAGGCCGCTGGTGACTGATACAATACAAGTACATACTCTACCGTGGTCTAAGCGATGACAGGCAGGGTTGCCGAACGAGACTACAAAGTCTACCCCAAAGCCAAATCAATATCCTTCAAAAGAAGGCATCGTGCTTACCCCATACAGATGGGGAAAAAGCACGTTAGAAGAAGAAGAAGATATTCTTAATTCATCTAGTTCCAGTCTTCGTTTTAGTGTTCATGACAAGTGCTTAACATATGTCATTACACATAACGCTCTTGGATCATTAGAAATATTGTTGAGATTAATTAACAACAGAACACTGTAACTCTAATATAACTCACCTTCCTGCGTACAAGAGGTTTTCGAGATTTTTCGAAATGTCGAGGATGGGCCGAAACACGCCACTGCTGGAAACCCCTTTCACCCCTTCGCTTTTATACGACCCTTTCTTGAAAAAAGAATCCACCCTCATTTCTTCGCCCCACCATAGATAATTCTACGTTCCCTGCTCCACCCACCCCGGTCCTCCCATACCTCCGGGATCCTGCCCAGTATCCAACCTCTTCTGTTGTCTTGGGAAGTGTCGTACCAGTCGCAGGACGACCGTGGGATTCAGTTGCTGATTTACGCTTTGTTTCCTTCTAGTAAACATATACAATTAACAGCAACTTTATCATCAAAACAAAGCTATAGGTCGACATTGGCTACTTTATCCATGTCTCATTTCATCGTAGGAGTTAAATGATAAGTTTTGTGTGCCCTCTTCTTCATTAATGGCGCCGTAATAGTCACGCGCTGTAGTCACGCTTTAAGAGAAAGAAAGAACAAAAAAGATTGAATTTTTGCTGTCACAGTATTAAGCCATTCGCCATCCGGGTGTTCGAATAAGTTGTCACACATAGTGAGGCATAAACTCTCTTCTTGTGGCATTGATTACGTCTTGATTTCTAAATGATTACGTCTTGATATATATAATATATATACCGGCATATATATATATATATATATACATGAGCTGAACAGAGAATTGATAATGAAAAAGTACATCATATTACGCTTTGTTATTATCAGTGCCAATTTTAATTGTATTAATAGCATCATCTATAATCCAGGGTGTTTACCTGCAGCAATTAATGACAGAAAAGACTAAGAGATGATCAGCCACCATACTTCCCCACCCATCCTGAACTTGGAGGATAAGGTGACCGCGTGAGGAGTTTGTTTTTTGGCATCCCGAACGTTGTCGTAATAAAACATTATGGCAGACATGAACGGGTTTGATTTGAAGTTTTCGATACACAAGGGGCTTTATTTATTGCTTAAATATATTTTGGTTTACAAGGTATCTTATTCTCATATGTGAGAATTTGTCTTGATGAGTGATGTACCGAAATATTTCCTAGACAGGAATTCATCTATATTGATAAATTAATTAACCAATGATATCATGGAAAAGCGGTAATCGTTTCGAGTTGTGCGGAAAAATGAAATAACACCCAGCCATAGATTTGCATTCTTTATTTTATACATTTTACACTTTTACAGTTTTTCCTATCCTATCCTTGATTAGATGTAGATAATTCCTGTAAAAATACTGTAGTCTGGGATTCTCGGTAAGCTGATAACAGTTCATCTGATACACTAAGGTTAGTGATAAAGTTAAATACAAAATCTACTTGATATTTTGAATTTCTAAGAAAAATATATTTGATTGCGAATGGAGGTGAATAAATAATTATTATCTTCGACAACAATGCAGAAATCTTGCGAAGTAGCTGGATTATTTTACAAGAAGAAAAGGATTAGTAAAAAGATTCCTAATGATTAGTTAATTATATTCGAGGTTCAGTTCGTGAAACGTATTTCTTGAGGGAAGTTTAGGAAATAAGGTCGTGAGAAGAACTCTACAAGGTACTAACAGACTGAAGTGTGAGTATTCTGGGTCTTATTTTAGACAGCAGAATATATTAAAAGATTGAAATTATATTTTTCCTATCTGTATGATTTTTTTTTGTTTTATAGATGATGTGCCTATTAAAGCTTTCCAACATTCACAAATGCTTAGACACATACGTACTGATGTTACACAGGATATACATACAGTATACCCATATACTCACGAACACACAAATATATACACAAATATATATGCATATACAATATATATATATATATATATATATATATATATATATATATATATATATATATATATATAGAGAGAGAGAGAGAGAGAGAGAGAGAGAGAGAGAGAGAGAGAGAGAGAGAGAGAGAGAGAGATAGCTAGATAGATAGATCAATAGATCTAAATGCTTAAGATAGCTAAATTATGTGACTTACATTAATAAATAACTAAATGACTAAGTTCATGAATAAAATAAAGGAGGTTAAGAAGGTATTGTGGCTATTACAGTGGCGACGTATCTGGCAAAAACGTGGCGAGTAGATTCTATATAAATATCAATTATAATATATGTATATATGCACACACACATATATATAAATATATATATATATATAATATATATATATATATATATATATATATATATATATATTTATATATATAGATATATGCATATATATATATATATATATATATATATATATATATATATATATATATATTATAGATAGATAGATAGATAGAGAAAAGATATGAATGCCAAATATTACTTGTATTGATGAAACAGAGACGTAAAGCCTAAGCATTATGAGAATAAATGAATAAATGAATAGGTAAATAAATAATCAAATGCAATAAATTAAACAACAATAAATAAACACCTGAAAATATCACCTTTTCACTTTTACATCCAATCTATGATCTTCAAAATCATACCACGACATTCAATCTTCAAAAAAAAAAAAAAAAAAAAAAAACACAGGATTTTTCACTCAGAGCCTAAACACAGACCACGCCTCTTAGTTAGAAAAACTTAGACATTTATGGAAGAAGGTAGAAAAGATATTTGCTGTATTTAGCTGAAAACTGTTGGTAAACTTGGCTAGCGGGTAAGGTTTGTGTTTCACTTTAGCGTAAAATGTCAGTCTGCAGCAATGAAAACAACTGTCTGTTTCTTAATACATGAATTAATGTCGAAAGAAAAGTACTGAGCTCAGAGTGTACCTGTACTGATGGTATCTAATCCAAATGTTGGGCCAATACTATGGCTTTTTGAACGTAAATAAAGTGCATTAACCTAAGCAAGGAGGTTGCAAGATATTAAACAGATATGGAATGTGAGCTGCTAACAGGATTTAAATATTCATGGTATAAATGACATGACGGCTTCCACAAGATTTTTGCTGTCGACTGGGCACTTTGAGTACAGTTCCGTGCAATTGGTCTGTGAGTAGCCAGCTGTCCGGGCTATCCTGTAAGCAGCTGAGGCCGTTCCTGGGAGTATACCCTCTCCAGGCCGGACGACTGGGCTGAAAAAGGAAAGATTAATTCAGTTGTTTTTCCTCAGTTGCACATTATATCGCATTGCTTTGAAAGGGTTAAGTTTAGATTAACTGAATTTCAGTTGCTGTGCCAAAAAAAAAAGCGTCCCGTTTAGCCTACAGAAGCCTTTGTACAGAGCAATTTAATTGGTTACACGGAATTCAGTAAAAGTACGAATGCCAAGCGTTCATTTGATGCTGGTCAATCATTGCACATTCCAAGAGTTGAGAGAGAGAGAGAGAGAGAGAGAGAGAGAGAGAGAGATTACGTCCTTACCCGACCAAAGAGAGAATGGCAATCTCCTCCATAGAGAGTTCGTCTTCGTCGCTGCCTCCAAGCTCACACACGAGGCGCATCCCGCAGTCCAGGATATCCTCCTCTCGAATGAGCTCCAAGATTCTCTCTCTCGTCTCTTCCTCTTCCTCAACGGACCTCCTCTTCCGTCCGTGATAGCCGTATCCGTGGCCGCCGTGGTGTCCGTAGCCGTGTCCGCGATGACCCTTTCGTCCCCTCCTCCTCCTTCCGTGGAAAGCGGCGACTGCTAGACCGGCTAGGCCTAAGCTCGCGGCACCGGCTAAGGCCGCGGCGCCAATTCCCACGCCGAAGGTAGTTGTTGTGGTCATCGGTAACGCTTTGGGTCACGGGTCCTGACAAAGCTGAGGAGGTTTATGGTTACACAAAATGGGCTGACTACTTGCATACTTCATAACTTCAATATATATATGTGCATATTCAATGTACACATGTTGATCCGGTTTAATGATAATTCTGGTAAAGGAAGCCATTATTTACAAGCATGCACACTCACGCCAACCGCTATCCCACTCTCTCTCTCACACACACCCACCCACCCACCCACCCACCCACCCACACACACACACACACACACACACACACACACACACACACACACACACACACACACTCAGTACGTGAGGATAAGTGACAATGTATTCACGTGTTTTCCAAATTGAATGTAAGAGTTCCGGTCTCAATTCTATTGGCTCAAGGTCAAGGACTCAAATAGCGGATGAACCTTCAAAGAATACATTGAGTCAAGTGACCGAGAAAAGAGTTCCTATGAAATATTTGCTGTTTGCCGGATTTTCAGTGATCTTGTTCATTTCTTGATAAAAAAAATAATGATAGACTAAAATACAATGGTCCAGTATCTTTTATTTTGAGTGAAAACTTGTATCAAGAATAGGAGACAAGCACATAAATTTTTATCCCTAAAAAAAAATAGTGCTAAATTTTTTTAGGGGCCATCGGGCCTTTTTCTGAACAATTGCACCAGACTGTTTAGGCTGTTCCAAGGTCTAAATGATGAATTGTTTAGTTCAAAAGCAAATGCTTCAATGCTGTGTTGTAAGTAAATTAACAAAAATTAACGCAATACACATATAAAGTTTTTTTTAACAATGCAAAATTAAAGTAGATAACTTTTCCAATGATATACAGTTTAGGTATTGGTGCCGGGTTTGGTGCAGTATAAAGTAAGGAAATAGATGAAAAGCACATTACCATAACTTTTGGCGGTATATAGACATATTAAAATTGTTTATCAATTAATACACTGACAATCGTTTTCATTTATATTATGGTGTTAAGATAAAAGACAATTTTTACTTTTACCCAATTTAACATAAATTTATAGATAAGCACTTAGCGTATATGATACTTAACAGACGTACAAACCTTCTGAGAAATTATTAAAATTTTGCCACAATTTTGACGGCGTGAATGAGCTTGTAATCAGAATAAAGGAGCGTTTTATCTCCGCAACGTAAATTAGCTTCCAGAGAGTAAATAACGAGGCAATTTTGTCCTGAATATTATATTCAGGAGGCGCGAGGGGGCTTGCAAAACAGATGGAACCTCCTGTCTTAGAGAAAAAGCTTATGATGGATGTATATGTGTATATATATATATATATATATATATATATATATATATATATATATATGTATGTATCTTCATCTTCATGTATACTTACATATATATGTATATACATATATATATATATATATATATATATATATATATATGTATATATATCATCTTATGTATACTTACATATATATGTATATATATATATATATATATATATATATATATATATATATATATATATATACATTTGAATAAGGACATGGTGAACCTACTGACGACCTCAACAACGCGAAACCAGTGGGCAAATTTTGATGGGCTTGGCTTAGATTTACTATAATGAGATTGTTCCCGTCATGATACCCATCAGTCCACACAGCTGTCAACATGTAGCAGAGTCATTTCCGGTCAGGAAAAGGTGTGGGACTAGCAACCTCATTCCTAAGGATATACTTTGAGTCGGAAGTCTGTACCTTGGAGCCATAACCTCCAACCGGAAAATGGCCCCCACATGATATATACAAGAAACGAATACTGGTTGAATACCATGTTTCGATCTTCGCCACCACTCTGGAAAGTGGATTCAGAACCTAACAATAGTCCTACCTTGTCTTCGGGCAGACTGGACACAGACATTGGGCATTCGGAATAGTTACGAGAGTATCAAGATTCATCCCGTGAGATTTTCTGGTCAGCGAGGAATCGTGAATTTTATTTTTTTCTTTAAATGCTGAAGAGTAAGTAAGTAACGGGGCGCTTATCTTTCGTCGTGAATACCTGGAAAATACACAGGCACTTACTGGAAAGGTCCCTTTCTGTTGAAAGATCTCCCCTAAACTGATAATCACGTCTATTCTGAGTACTTCAAACTCTATAACGAAAACAAAGTTTGAACGATATATGTATGTCAATTTCGTGAACTGAATCATATGTGCACAAAACACGGTCAGGTACACTGAGAGTCTGACCTGTAACGAGAGAGAGAGAGAGAGAGAGAGAGAGAGAGATGCGGAAAAATGCATAAACGAAATGTAAACAGCAACAACTAATTTTTTGGTATTTCGTAAGATGTATTTTGTTAATATTCCATCGTATAAGGTAAACAGCTACAAAAATGAGTGCTATAAACTTACTTTACAGGTTATTCTAATATCATACAATTCAGTAGTTTACGATCTTCATTGATCGATGCATAATATCTGCAGCAGGCTTTCCTTTCATTTCTGTTACCTTATTACGTTCGGAACTGAAATATATTGGTTATTCATAAAAGAAAGATATCCTGAAGTCCTTTCAGAAATTGCGTCAGTGATACGAACAGATACCGTGTTCTATAAAGTCATATTTCTTCCTTGAAATTACTAAATTTTTCACTTTTTTCAGTTTCATAAGGCCTTCATTACCCCAGCCATGCTCTAGAATATTAAAATAAACACGAGCCTAAATTTTCGAATTATACTGTTTAAAATTTCTAATGTTTCTTCTGCTGAAGAGAAATTGTGACGACAAAAGCTAACAATAAATAGTGTCAACAAGCCTGCTCATCCGTATTGCACCCGGAGGTACAAAATTTTTGCAGTTATCTTTTCGTAGTCTGTCTCAAACTCTTTCGGGCGTTCACACTTATGTAAGTGTGAGTGTATGTAAAGAACCACAGCACCAGTTAAAAAAAAGTTGCAAATAAGGAGCCCCGCTACGTTTTTATTCACTAGCTCTGTAAATAATTTTCGACTTTATACAGAAGCGAGTGTCTCGTACTGACAGCAAAGAAAATCTTTGTTTTGCTGTGCAGAAATCTCACTGAAAGTAAACGTTTCTCACTTGTTTACGAAGCCAATATATTTTCATACAGGAAATAAGAAAATGAAGGTTTTTTTTTTTGTCTTTTTGCATTCAATTTCCTATTAGTTTTCTTTGTGAGTTATTCTGATTTTCATCTTTCAGTTGTTCCCCCTACACTACATAAGTCATACTACAATTAACTGACAGTTATATCGATAACGACAACTCATATCAGCACTGGTCTACAACAACAGTAGTAACACTAATGAATCACTAGTTTTGGTAAAGTTGAAACCTACCAGAAGTTCCTAGCCTCAGAAAGCTGTAAGCTTGCACTGAATGTCATCCTGAAACGCCCTGGGCTTTTATCCGGTCGCCTAGGATTCTTAGGTCCTTCGTGGTCGTTTTCCAAGTGCCATCGCTCTGCAACAGCCACGCCCATAACTCCGCCCATGAATTCTGACCACGTGCTCTTAGACTCATTCATTCTGTTGTCAATTAAAGTAAAAAAACTTAAAGCTTTTTCGCACAAAAAATTACTCGTGACACGCCGGCCTTCAAAAACTTAACCGCAGACTAATAGGTTTACAAGTCATTGCGGTTCCAGTCAGGCATTTGTCTGCGATCGTGATCATGAAAATAAAAGATCCTTTCTTTTTTTCACGAGCAGGTTAAGCTCATTTCTCGAGTACGGGGGACTTTTTCGCTGAATGAGCCGAAACGTGACATCCACTTTTTGTTTCTCTTTCTGGCTGTGTCACGTTTTCAATATCAACATTTGACGGAACATTCGTTTGTTGGCTATAACCACTTTTCATTTATTTGCTCAAGTTCTGACAATTTTACGTAGACGTTGCAGTTAATTCTCTTAGTAAATTAATTTGATTTTGTCTCCTCGTGAACGAAATCGCAGGCAAAACAGTTGAGAGTCATGTCTACCTCAAAAGGAAGCATAAAGCCGAGAGCAAATGTTCGTTTATTTGCAAATTAAACAGTATTCTGAACAAGGCGAAATAAACTTATTTTGCAGTTCGCTCTGATATTAATTTCAAGCATGGAAAATATAAATATTCAGCTCTAGTCTGTAAAGAAGACTTGAAAAATGTACCTGAACTTGTATTGTTAAAGGTCGTATAGAAATAAATGGAAATTTGTGCTATACTTGAATATATATATATATATATATATATATATATATATATATATATATATGTATATATATATATATATATATATATATATATATATATATATATATATATATATATATATATTTATATATATATATATATATATATATATATATATATATATATATATATATATATATATATATATGTATATATATATATATATATATATAATATGGCACACTATCCCTGGGAAAACTCTGAATGACTCCCTGGGAAAACTCTGAATGACAACCTCTAGACTCTCTCTCTCTCTCTCATTCTTTCCCTCTCTCTCCTCCCAACACACCCTCTGCTCTCTCTCTTACTTCCTCTGCCTCTCACTCTCTCTCTCTCTTTCTCACTCTCTCCCTTTCCTATTGAGACAGTTGCTTCAGTTACATTGCCCAGCATTTTTGACATTTTATATTTCACCACGTCTCAACCCCCACATTCCTATCGGGGCTCCACTTGGACTTAAAGGGCATCAGAAGTGTCTCTATTCATCCCAGTGACCTCGAAAACTATGGATTAGACACTAATATCTGTCATTTTTGACATTTTATTTTTCACCTCTTCTCATCCCCTCATTCCTATAAACGGGCTGAACTTGGACTTAAAGGGCATCAGGAGTATCACTATTCATCTCAGCATCCTTGAAAACTATGGGTTAGACACCAATATCTGTCTTTGGTTATTTTTACATGTCACTTCCTTCCCACCCCTTCTCATCCCGCTTCCCATCGGGGCTGAACTTGGACTTATAGGGCATCGTGAGTGTCACTAATCATCTCAGTGTCCTCGAAAACTATGGATTAGACACCAGTATCTGTCGTTATCGGTTATTTTTACATTTCACCCCCTTCCCACACACGCCCCCTTTGGTGCCCGTGATGTCTTACCCCCACAGTGTTCTTTTTCATATGGTAAGTCATAGACCTATGTATAACAATTTTGATTGAAATTGCTTAATGCGTTTCAAAGTGTATATGGCATATACACACACATACAGTATATGCATACATCCATTTATATATATATATATATATATATATATATATATATATATATATATATATATATATATATATATATATATATATATATATATATATATATATATGTGTATATATATATATATATATGTGTGTGTGTGTGTGTGTGTGTGTTTATACATATTATATATATGTTTATACATGCATATCTGATAACTATAATCTTTTTGAAACCATAAATGTTATGAAATTTACAACAACTTTATGTACTCATTTAAATTTTCATTATTTTCTCTAGGAAGAATCTTAACCTCTACTATTAAATGTTACTGAACTATTATGATTCATAGTTTTCCTTGTCCTTATTGGACTTCATCTCTCTGTTTCTCTCTCGGTCTTATTTTTTCGTTTTTTTATTAGCTATTATTAGTCTGGGCATGCAAAGGTGGACTGGTATACTGCCTCTGTAGCGCAGACAATGGACGCCTCGAAGAATGTTGTACCAGTCTTCAGAAGGGGTGATATCTTCTCAACTCTGATTGTGTCTCCATACAGGATCAGCCTAAAATGTAACTGTTCTATGGACAATGAGAGGACGTGAGGATAGACAGGTTACTGATGCCATTTCTGTGATCTGAGACGCTCCTGTCCTGACCTGATGGTACTTTTACTTTCTACTCTGAGACCCATACCCTCAGGTCTTGCTCCTCCAACGAAACTGATAGGCTGAACTTCAATTACCGTTTATCAAACAACTGTTGCCTATCGTCATCACTGTGGAGTTGCGGAGGAATGGCTTTTGAGTTAATATTTTTAACAGCTGCAGCGCAGCTCCTTTCGTAATACTGAATAGCTGGTTGTAGGGTGTAATCAGACGTGATTCTCTTAGAAATAAAACAGATAGAATGTCGAAACATCGCTAACCTAATGTCTTGAACACAGACATCGATAAATGTAACTGGCTGTCTGTCCTTTTTGTAGATAAATACCAATAAATCATTGCAAAAAGGGTAATTCTTAACCCAACTTCAATTCCGTAATTCCGTAATTTGACAGTAACTTGAAATTAAAGTTGAAGTTAAGAATTAATCACCAACTCTGCAAGAATCAACCCCGAGTTTCATGTAAGCATATGAGACTACGATTTGATGTCCATTGAGGAGTGAAATCCTTGATTGATAGACACAGCACTTTTTTTTTTTTTAAGGAAATCATAGCAAAGTTTTTATATATATCCCTTGGCTGAATCAGAATGTTGAATCATTGTTTGATTCATTGGTAGTGGCATTTTTAACTGATATTTCCCCAAACATTCAAGTTACTGATTTTGAGGATCCACTCACTCGAAGATGACTGTGAAATTTCGTTACTCCGTGGACTTTTATGATGGCTGAACAATGAACGACATGCCGTGGTACGTGAGTTAAGAATTAACGGCCAAGGACAGACCAGCCCTGTACAGAAGTCAGATCCGATCCGCCATTTTGCAAGATCGATACTATATTACTACCGTTCCTGAAAGGCTACGACCTTCCTTCTCTCCTCTGCGTTCCAAGTCACGGCTGGTCACCCTCGAGCATGTTGAAGGTGCCCAGCCTTCTAGCAAAAGGTGTCAAGTACCTGGAGAGCCGATCACAAGTGAGTCAAGAATGTTGCAGAAACTGATGCGAGAAAGTAGAAACTGACACTATGTTTAGGCATTAAAGCCTAACGTAGTCATTTGAATTTCAACGCAACTACTACTGCCCAGTTCTCTCCACTTTGTGGGAGAAATTATTTTTGCCGCATTACACACCTTCAGCCTTGAGACCGACGTTACTTACGAACTCCAATCTGAAGTTGAATTCCTGAAGAATTCATTTGATAAGTAAAACATTGACCAAAGGTGTCATATGTGAAATTTTGTTGTCTGAAGAAAATTAAGTTCCACCACCAGTCGATGCCGCTATGGGAGAATAACGCAAATTTATCATTCATGACTGCAGACCAGTATAAAATGAAGGTTGTGAAAAATACTTACCACTCTGTTAGAAATTTAACTTACCCATTATTATTATTATTATTATTATTATTATTATTATTATTATTATTAGCATAACTTGTGCAGAGTTATCTAGGGGATTATCTTACTGGTAAGCAGTATGCTATGCATGACAGTATAAAATGAAGGTTGTGAAAAATACTTACTACCTTGTTAGAGATTTAACTTATCCATTATTATTATTATTATTATTATTATTATTATTATTATTATTATTATTATTATATCATCATAACTTGTGCAGAGTTATCTAGAGGATTATCTTACTGGTAAGCAGTAGGCCTATGCTATTTTGTACTTTAAAATAGTACCAAAGAAAACGGCACAGAGCCTCTGAGTGCCTTCCTTAATCGATTGCATAGTATATGAAGATGTGGCGAATGACAAGGACTCGCCTACGAGTACCACCTTCAGTTAATAAATCTGGTGCTCAAGAAATCTGACTCCCAGCAGCTTTGCAATTCTTACTGAAGCTATGAAAGCTGTGAATGGCTGCTCTCAGCTACTGCAGTAGCTGAGATTGATCGGGGTTTGTTCAGATTGGTTACTAATTTATTTCAGCGACTGTTCCACTGACTGCCGTTCGTTTAGTCTGTTGATCGCAGCTTCAAGATGTCAGTTGAATACATAATTATTGTGGAAAATGCCTAATTTTTAGGCTCACTCACTCACGAACTGTAGATTGTTATAAATTTTCCGTGTTTTATATTTCTGCACACGCATTTCATTCTTGGTAAGACAGCTGAGAATAGTTATAATGAAAGCGATATTTTAGAGTAATGCGATATTTTAGCACTTTTAATTTATGCCTACCTTCTGTATGAGAATGTACATGCTGCTTGCAACATCTGTGAATTGCACTCAGTGACGGAAGTAATGTTCTACTGTATGTAAAGACTACTAAGGACAGTTACTGATACCTGAAGAATTTCGGAGTCAAAGCAAAGATTTCATAATGCGGAAATCTGGCTGAAAGTAATATGTGTATCAGTGACAATGTTAAGAATAACAGCACGCATACCTGGAAAGTTTTGCTGGATAAGAACCAGTAGAAAGGAGTGAACCACAGTTGACATTACTTTTTATTGCTCTGATATTCTTTTTGGTATTACGTTGATTTATTAATGATTGTCCATTTACCGCAAATGAATCGCGAAG
Source organism: Macrobrachium rosenbergii (assembly GCF_040412425.1). NCBI lineage: Eukaryota > Metazoa > Arthropoda > Malacostraca > Decapoda > Palaemonidae > Macrobrachium > Macrobrachium rosenbergii. The sequence continues at coordinate 19,303,313 of NC_089744.1, forward strand.
ACAATTGAATTTCACGCGATTGCGTCGAAGTATCGAATTTTTAAAAATTTTTATTTTAGCATTCCTGAAACTATTTACTGTATTATTATTATTATTATTATTATTATTATTATTATTATTATTATTATTATTATTATTATTATTATTATTATTATTATTATTTTACAGTCCAATCTGCAAACCTAATTGGAAAAGTAGAATGCTGTAAGCCCACGGGCCTCAATAGTGAAAGCAGCCCAGCATAAAAAAGGAAGTTGAAAGGTTAAGAATAAACTAAGAAAGAGAAATAAATCAGAAAAACACACAAAACAAATCACAAAATACAAGATATATAATACATTAAAATAAATAAGACAAACAACAAAAAACCAAGCAACGAAATCATGTCAGCCTTATAAATAAAAAAATTAAACTAAACTATTTGCATCAAGTTTGAACTTAGCGTAATTGCTCTTTGCTAGCTTATCAGTTTTCCCTTTGAATTTGTACGCTAAACTGAAATCACAAAAACGTTGCTGGCTAACTGACTGCTAGTCACTAAGAATTCACAGACATTAATACTGAACATTGATAAATGATGACACTTAATTACGAGGTATTTGCTTATAGCGCTCATACTTAGATGGAAAATCAGCTCAGATTAGACTGTAAGTCATCACGATGGCTCCTCTCTCTCTCTCTCTCTCTCTCTCTCTCTCTCTCTCTCGCACACACACACACACCAAAGAAGCAAAATAATAAAGAAATAAACGAATGAGAAAACTGAAGTAAAAAAAAAAATTGCAAAACTTGAGCCTTCTTTCTAATTAACTGCTCATATTCTCTAAAGGCTATCAATCACTGATACTGAAATTTTAGCTTGGTGGTGCGTTCGAATTTTGCCAAGACTTCCCAGAGGACACTGTGTTTATCACCCTACGTTTTGAGGATCATTCATGAAACGACAGTCCTCAGATTGCTCCGTTTAGCGACTGTCTACCTTTCTATCGTCAAACTTCAGATTTTCTTCAAGATTCCCATCTTTCAAGGGGCGTACGTATATCGCTGCTTTCTGGCTAAGCCACTTTTTTGTTCACGTCCTGCGCACAGTGGCAGTAGTTTGTCCGATATTCGGTATTTGCATTGAAATATTAGGAGTTATATTCTTACAACTGTGCATTGCTACACCAGCACCACCGTAAATTACACTTACTCAAGGCTTGTTTACCGCTTTTCTGATTACTAAACGCGCAGAATGGTGAAAGAGATGCTTTTACGGTGACGTGAGCATCAGGCACATGCCTGAATACCGTTGTGCGTCTAAATGGAGTTAGAAAGAAAATAAAGCCATTATTTTCAATGCTCTCCGGTCATCGGCCAGCATCTCAAAAGAGTCGTTTGTTGCCACACAAGTTATTTTCTCAGAATGAACAGTCCCACTTCTGTTCTCAGAATACCGTAGGATGGTTTAGTTGAATTAAAATGGTACACGAGAAATGTAGAAGTAATTGTTTATAATTCAACAAACGCTGAGGAGAAGCTAGCTGCATTTTATTAAATTCCTGTCGCCTTCTGACATAGTGTCTGACAGAAAGAAAAATTACTTATAATCTTGTGTGTCAACTGGTGTCTGTCAGCATGTATTACGTAAGTTCTATTTTTCCAGTTTGCAAACCGTGACATACTTGATTTATTATGTGATTTTTGACACAAAGCATTCATTGCATTGCCGAACAATCAATAAGTGAGGAAAAAACGTGCACTTTCGCGTATGAGTCTATCGGTGGCCATGATCTTTACAAATATCATTTATATTAGCTACTGTTGACGATTCTCTTCATGAGGTGAGATAAATCATAGTTTTAAACACACACACACACACATATATATATATATATATATATATATATATATATATATATATATATATATATATATATATATATATATATATATATATATATATATATATGCATCTAGCAGATGTTCGCTATCGCTCGCATTTGCTAGTTCCCATATCTTACCATACCCGTTCCCATACCCATATCTGTATCATACCCATATCCATGCACATAACATACCCATACCCATATCTGTACCATACCCATGCCCATACCTATACTCATAACATACCCATAACCATATCTGTACCATACCCATACCTGTACCTATACCCATACACATACCCATATCCATACCATACCATGCCCAGACCCATACTCATATCTGTATCATACTCATACACATATCATACCCATAGTCATATCTGTACCATACCCATACCTATGCCCATACCCATAACCATACCCATACCTAATCTGTACCATACCCAAACCCAATCTGCACCATACCCATACCCATATCTGCATCAAACCATATCCATACCCATACCATACTCATACCCATACCCTTATCTGTACCATACCCATACCTATACTCATACCCATATCCATTCCATACCCATACCCATACCAATATCCGTACCATACCCATACCTATACCCATCCCTGTACCATACCCATACCCATACCGATACCCATATCCATATCTGTACCATACCCATATCTGTACCATATCTATACCCATATCTGTACCATAATCATACCAATACCCATACCCATACCAATACCCATATCCATATCTGTACCATACCCATATCTGTACCATATCTATACCCATATCTGTACCATACCCATACCAATACCCATACCCATACCAATACCCACACCCTTACCACACCCATACCTATACCCATACCCATACTCATATCCATTCCATACCCATATCCATATCTATATCCATATCCACAGTTAATACATGAGGTTAATTAAACACTTCATAAATTCTAAAGGTCAAGCAAGTTATATTTTGATTTGAAAAACCTGTGCATAACTTTTTAAAAAAAATGTCCTTACAAATCTGTAAACATTTTGTTAATAGTACTCATTCTCAACACATTTTATTTCATCACAAAGCATCATAAAACTGATACCCACACCCATGCCCATACCAATACCAATACCCATACCCATACCCATGTCTGTACCATACCCATACCCATATCTGTACCATACCCATACCTATACCCATACCCATTCCTATACCCATACCCATACCCTACCGATACTCATACCCATATCCTTACCACATCCATCCTTCCGGTTATATACAAACATCTTAAAACATGGAAAAGGGGATAAGGGAAGGGGGAGGGGAGGGAAGAGGGATGGGAAAGGAGGAGGGACGGGAGGAGGAAGGGGTGGGGTTATTATCGTTTTTCCATGAGGGAGTTGAGGTCCTGGGGTAGAGGGGGCGGGTTGTTTAGGGACCACACTGCTTAAACTGGTTTTTTTTTTTGGGGGGGTGGAAAGGGGACACACGCAGAAACAAAGCCAATGAAATTAATATAATAGATATATAAATATATATATATATATATATATATATATATATATATATATATATATATATATATATATATATATATATATGTGTGTGTGTGTGTGTGTGTGTGTGTGTGTGTGTGTGTGTGTGTGTATGTGTGTAAATAAACAAACGAAGAGGCAGATTGTAAAATGACAAATATCGTGATTATGATGTCAGCAATGAGGCATTGCAAAGCCAAAACAGTTATTGCCAAAGCACACGTTCTAAACAGTCCAAGGTTGTACTGCAATTAACAGTCGTACCTGAAATGAACAGAGAACAAACTCCAAGTACTCATCATCTCATCCCAAATTTTGTTGAATTTATATATTCTCCCGCAACAATTGATACTCGAAGGTACTTTTAAAAAGATTTGTATACTTTTTCGCGACATTTCCGTTTGGCGCATTTTCCTGTTATATCCAGAAATATCAAAGAGATGAATATTATCAATAAAGAATACTTGAAAGTAGTTTACTAGTGATTGTTGGAACAATTGGAGGTTCCGTTCGTTAAATGAAAATAAGCTCAACGTACTCATTAAGGTGTAAGAGATTATATATATATATATATATATATATATATATATATATATATATATATATATATATATAAATATATACTGTATATATATGTATGTATATATATATACATACTGTATGTGTGTATATATGTATATATACATTTGTTTACTGTATGCTTATATATACAGTATATATATATTATATTTATATATATATGCTTATATTATATATATATATATATATATATATATATATATATATATATATATATATATATATATATATATTTTATATATATATATATATGTATATATATATATATATATATATATATATATATATATATATATATATATATATATATATATGACTACATTTACTGTTTAATATTTTTTGTCTGCTTTTAATCACCCATATTTTTTCCTGGTAACTTCTAATTTCCAACCAAAATTCAGTAACATCAAATTCCTTCAAAACTAAAAAAAAAAAAAAAAATTAAAATAACGCTTTTAGGTGTGATTTTCAGATTTTTAGTGGCCATGAATAAAGAAGACAAATGAGCAAAGAATGATGGTAGAGATTCTGTCTAATGAACTACTAAAAGAAAAAGGTGGATATTGAAATATAAATAAAAAAAATAGCCAAAGTTATCTAATTTTTTTTTTTTAGAACAGCAAGCGCTTTAAAAATTTACGACCACTTACCGGATCAAAGCATAAAATCCTCTCGATAAACCGCGAATTGCTTGTTCCTTTTGTATGTAGATCCTATTAAATTATCAGAGAAGAATGGCTGTTCGCTTTAATATACGTTTTTGAATAGTATGAGGAAAAAATCTTAATAAGCGACAAATGCTCGATTGTAAGCTTCAATGAACGATGTTAAAAAAATTGCAAAAATTTTTATATTGATGATAAATGAGTTAATTTAATATTGTTAGGGATCACTTGACATAAATTCACGAATGATTTAAGTTATTTGATTTATGGAATAACTTTATAACGGAATGTTTGCGAATATTTTACAAGGAAATTACTGGCATATTAGTTACACACACATACATACATACATATATATATATATATATATATATATATATATATATATATATATATATATATATATATATATATATATATATATATATATATATATATATATATATATATATATATATATATATATATATATATATATATATATATATATATATATATAACATTATATATATATATACAGTATATATATATATATGTTACATATACACGACAAGTATATTTCTAAATAAATTATAGGTTATCAGTTAGATAAAGATTAAACATTGTAAAAAAACTAGAGAAAAATACGAAAAAATCATTTGGTTCTTTTAGGAACGAATCAATTAATGATTTATTTATGACTGCTTGGCGTCTAGGCAAAAGTTTTCTTACATTTCTTCTCTCGTGAATGAGGAGAAAGTTTAATCGTCTATAAATGCGACTGAATCTTATGGGTGACTCTGCCATAATTTTTTTTTTATTTTTGGGGAGACATCTTGTATAGCATGCGATACAGTGGCAGTTAGGAAATGAGATAAAAAAATAAAACGAAGGGAACAGAATAAAGCATCTTTGAAACTGAATTACCTCTTTTATTTAAAGTTAAAAATGCATACCTCTTGCTAAGTTATTGATTATGCGTGATCGTTTTCTACCAGTACTTGTTTAATGCATCCTCAGTGCTATTTTCTTCGGGACGAGGTTTTAGTTTTCTGTAAAAGAAAACTGTTGTGCCAGCTTTGTCTGTCCGTCCTCACTTTTTCTGTCCGCCATCAGATCTTAAAAACTACTGAGGCAAGATGGCTGCAAATTGGTATATCGATCATCCACCCTCCAGTCATCTAACATACCAAATTGCAGCCCTCTAGCCTCAGTAGTTTTTAGTGTATTTAAGGTTAAAGTTAGCCATAATCGTGCATCTGGCAACGGTATAGGACAGACCACCACCGGGTCGTGGTTAAAGACTCATGGGCCACGGCTCATACAGCATTATACCAAGACCTCCAAAAGACAGATCTGTTTTCGGTGGCCTTGATTATACGCTGTACAGAAAGATCGATTGCGCCGAAGAAACCTCGGCGCACTTTTGACTTGTTCCTTATTGTTCTTGACTCACATTCGAGTAAAATGGCATTCCTCTGCAGAGGCTCGCACCAAACAGCGAATAATCTGTTTTGGTTCGATAAATAGAGCGAAAAGTTTCCCAAGGGAAAGTGCTCCGTACTGTACTATTTCTGCAGCCTCCCAAATGACGCAAGATGGCGACAATTAACAGGTAGTGCATTACAAAACTTTTATTATTCAACTTTGGGGCGATTTTCAAAGGAAACCATTAAGATATCAGCAACAAAGCAGAACCTTCCCTGGACCCAAAAGCATTGGTATTCCCTTCTCAACTGATGCTTTTACCAGTGACAAATCTTCCTCCAAGATAAATTTCGTTGCGATCTGGCAATCTATTCTAACGGGACGTAATGTCTGGTGCGATGACGCTACATCTCTCACGTACCAGTTGTGTAATACTTCGGTTATCTTTAACGTGTGAGTCGCAAGGTAAAAGACTGGACGAGAAGATATATATAAATAAAATAAAACTGAAAATGGAGAATGGTTAGCACTCAAGCGAAAAGAAGCGCGGCGACTGAAGTTATTATTGCCTGTAGGAGTGACATTATCTGAGCTCTGCCAACCTTCAGTAAATTCTTTGCTATCAGGAATGTTTGAGAGCTTTACGGAAGAAGTGAAGACATTCAGTAATCGGAATTCAAGCAAAAATCAAATAATTTCATAGCCCATCAAAAACTCTATAGAAACTCTGTGAGAGAAGTGACTTGGAATATTATCTCTAGCAGTCACGAGAGATATTATTATGTAGATATTGTAATAAATTCTATAGATTTTATTAACATTGCAATGTTTGTAAAACTACTTTCAAACTGACCACTGCCAGAGGTCTCCCATTTCTTTAACAGTAGAACAAGAGAATAAATCTGTCTAGCACTGTTAACGTTGCATATTCTCGTATGTTCAGGTGAGCCGGTAATTCTCCCATTAAAAACCCATGTTCCCCCGTGTATTGAATTTACTAACACCTCAGATGTTCTTTACTTGTTTATTTTTCTACTTCAGTACCTAAACCTTTCTTTCATCTTTATTCTGCCGTACTTCTCTTCTCCTACATTTTCTTTATTTATCAGACATAGGCCTCTTCGTCCGTGGGTGACTGACAGACAGCTAATGGGTTTCCTGACTTGCCCTTCTACAATAAAATATAAAGTCAATCTTGTTAGACCACGAAGTATAAGATATAATATATAAAATGAAATAGATGGCAGAAGGACCGATAAATTCGATAATGGTAGAACAGTTTCGATTAGACAAGGAAAGGGAGTGTGAACCAAGTGTTTTCAAAGGAACAGTTGTTTGAGAAGTTTAAGAGCAAATGTGGACATTGGTAATGTTATACACGGACATAGCAAAAAGGATATGATAAAAATAACAGAGGTGCATTTTACAGTACTGAGATGATAGAGCGTAGAGGGCAATTTGTGTAGAGAGGTTAAAAGTTTTATGATAAAGTTAGCGTGCTGAAATACATTGATAAGAGCGTCATTTGTTGGGCGCAAAAATGTGTTTGAGAAAATAAGATTGTTACATCTCCATGGATAATTTATATCTTTTTGTGTGAAGTGATATGAACATTTAGAAAAAGGAAAAGAAACATAGGAGAAAAGTTGAGAAACCAGAAAAGGGGTCGTTAATGTGTTGTCTACTGGCGCCTGCCTTTGATAAACTATTGATTGAGGCCAGTGAAGAGAAATTGCAGAATCTTGCAGAGGTGTCTGTAAGAGGAGAAATTCAAGTGTAAGGTTATGAGGACAAATGGAAGCTATGAGGCTTGAGCAATGAAGGTTAATATGGAGGGGAGAGGAACTTTTGGGTCGTTCAGGTATTTGGGAGTAAAATTGATAGATTATGGTGAGAGGAGAAGAGAGATGGCTCACGGAATATTTGAAACGAGAGAGCCACCAGTGCCTGTGAACAACATATAGAAAAAGAAGGCCACCATTGGAATGCATGAAGGGATTACTGAGCCGTCTCCGTCTTTATGGAAGTGAAGTTTGCATGTTGAAGGCTAATTAAATAAAAGAGGTTAAACTGTTGGTATGGAATGTTAGCTTGGTAACATGTTGTGCGAAACGGACTGGAAGGTTGAGAAATGTGAAGGTGCAAAGAAATGGTGAAATGGTTCACTTTGGTGAAAAGATGGATCAAAGTTTTGAAATGGAAGCTGTTTAGTGAGCTGAAAATGTACTCGAACGGAAGTCACTCATATCCTGAAATCGAAAGAGTGCACGCAAGACTGAGGGGAGTGCTACAATATGAGTGAAATAAAATAAATAAAACTAAATATAAAATAATGATGAAATAAAAAAATAAAAATAAATGGATAAACAAATATAAAACAAAAATAAATGAATAAAAAATAAATAAAAATAATGAATAAATAAAAACAAAAATGAATAAGATAAATAAAAATAAAAAAAAAAAAAAACAAATAAATAAAGATAAATAAATGATATACATAAAATAAATAAAAATATACTAAAAAGATATAAAAATTAAATAAATATAAATAAATAAATAAATATAAATAAGATAAATAAAAGTAACAAAAATAAATCAAAATAAATAAATGAAAATTAATAAAATAAATAAAAACCACAAATGGAAAATGTACTCGAACGGAAGTCAATCATATCCTGAAATCGAAAGAGTGCCTCTCAAGACAGAGGGGAAAGCTACAATATACGTGAAATGGGGTTGGATGAATTGCCGAGTATCCTTCTGTGTAGTCATATTTAAGGTTTCTGATGATGAAGATTTCTGCACAGGTGTTCATTCAAACTTGCTTAAACAATTGGAGAGCGAGCTAGGCACATAACTTTTTTTTATTTCCTAAAATTAAACAATTATTTATTATTGTTTCAAAATATACGTGCTCATACGTAGACGGGTCTACTACTTCCTTTTTAGTTTTCTGTAAAAGAAAACTATTGAGACGGCTGTTTGTCTGTCCGTCCACACTTTTTCTGTCCGCCCTCATATCTTAAAAACTACTGAGGCTACAGGGCTGCAAATTGTTATGTTGATCACCCACCCACCAATCATCAAACATACCAAATTGCAACCCTCTAGCCTAAGTAGTTTTTATTTTATTTAAGGTTAAAGTTAGCCATGATCGTGCATCTGGCACCGCTAAGGTACCAACAACACAGGCCACCACCGGGCCGTGCCTGAAATTTTCATGGGCCGCGGCTGAGAGTTTCATGGGCCGTGGCTGAGAGTTTCACACAGCATTATAAGCTGTGTAGAAAACTCGATTGCGCCGCAGAAACTTCGGCTCAATTTTTACATGTTTCCTTCCCGTTGTTGTTTCTGTGAGGCCTCTGTGTAGAATTAAATTCTCAGTGACTCCGAATTCTGTCTCTCTCTCTGTCTGTCTCTCTCTCTCTCTCTCTCTCTCTCTCTCTCTCTCTCTGAAGTACTTTATATTTCGATAAGAGTCATAAAGATCAGTAATTGGAAGAAAAACATCAACGCGTGAGTCCCTCAACGAAATCAGTGACCACGTCAGTCAAAAATAGCGGTTAATGACAGTTATCGGTTCCCACAGGTACATGACGTGAGGTTTCCTTTATTTTCCAATGGCTGGCTTCCGTAGGGGTTTGTCGAACACTCCGTTCAACTTTTCCCGCCAAGGCCAACCTGGTCGAGCGAGACCGAACTTCGCGTTTTTGGTTCATTAACGTCTCGTGCGTTCACCTGTGAATGGGCGTGAGCACGATTTTAGGTGGGGTGTTTATGGACGTGTCTGCTTGTCTGTGACAGTCCTCTTTACCTAGTTACATATCCATTTTCTTAAAAGCTTCTTTGTAATTAATTAGTTCTTTTACCTGGATTATTTTTGCTTTTTACGTCGTCCAATATACAGTTTTTATGTTAATTGGATAACGGGAATTTTATAATTGTTGAGATGTATGTCTTGAAGATATCTGATGCAGGTTTTGCTACTAGACTACAACATTGACAGTTTTCATAACTTGCATCCTTTTAAATCACAGATTTATCATAGTGGATTTCAGCTGAGTTTAAACTAACACTACAAAATATGAATCTGTGATCACCAATTTTGTTTTCATACAGATTAAAATAATATTCAGCTTTTTATTATCATAAACATTAACCCTCATCAAGTCTCCTTGAGCGATCTTGAATTATTTTTCATCTTTTTCGTCTTTCATCGCTGACCCATACTACGCCATATTTGGTGTCCAGTGAATTTTCTGACCACGCCGTACATAACCAATATAGTAGGAACAATGAAACCTTTGTTGATCTTTGGACAATGGATTAGGAAATCAAGGTTTTAAATGCGATTCCAAGACACTGTGCTTTATTCCACTGCGGTCTTTCTCTGTATAAAACCACGATACTGAAGCTTTTGCGCTCAAATTTCTCAAACTTAGCTTTTCAAAAGCAGAAATTCTGCATCAACAGCTTATACGCAGGCGAGATCTCTAGATTCCATACTTTCAAAATGCATGTTTTGTTATCATCTCTGTCCAGACACCTTCGTCATTAGGGACAAGACTTTCTAAAAGACTACATTATAACACGCAAACAACCACAAAAAATCAATACCATTCTGTTATATATCGGTAAAATATTTTCTTGAACATCTGTACTGACATGCACCATGGCTCACCAGACATTGCGGTTTCGCTATTCGCGGATCGAGAGGTTTCTTGGGATCACTTTCGCAGTCTTGTATTATAATGACCTGTTCGTGCTCTGGTCTTATACCGCTTGATGTGCTCTTGAATTCATAGCTTAAACGTTAGGAAATTTTTAAATTTTACGTTTAGTTCTGACTCGATGTTTTCTCTCTTCTTTTTGAGAGATCTATATATACATATATATAGGTATGTATATATATATATATATATATATATATATATATATATATATATATATATATTGATAGATAGATAGATATATAAATATATATTTATATGTCTATCTATCTGTCTATCTGTCTATCTATCTATATCTATACATACATACATATATATATAAATATCAATATATATATATATATATATATATATATATATATATATGTATATATATATATATATATATATATATATATATATATATATATATATATATATATATATATTTTTTTTTACCAGTTAACAGGGGCACAGAAGGAAGATCTCGAAATACATGATCGAAACGTTCACACAGTGTTTTATGGGCCTTTTTATTTTCACATTACGTTGCATTACAGTAAAAGACATTCATGTATATATACATATGTGTATATGTATATATATATATATATATATATATATATATATATATATATATATATATATATATATATATATATATATATAAGCGAATACCACAGGAAAATGATGCGCACGACGGTGCGTGAATAAACAACACGTGAAAGCGCTTGGTACTGAACTTCTGCCTGTCATTTTCCTGTGGTATTCGCTTGTATACTGAAATCTAGTGCATTTACTGTGATTTTTTAAGAATATATATATATATATATATATATATATATATATATATATATATATATATATATATATATATATATATATATATCAGTGATATACAAAATACAGCATTTTCTGTTACTTAGACCACCCTTCATTAAACTTTTTACATGTACCCTATTCTTGCTTTTATGTACATTGCATTGCCCTTAATTTTGCACTGTCCCCTGGACTGTATGTACCAAGTTCTGGTTATGGCAATGCAACATAACAAGATAGTAAGGTTACGTTTTTACTACTTTTAGTATAAGATCTGTTATAGTACGATTTCGGACCATTATGGCGTAAATAAATATAAAACTAATATTCAAACATTATGATACATAAATTTATTTTTCCATCAGTGATTTACACTGTTAATGTGAAATTTTATTTATAATTTTGTCGTTCAACTGAAATTTCTCATTATTTTCAGCATTAATATTTTCACGCCTTCCTTTTCAGGTGAAGTGCTTGTCTTCTCAATCGAATACTTATGGTTTAAGGGTGACTGATAAACGACCTGACGATTATTTTTAAAGGAGAAAAAATACGCCATACACCAATGCAGTCATAATTCCTAAAAGCCGTAATTCTATTGCACTCTCCCACACCCCCTTAACCTTGTTATGAAAGAGTATAGCGAAAACTTCTAAAAGTTATTTGACCAATATTCTTCCGTGATATGTTTCTTTATTACTCCCAGTTCCACGAAAATATATTTTGCTGAGATGCAAAAATTCTGTTAACGAAAATATATAAGAATTTAGATAAGACGTTAGTCATCAGCCGAAGAACAACATTCGATCCATTTGGTTTCCGTCTATAAGTCCATTTAGTAAAGTCTATTAGCAGGATGTCGAGTACTTGGTCAAAAGAGGGCATGGGAAAGAGGGGAGCAGCGGGGATGCCAAACAGGTGGTAACTGACGTTGCATTTTTCCTCATTATGTCGAATCGGTCAAAAGAGGGCATTTAGAAACTTCCTTGTGGTTCTTTAGAGGAAGACTTTATATGAGAAACGTATCTAATTGGGGGCAATTTTGTGACTAAATATTGTTAGAGACAGCACATGAAAATATTAATTAAGACAATGCGACACATTCTTTCCTCATGCGTGAAGAGGAAAACAATTATGGCTTTGGGTCAGTATCCCCTGGTTAATCCTTCTCATTAAAGGACATCCGTACTTTACCATCGAGACAAACTTTGGTAATATGTAAAATATGAGAAAATAATCCCCCCAAACAAAACAAAAAAACCAACGACCATTGCAAACAAAGAAAAAGATGTAGATTACGTGAAGAAACACATTCTAAAAATTATGAATTGCATGACTTAAGATCACCATTACTTAAAGGAAAGAGAGAGTTAACTGGAATTAGTTAATATTTAAATCTGATTTAATTTTTGCTCACTGTATCGTATAGAATCTTCATGTCTGATAGTAACTTAACGTTTTCAAAAGAAGCGTGAACTCTAAACTCTGCTAACTACAAGAAAAGAAAACGAGGAAATACCACGGAGGTTTATATAACAGATCAAGATCGAAGGAAAGAGTGTCAGGTATTGGGGGTGGGGCCCCCTCTTTGAATGACTTCGTTGGTTCACCTAAAATGATTTATAATCAGGGTCGATGTCGACATCTGAGACCCGTGCAGTAAGTCGTCATTAGTTCTCCCATTAGAGTAAATTCACTTTTATGATTTCATGGTCTTTGACTTATGCTGCTTATGTATTTTTCTGTTGAGCATAAAAGATGACTTAGAAGTCTCAGACGCTTGTTGTGAGGAGATGGTGAATTAAGCAAGTGGTTTGGAGGCAGTGCTTTGAATTATCACTTTATTTGTTGCAAAACCTTTCAAGCAGATCAACGCTCTTTCTCTCGCCCGGCGCTGATTGATTGATTTGATTGATTTCATGAGATTTATACTCTATGTAGTTGAAATGGGTGTATCTAGATGTGAGAATACACCGCAAATGGAAGAATATATTTCATATCTGTAAAGATTGTTCCAGTCTAGAACTAAAAGTGATAGTCAAAGACAGTACCTGAGAACATCCAACGTCTTTTAGCAGTGTTCTATCTGGCCTATAATATAATATGATGTAGAAGAGACTTAATTTCTATATTTTCAGAAAATATTGTGTAGTCAAAAAGGACGTAGTAAAACTTATTTTCAGAAGAACTAAGCTCAATAATATTATGGTTAAATCAAAACGGAATTTATTCAGCTCATCTACTCTGGATTTTGGTCCTGTTCACATCTGGAACAATAAAGCTTCCTAAAGAATGGTAGCGCTAAGGATAAGAAATATGGAAGGCGTTAATGATGAAAATATCTCTCTAAGAAAACACTAAAAATACAGAAAGTAGAAAATGGTCTCTGCTACAAATTTCAAGTCGTTTATTCGAATTACATTCACATTTTACCCTTTTATGTAAATTTCTTTAATATTTTGTTGCTTTTGATTATCTGATGATATGGATTTACGCGAAGAAAAATATTTTTATTATCTTTTGTAATTCATCTTAATAACTGGTTTTTCCAATCGTAAGTTGCTAATTAATATTTACGTTGATATCAATTTCTTCATTGCAGTAACGTTCATATCTATATTATTCTGCATAATAAAATACTTTATCTGCAATTATCTGTAAGGAAAGCAATTATTTATCGGGAGAAATTTACACCAATTGTTTTAATGGAACATTTATATCTCTAATTATTTTTTTAAGTACGGTTGTGTATGATGATTTGTCCACTCTTTAGTAGAGTGATAGATGGATAGACGGACAGATAGACAGATAGTTAGATAGAACGATGACAAAGGGAGAGAGTTACGCAAAATACTTAAGGAACTCGAACGTTACTTGTAATCGCTATGCAAGATCTTACCTTTCACGTCAGTCTTCCACGAGGGTACAAGAATTCCCTCTGTCATTATAAACACTTCATTATTTACACTTCATTATTAACACTTTCTCTGGGAGTAAAAGTGCTAAGGAGCTTCAGGGGAGACGCAGATGATTGCTGATGTAAAACGTTATGTTTTACAGAAAAGAATAGATGTTCATTTCTCGATAACTAGTGTATCGTGTGTATATAAATTATATATATATATATATATATATATATATATATATATATATATATATATATATATATATATATATATATATATATATAAACATTACAAACACTATGCTAAAATGTCGTTAAAATCCGATTCTCTCCGCCTCGGATATAATCCCGAAAGCGAATTATAACCGATAAGTGGTTCGTCACCTGGCGGACTGGACCAGCCGAGCGGCGAGAACCAATACACAACTTCAATAATGTAGTCTAGCATCCGTAGAAATTTTACGATAGATTGTGTGAATCCAGATTATCTATCAAAATCACTGGAATGTTTCTCCCGTCTCTTTCTTATTATTGATGTTATTATTTTTTTTATAAAGCAAAAGAGTTGCCGTTAGTTTGGGTGGACAATGCACCTAGGGAAAATTAGAATAGTGAAGTGGCCGGGAGATTCGAATATGAAAATATCCGCTTGAAGTAGGCCTACCTGTGTTCTTCCCGCCCAGTATATTTGGGAAAGCCTGTGTTCTTCCAGCCCAATATATTTGGGAAAGTACAATGGGTCAAATGAAAGAATGCTGATATAGACAAAGCTTAAAAGGACATCAGTTGGTGAAGGAAGCATCGACTATAATACCCGTATGAGGCAAATGGAAACATGGAGAAAAGAATTAACAAAAGTAGATAAATCTAACACTACATAAATATACAAACAAATATAAAGAACAACAAGATTAGTATGGGATAATGTACTGGTGTTCTTTCGAAGCTAGTAGCCAGTTTAGTTCATTATGTGGAGCAGGGTCGTATAATTTTCATTTATAACGAAATAACACTTGATTTTTCGGTGCATGCTTGGAGCTTGTGAATTCAGTGACAGACATTTCATTACAGGCTTTTCTTCAAAGTTTTTCTCTTAATGTCAGTGCATTGAACTAATCGTATATAAGAAAATTGTTAATAACACTCTTATCCAGAGAGAGAGAGAGAGAGAGAGAGAGAGAGAGAGAGAGAGAGAGAGAGAGAGAGAGAGAGAGAGAGTTGCTTTTGATGCTTATGTAACATGGAGAAGAGATTTTTCAAAATCTGTTTTCAATAAAGATATTTTATCCATTCTGAAAATTGCAGAACCAAATGCTGGGTACAGGTTTGATCATAGTTCAATAAATGTTTTGTGGAAAGTAGGAATCTTCCGATTACTGACTTCGGAAAGTTTTGTTTTAGTGACAATCAAAGTGACCGTAAAGAATGCTAACTTTCATTCTTCTTTAAATCTTCTTCAATATAAAATCTACATTAGGCACTGACTTAAATATCAGTTATTTTAGAGCTAAAATAAACGAAGAAAAAGAATGTCTTTATATCATCTTTCTTTTTTCATGTTCTTCAAGCAAATAAGCAATCGCTAATAAACTTTCTCTTAACAACTGCAATAGTTTAGCAACATTGCCATCTGCTAACTTTAGCTTTGACTTCGTGGTCTTAGATTTAAGAATGATATCAGCTGTGGTAAATTCAACGGAGAACTTTCTCATTTATGGGGTTGCTGATAATAATAATGTTAATGGGTGAAAAGCTCTATTTAAGTAGTTTGTACCTCATCTACTGTCGCTGCTACGACGGAAGAAATTTTCACAGATTGTACTCTTGGATGACGAAGCAAGAATTAATAAAAGTAATTCTGCGCGAATGAAGAGAAGCATTAAAGAAGATTACTTTGAATTAAGTAATCATTAGCTTTCCACTTTTTCTCTTTTTCCCCTAATATTATTATAGCCATCATGGACACCAAAGATGTATTCTTAATTTTAATTTTCTCTCTCTTGGATTGTTCATTTAATCGTAATGAAATGTTTGTTTACTACTGAAATCTTAAAAAAAAATGTGCTAGCAAGTCATATGTTATTGATAAAGGTTACTTACCATACCTGATCTTAATGAAAATATGCAAGAAATGTAAGAGAAAATAAATGTATTACTCCAAGAAAGTGACTATATTATTACTTGGAATTCTTAAATATCG